>NC_136627.1:27344624-27467124 GCF_933228915.1 Telmatherina bonti | reverse complement strand
TCCCCAATGCCAATGCACCACCATCAGCAGATACACAGCTTCAACTAGTGTTACAAAGGATACTTTCAGTATCACAAAGGCAGACACAGACACCAGCAATCTTCAGGGAATAAAGCTCGGTGATCTTTGCATTAATTTTTTACAGCAATAACAGTTTTTCTCTGCTGTTTAAGCGGCCAAGAAATGTACAATTCCTTCCAGATTTCTTTGACATAGTTAAGAATCTTACATGTGCACAGAAATGCCACCTCGGCAATGGCAGAGGGTCTGCTTCTCAGGCTTGCTCAGATTAGTCTATACTTTATAATAAAGTATATTAAAATATAATTGCCGCTTTAATTTTAATAATGCTTCATAGCGAACCAAGATAGCACAGAGAGACAATGTAATAGCAAATGCAACAGATGGTGACAACCACTTTGACTTCAGATAAATATGGACAAGTTCAATAAAACAGCATCAGGCAAATGTTTGGACACACCTATCCATTCATTTTGAATGAGTAAGTATGTCCAACCGTTTGGTGGTACTGTGCATACATTCACTTAATATATATCAACTCTCAATGTTAACATGTTAAGAAATACAATAGTAATTTGTGGGTGTATTTTGTTAAGGATGACATCAATGGCAAAGTTTGCTATAATTAGATTCCTGATATATGTTCCATATCGGCTCATTGTGAAAACATAACTACAGATTTGTTTGTCAGCCTCTACGTGGATCAGGAAGAGGAAATTTCCCTCTACTCTTTGAATCTCTTGTTATCACCAGAGAACATTCAGCCAAGAAAATCACATGCCAGCCAAGAACAAAACTCACACCACCAGCATAATGTGCAACAGAAGGCACCCCGTATAGTAGTGATCCAGGAACCTGATAACACTGTAAGTCTACTGTAATCTTTCCACAAACTGGGGATCTCAGCAGTACTACTGCTTTCTTCACTGACGTTTTGTGTGTCTGGACCAGTCGCAGTGAGGAGGACGAAGAGTGACAGCCTTGTAGATTATTGCAACCCAAACTTTATTTTCATGACATTCAGACAGTTTAAATGGAACATTAGACCAGACTCTTGAAGTTAGGAGTGGTATCGAGCTTTTTTTGTTTAGTTTTTTTCACTATTTCAAGATTTTGTTCAGTCATATTAAAATCCTATTAATTGTTTTTAGACTTTCTGGAATTATTGTTTTAGTGTATTTTTAATATTTTTTTTTTTATATTTAAACTTGTATCATTGCTATATGTAAGTACTTTTCTATGTTTTTAACAGGTTTTTACAACACAAGTATGTAGATTATTAGAAATTCTCATTTTAAACAATTATAAAAGAGGAATACACCTTAAAGTACCTGTGCTTACTGTATGTGCACCTGACCTTTGTTTTTCTGCAGGTTTCAGGACATAAATCCCAATGGTGTTGAAACTGGCTTCTTATTTGACATTTCCTCTTTAGGGTGGTAAAGGGAGGATTGGTCTTCACTTCACGTACGCCTACTACCCTAACCTGTGCGTGTGCTGTACAAAAATCAGAAGAACACCAGAGAAACCCAAACAAACCAGGTAGCCAAAAGCTAAATCTTTAAGAATGGTGTCAATGGAAATATGGAAAAAATACTTTTTCGTCCAGATAATCCTGTAATATTAAGACCCAAAACCAAGATATAAAGATATGTTAAAGTCCTAACATTAAAAGACAAAGTCCATAAATAATTACATTGTCTAAAGAACACAAACCAAAAACACAGAGGAAGCAGACGAGAAGGCATCATGTCTCAAGCTACAAAGACAGACAGACTGAAAGCACGTAGGAAAGCTAACTGCGTTGCACAAGAAAGGAATGAACCAAAAGCCAAAGTCATGACTATTTATGTTTTTTTCACGAGGTAACACCATTTTCAGCCCACACATACAACAAATAACCTGTGGATTTAGAAGGGTTATCTTCTTAATTTGACACAACACATCAAATTCTGGCCAATTTCTACTTTATAGCATATCTGAGGAACATTGACAATACAGTTATTATTTGTGTTTGGTGTGAGGAAAAAAGAGTTCTTTTAAATGAGCCATTTCTAGCTCCAGATAATACAAATAGAATTTACTGCTGTGTAGTCTATACAAGACAAAGTGAACACAAACTCCTAATATAACCTGTATGGTTTTCTGTTACTAGTTTGTTTCACTCGTAACATGTAACATGGGAAGGAAAAGTTTATTCCGACTTGCAAATTCGCTGCAAAGCCTCAAAATTCCACACACAGATGATTAACAGTGAATGCAACTTGGCAGCTATACACACTACAGGACAACTTAAGTCTTTCAAGAACCCATGCTATAGGCTCAGATTGCTCAGTTGTTTCTCCAACTAACTAAACAATCCAGAAACAATACAAGAACTGCTTGAATTGCTGCATGAATGAGCATTGGTCAGTCCATTTTAGAGGTTTTAAATAAGTCAGCAGTTTAATCAGTGTTGCAGCAAACCTATTTAGAGTAAACCAAAAATAACCTTCATCATCTGCTGTCTGCTCAAATACTTTTCAGACAATACTTTTGTCACAGCTTTAAATCACAAAAGATCACATCCTTATGAAAAGACCAAAGAGCAAGTGTAAACTAAATGCATGAATTTATTCATCTTATTTAGGCGTTGTCACTTGTGTTTTTGTGATGATGTGGATTTAATTGTAACTGGAAGGAACATCGTTATTACAAATGCAATAAGGAGTAATTCTCCTTAAAGTTGTGGTTTGGTTAGCTGCTAATCCTCTGCAAATGTGGGATCGCATCTACGAACAACATCCTCACACACCACCCTGTAATTCTTTTGCTCCTTTTTTTCCCGTTCAACTCCTCATCACCTGCCTCACAATATCATCTCACTCTCACTTTTCATCCTTTTCTCTCCTTGTGCGTCTCCTTTATTACAACAAATCCTCATTCCTGGGAAGGTCTCAATAGAGTGGAATGAGATTAAGTCATGGACGGGTGTTGAGGGAAAACACTGACCTCTTCTCCTCCCTTTTGCTCCAACTTTCATTTTTCAGTCTCTCTTTCTTGGCTCTTTTCTTCCCTTAGCGCTCCTTTATTCTCACTCTCCCATGTACACCCTGTCTTCCAGATTGTAATAATAGAAATAATGATAATAATGGTGATGGGCCTGGTGACGGTGATGTAAAGAAACATAATATTAGAATAACAAACACGCTCTCAAACCAATGGCCATCGTTTGACCTCTGTGGATGTGAGCGTGTACCTTTGTGTGTGTGTGCACAGTCTCTGTGGAGCTTCTGAAAGTGTAAGAGTCAGATTTGTACATGTGTGTGTGTGTGTCAGAGATATCCAGCTGAAGGGAAAGAGAAGACAGAGAAAGACAGTAAGAGAGAGAGAGTTTGCTGGCATGCTGTATATACGGTCACTTCCTCTCCAGTTTAAACAGAGCAGGCTGTGCTGGCAAACTCCGCTCCCTACTCCAAATGGTTTGCATCATGTTTAAACCCCCCTGCCACCACCCCTCCCTTTTTCCTCCTCTCTTTTTCTCTCTTCCTTTCTCTATAAATCATCAAAATCTCAAAGTTTATGTGTTTGAAAAGAAAATACCCTCTGCTTTCTCCCTGTAGAAGGGCATAAGAAAAAGCTATAAAGTAGTTGTATGATCTCTTTCCACCTCAAAGCCCCCTCTCCTCCTCTTATCTGCCTTCATCTTTCAGCACTGAACCAGCCTTATGTCACCCCATGTCCTGATCGTCGTTCTCTCATATCAGGCGGGGTAAACTCCTCTCCTAAAGAACTGACATGGCTCTAATACAATACCACATGAGGCCTCAGGAGGCAGAAAAACGGATTTCTGCAGTATACCCCCACCCCATGTTTGTGAATAATGTTAATCCCATGTGGTAACTCACTAAACGCCTGGGTGGAACCCAAATGGACCAATTTTAAACTGATAAGAATTTGCATGTGTGGGATCACAAGCTTGTTAAAAAAATGCAGAAGAAAACGACAACAACACATTTACGACAGCTCTGCTCGCTTTAAAACGCTATGTATTGACAATCTCCTTACAAACAACCAATTGAATTTGAGCTTTATAATTGTAGGTTAATACTGAAGCTTTAGATTTGTTTAGTTTTTTTGTTTGTTTTCATATTTCCTGGTCTATTTCATTAGGCTATGTAGACCAATGTATCTTATTGAATCGCTCATCATTCCCCATCAGAACTGTTTGCAACATCAGGTGTCCATGTAAAAGCCTGTTTCACATCCTCCGTTATCCTCTGGCTGAGGAGATGCAAACCACCTGGATTCAGGAATTAACCCTTTAAAGCCCAACTTTAGAGCAGAAAAGTCCAATTTTTTTTTACAATAGGAATTTCTTTTCTGATGTGAAAAAAATTAACAATTTGGTATTTTTCTACCCTTTATCACCATGTGATTGGTCAAAATTATTGTAGTGTAGTCATCTGCTTGCTGGTGTTTACAAGGGGGCAGGAGACCAGTATCAAATGGTGTACAGCAGAGTTTTGAGTAAAGTTTCTACCATGTAAAGTGATAGCAATTGTCTCAGAAACTGTGTATCATATATGAAATGTTTGTTTTTACAGTGTCAAAAGATTTGTTATCATGAGGAGGTAGGGATAATTTCACCATTAGTGCTTCTAACTAAAACACAATCATTGCATCCTCATTGGCAAAAAAAAAATAAATAAATAAAATGACCTGGTGAAAGTCTGCACTTTCTGAGTGCATCAAGTTTTGTTTTACTCCATTTCCATGAACTTTAACATTTAATATGCTACCATTGCTTTTTAGAGAATGAAATGTAAATCTTGTTTGATTTGGAGTTTTTTTTTTTTTTTGTCTGTGTGTGTGTGTGTGTGTGTCTGTGATTTTTGTTTCTGCACATTGTGCAACATGGCCCTGGTGTAAACTTGCTGGGATCGCCTCTCCTGGGAAGATTGACAACTCTCTTATTACAATTTGACTCACTGTATAATTATAATTCTAAAATGTTTGGAAAGTGCCTCATAACCCTTTCCAGCTTGATGGGCAGATCATTGCTGATGTCTTTCTTGGCATTGCTTTAGCACACACTTTCACTTCACCAAAACTTTTGCTTTTACAGTCCAGAAGTTGCTGATACTCATTTAATAATTATGTGTATTTATTAGCACCAGTTGGATGCGGCTTTTTCTTTGAATTCAACTTCAATTTAGGATGGCGTATTTAACCATTTTTAGAGCTGAGAAGGACTATAATCTGTTTAGCTGACATTGACAAAAAGTATTCTTTCTTTTTATATGGCTGCATAAATTTCAAGACAGTTGACTAGCGATGTTTAAAGTCATAGCTTATACAAATGCGAGACATGCTTTCTAACCTATTTAGAGGAAAGGATTATGGGTATTAAACTAATGCACACAAACTTGTGAACACGCCAAAGAGCTAGCAGAGTGAAGCCCACAGTGATACAGCAAGTTGATTATCCGTTGGTTAAAATGCAGACTGACGATGTTGCTGACAACGTGGGGAAAAAAGCATTAAAACATAAAAAATAAAGCTAAATGATTTCTGACAATAGCTTCAATAAGTCTTTTCTAAAGAACGTTCGGAGTGTCTGCAAAAACCAGAAACAGTAAAGTCACAAAGAAAGCTGAATTCATATCAGGTTCTTCCACATCTTTTAACACCGCACCCATGTGGCACAAGGATGCTGCTGCAGTAGATAAACATCTGCAAACCTGTATGTACTAACAGCAAAGCAAACATACAACTGTGCAGCAACCCAGGATCATCATTCTTCAAAGCAGTTTTTTAGTCCTGGGGTTTATTAACTTGTCATGTCTTGTGATAATATTACATGCAATGAAAATGCTAAGCAGAGCTGTGTGAAAGCAACAAAAGGATACATATGGTCATATTCATCATAGCTGCAAGCTATACCTACAAAACACTGATATCCATTTCATGTGTTTGTTTAAAAAACAAAAGAGACAAACTTGCTCTCAGTGGGCGTCAACCCTCCTTCCTACACACACCTCACACTTCATGTCATAATTGTGTGTGTGTATTTTTGGGTTGCATTTTGCATTTACTAAGGCTAGAGGTGACTGATCCTTTAAGGAGGCTGGGCAGCTTGCAATGTAGGTTTCTGCAATACAGTCAATCTTTTATTAACAATGAAACAGAAACCACTATATGAGGTCCGGACACCATTCATGTAGCCTCTAATGTTGTGTGTCAGAAATATAGGTTCGTTGCTTGTTTTTATTCTCTAAACTTGTTGGGTGATAGAAAAATATGACTAATATAACTCCCCCATGTAGCTCTTTGTATGAGGTTTCTCGAAATCAACTATGGATAAAGGATTGCTAAATATGTTATTTTTTGTTATTAGTTGAGTTGGGTTTGTCGGATCAAAAACACTGTCAAGCAAAAATTACTGGAAAAGCTATTAAATCATCTGCAAACAGCATCTAAGATGTTGAGATATGCTTGCATCTATTGTTAGTGTATCTGACTGTTCTACACAATATCTCTTGCCTGGTGTACCATTTTCTGTCCTTACTGTTTAACATCAGTTTTCATAATCTATGTGTGTTGGGTGGTGATGGCAAAGTGACAATTATAATGCAACGAATATAAACTTGTTCTACAGTAGCTAAATGTGAACTTAAATATAAACTGAGACAAAAACAAGAAAGAAACCTACAATACTGTTTTTTCTGGGACTTGGCAGAAAAGCAGGGTGTTCAGAATCATGCAGTTTTTCTTGGTTTGAATGAATTACAACTGTCATCTTACTTTTTTTCTATTAAACTAACAACCATGATTAATTTTTGGTTTTGCATACTTAACTATGACCAAAAGGGAACATGACACATTATGAGTACCTTTCAACATCAATAATTCTCACAGCATTCTCCACTAAGGCCAATAATACAGTTTTAACAAAAATTATCTTGCTTCACACCAGAATTTAATGGGGTCTTGTGCATAACTTAAAGCAGGTATAGTTCTGACCTCAATCCTTTGTCTGGCACTTCCTGAAATACTTGGAAATTTAACATTCAAACCATAGAAAAGACTGTTGTTATGATATTGGAAAGTATCATAAGACTTAGATACTTTTCCACTGGTCAGCAATGATCAGACAGTCCCCTGCATCTCTAAGTGTGAGCACTGACAGAAGTAGAAATTAAACAAGTCTCTGGAATGTAAAACTAGATTAAGCACACATTAAAAAAAAAAAAAAAAAAGCTTTTGCCGTTCTATTTGCCGAAATAATCAAAGGTTCCTCAGTCAAACAAAGATTTTGATTTTCTATTTATGGTCCCTTCTCAAAATTCATATTTCTTAGCTTGATTTAATTTAAGCCGAATGATTTTTATGGTGTTTTTGGTTTTGTGTGCCCTCTTATGAATAATAACTGTAGACATTTGTGCTGTTGAGCTGGCACTGACTTCACCATTAAGCTTGGCTGTTCTTGTACAGACCCCGCACTGTCTTTAGTCATAAAGGAAATCTCTCCAAAGCCTGAGGAGACTCTGTAAATCAGCCAAGATATTTAGAATATTGTTCCAGTCTGCTGGCTGGCACACAGACACATAATAGCACAGACACACACTCATTTGGAAAGATATATTCATCGAATGAAAGCACATCAACAGAAAGTTCTCTATATGGGTGGGCACACATTACTTTCAGCTGCAGTGGTGGAGCTGATAAAACAGGCACTTAATTCTCAAGATGAAGGGAGTGAGGGGCAATGTAGGGACAACAGTCATTATACTAGTAGACTCATACACACACACACACACACACACACACACGCACACGCACACACACATATACTTGCCTTGGGCTTTTTACCCTGTCTGAGCAAATCATATTTCAACATCTCACCTTGAGATAAAAATGTTTATCAAAGGCTTTAAGTGTTTCTACCAAAGCCAGGTTTGTTCTTCAACCTTACTGTAAGACAATTTCTGCAGCCTCACACAAACTTGAGGCAATTTGGATGACATCCATCCACCAAAAAAGAAGGGGGAAAAAAGGGAAAAAATATTTATTAATGTGGAATTCACTCACCAATAAATTAGAAGGGGATTTACAATTGTGACTTATTATAGTGGCAAACAGAGGACGAACAAGCCTTCATTTCCATTTCAAATAAGCTGCATTCCCCTGCAGCTGCATCTCCACTGACTGAACATGTCCCTTATGCAATAAAAATGGACTTGGATCAAAACAAATTTTTCAAATAAAACCATCCAAGACAGGAATTCTTTATCCTTCAGTAGCTGAGGCCCAATGAAACCACAGACCAAAGATTGCAATCAAGTGTGAGAATTAAAAGATTTGTGGGGTGTGTTAGCATGCACTTTATAGGTACAAAGATGGATGTACTACAGGAATCTGAATTTAAAAAAAAGAAAAATATAAGTTGTGAAGTAAATGAAAAGTAACTTTTAGTGAATAACAATAAATAATAAAATTTACACTTAATGCAGGTACGCATCTGGAGTGAGAAATGTATTCATTATACTGTCTTTATTTTGTTTAGGGTCACAGCAGTCTGAAACCTATTCCAGTCTATTTCCGGATTAATACAGAAACAGTCAGACAACTTATTATAGTGGCAAACAAAATAGTGGCAAACATACGCTCACTCATCCTCTTTAAAGTCTTTATGAAGCAAATTCAGAGACCTAACGTGGAAAGTTGTGTTAGATTTATGTTTGTATTTTCACGTTTATATACAATGTTAGTTTTTAAACATGTAACAATACGCAGAAAAGAGATTTACTAAACTTACTTGAGTATTATCATTATTATTATTATTATTACACATTGTTGGACATGATGGGCGATTCTGCACATTCGCTACACAGCATAGAGATGAAACAGTGGCGTAGGTTCAGTCAGTCTTCTTCAAGTCTGGTGATATTAATAAAGACAGGTCATTCCAGCTAATTGCAATTTCCAATTTCACTTTAGTAAAACTCTGACATGTCTATTTTTCCTTGTCAAATTACTTCTCAGTTAGTTGTGCATGTGTACATGTTTAATAATCTGTTATTTAACCCTGACTCTGATCCAGAGACTGTATGCTGACCCTCAGTCCAGCATTTCAGGCCTTCTTTCAAGCTTGTATGATATTAAAACCCTGAAAGTGACTTTAGTAAAGGTGAACTTTAACAAAAAAAAGAAAGTCTTGATTTTTTTTTTTTTTTTTTTTTTTTAATACTAGGTATTTTGAGTGTTGTTTTTAAATTAATCCTCTTGTCTTGTTGAAATAATGACAAAACTTTTACTGAACCAAAAACATCATTGGAAAGGTCAGTAGGACCACAATAAATAACTATAAAAAACTGACTTTTGAACTTTGACCATGACGGTGCGTATTTGAAGGCTAATAATTTAACAACAAGAAGCGGGTAAAGACATGGGACAAACTGTAAAAGACAGCTCTTGACCTGAGCTCTCATGTGTGTTATACCCACCAAGGTGCTGTCATACATGGATAAAATGCATTTCTCCTATTATCATCTGATCCCACAGTTGCATTCACGATTCCTTTAATATCCAATGTGTTTAAAAATCTATATTCGCAACTTTGAATTCAATGCAAAGTGCTGTCATTACGTAAAACAACCCCTTTTACTATTGCCTTTTCTGTTTCAGAAAAAGCTTGAAATATAGTTACAAAACTAAAGCATAATAAAACTGTTGGATCAATCTTTAACTAAAGCAAAGTGTTTGTCTTGTGTTTCATACCAACTGCATCTACTTTCATAAAACATGTTGCTATTGATTTGAATAAATATGCTTCTGTTAGGATAATATCCCGACGAACATCAAAAAGTGAGAAGCAATTTGAAGTACAAAAAGAAAGTCTGCAGACATTTCTGTGTATTCTCCCACATCTCCAGTGTCTTTTCATTCCAAAGGCTTCCCAAAAATGAAGAGCTACAGAAAAGTGGGAAATTAGTCTGCAAAGAGAGAGATTTACCAACAGTAATTCTTCTCTGATATGCAGCCATTACTTCAGACAGATGATTTGAATCGGACAGGACAGATCTTTAAATTTAAAAATGGAGGAATTCCATCTGTCTTCAGCTCTCCAGCTCAACCCTGAATATATAGACATACCCTGCCTCTTGCCCAATGACTGCTGGGAAAGGCTCCAATATCCCACAACCATTAGACTAAGTGGTTAAGACAATGTTTAGTTTCCTACATTATTGTAAATTATACAAATATTAGAAGGGAATTGATAGTGGGAGAATTCAATGACATTCAATGTCATTATTGACATTATTCAATGTCAATAATGACATTATTCAATGACATTATTGAAACAACCCCAAAAGTTGGTGGCCAACAAAAAAAAATAAAAAATTGTTTGATGATCTTACATGATCTTTTATCATGAAGATATTAAAACCTTTTTTTTTCATTACAAAACAAATCTAGTGCCTTTGTTTTGTTGTTTCAAAACCAAAAAAGTCATACAGACACATTGATAAAGTCAACCATTGGCTCAAGACTGCCCTGACATCTGTGATCCCAGCATGTAATTTAAAACACAAACACATAAATAAGTGTTAAGACCTTGTGGTTATTTTAAGTATTTCTGTGAGATCAGGTTTGAATTACCTAGATTTAGTCCATGTGGGACAGTTAAACACCACCCAAATTTTAACGTCCGTTTCAGGTCTAAATGTGGTCCGTTAGGGGGATCAAACGATAGCTCAAATTTCAATGTCTTTTATCGGGCTAAATTTGGTAGGTGTTACACATCTAAACAAAGGCCTTATTTCGGTATCTTTTTTTTGGACTAAATTTAGTCCATGTCAGACTTTTAAACATGGCACAAATATCACTGGGTTTTTTTTTGTTTTTTTTTTGTTTTTTTTGTTTGGGCTGAATTTGGATCCGATTTAGCCATAAAAACGTCTGTGGCCATCTGGTGTTTCAAGGGCTGACTGTTCTTGCCTCCTTTTGTCTTGACAACATTGGTAGTGAACATGCTGATGCTGTTGGACAAATTTAGCTGACTGACTTTTACTCACACATACAAGTTAATGGAATGTGGCAAAAACAAGGAACTATGACTACTATAATAAAGTATTCTGTGCAAGCGACTTAAAAATGGTACAAAGTAAATGTTAAAACAAACCCCCTGAGTATCCTCCATTAGAGTCATAACAAACTGAATCAGTGCCTTCTTTACATATCATTTGTGGTTTAACTGTGGTTACAGTCTCCTTAAAAAAATTATACCCTTTCTGCAATTGAGTCAATTGACAGTGCCTTAATTAGCTAAATTAAATAGGAGTTTGTGCTCACTTCACTCATGACTTCTAAGTGGTAATTAAAGATGATGTGTGCAGAAACCACAAGCATGAGCCTACAGCAAAGCTGGCTAAAAATAATAGTAGCAAGTGCTATTATTTTACAGTGTGAGATTCCAGGGTTTGTTGTTTTTTTGTCCATATAAAATACTGCAGTGATGACCAGGTCAAAGGGTTAGTCAGCATCTTTAGCATGCAAACACACACATTTCATTACCTCTCATTTGGAATATTTTCCTTGAAGGTTTTCCCTGAGTGACTCAGACCAATAGGCCATCAATAGCATCAGTGTTTGTATCCAAAGTTAGGCACTCGGTCGGGGTTAACAAGCTTTCAGTCAGCACCAAGTCACCCCCCCTTGAGGTAATAGAAAGCAGCTGACCTGAAACCTCACAGGACTGCAGGTTACAGCCCTGTGCTCTGACTAATGACCCCTTGTTTTTATAGAAAGCTGAGTGGCTGGGTGTTACATGTGGCCTCAATAGAACACCCACTACCCACACATATACTGTCAGATGAAAGGAATCTCACCTCAGTTCAACAGCAAGTGCTATCAGCAACCTGGGGTGTCATTTTGAAAAAGTCATTGTCATTTTAGATGCAGCATCCTGTGCTTTGTTCAGATGTCAGTCTTGTCAGAAAGGTAAAATCAACTCATATAAGTTTGTTTTTGTCTCTCATGTGTTTTGTTTTACATTTTCTGTATGCAGCATTTACCACAAGAGAAGGTATTGTCAGTCATCAGTTCTTCACGTGTTTATATTTTACACTTCAGTTTAAGTATTACTACAGTCAAACTTAGCATTACTTTTGATTACTTTAGTAATTTTTATATCATCTTAGTCTTTTATATTTAAATGAAAAATATCAGCACTAAAATGACATCACAGAGTGGTCATAGCAGACATCCCATTCATATGGCCATGCTTCAGTATGACCAGTATAAACATTAAGTATTCCTGAGTGTGTGTCCTGTTAGGTTGAAGATAGATCAGAGACACACTCCTTCAACCCTTGTCTGTGGCTACAGGTGCTTCACATTACAGCTCGTAAAACTCAGCAAGAGGGGAAAAATTACAGGCACAATTTGTTAGAGAGGAAGGGGGACACAGGAGTGGTGCTGTGTATGGATACAGTATCGACATACGTGACTATGTTGTGTCTGCTGAACACTTCAGCATTCCAATCCTGTGCCAGGAAGGACCATATTGTTTTTGAATTGAACTCAAGTGTCATTTTCATAGGAATGATTTAGTGCCTTGTGTATCTGTTTGCATGCATGTGTGTGTGTGTGTGAGTCACAAACCAATTGGCACGCTCCTCAGCTGATGGTGTGTATGCCACACATATGGGGAGGGAGATTACAGGGTCGCGGGGCCATGAGGTCACTGGGAGTGCACTTTGGAGAGAGGAAACAGGCCTAATCTGAGAAAGGCTGGCAGCTTCCTGCTCTTTGCGGAGGGTACACAGAGGACACTGTCTTAGCTCTGGATACCCAACAAGTGAGTTTACAGTGTAATTCAATCAGGATTAGTCCACTCACTCATGCCCTTTAATAATAGTGAAAGGGAAGACATTAAAGTGTTTGTGTCTGTGTGTCTTTCCTGAGCCTAATTTTGCATCCAGACATGATTCTTTCTAGAAACACCCATCCAGCCAAATCCATTTTATAGCTCATACAAAATATTTCTGCTTATTCTCAGGATTTATTCTTTATTCAGGATCTGCATGTGTGATTCCCAGTTAATGCTACCTGACTATTTATGTCTCAGTAAAACAAGCAGATGTGTTCAATAGCTGCAGAGATCACACACTGGATTAAAACTAATACTGAACCCTGCAAACAGGCAAATGTGAGCTGCAATCCACACACAAGTGTTTTGTTGAAAGTCACACTTTCTTAAGTTTATTATTAAACACTTTTGGACCAGCTTTCACTTCACTCTTGGTGACATTGTGGGACAGGCCCTTTCAGACAGAGGACATATTTTATTTTAATGCACCCATGACACGTTTCCTATATATAGAACAGTCCATTAGAGATTACAGTAATCAACTCCTAACCTGTGTTACTGGAGCGGAACAAAAAAAGAAAATACAAAATGCAAAATAGTTTTTTTTAAATAGTCAGATCACTCTGACACTTGTAGAGAAATGAAGTTTGGGTGAAGTTTTAATGTTTTTTGGCTCTGGTGGTTGTTGTAGCTTGATCTAAAATAATTTTTAAAAAATCACAATAATAAATTATTTGCACTTATTATCACAGACTACCTGCATCCAATATTGGGACCATAATTCAATTGCAAAATATTAGAAGGAAAAAGGTACCAAGTTATGAACAAACACAATTTTTTCTGAAAGTTTTGATTGATTTTGCAATTATATTCTGGTAAATGCTTTTGGTATTTGTGGAGTGACAATCTGACTTTGTGAAAGCCCTATTTGCAAAAGGAATAAAAGAATGGGATGGGATGTGTGTGCATGTGTGTGTGTGTGCATGTGTATTTTTGTGTGGTTTGAGGACAGGCAGGATGTGAACCACAGTTTGAGGCTAAAGGGTCATGGTTGGGTTGAAGGGCTTGAAGTCAGGGTGAGAGGTTCAATCCGGAGAGATAGCTTCTTAGTCTGCATCAGGATGTGGAAGAAAACTTACAGTTTTAAACAGATGCTTTAACAAGTTGTGTACAGGAACGCAAAAGAATCCAGACGAGACAGAAAGATTATCAGACTGTTGAAGCAGAACACATACAGAAGCTTTATGTATTATTCAGTTCATATTGTAGCTTTAAATCATGTCCTGCCTTTGCTTTTGGGTATCATGGTTGTAAATACCAGCGTTGTGCAATTTCAGGGCTTTATGGATGAAATTTAGAGAGGCTAAAAGCTCTACAAGGCCAGAAGGGCTCCAGCTCACAAGTTTCCAAAACTGACTGCAACCCAGTCAGCAGTTGGTAAATGAAGCCCAGTGACTGATTTTTTTTTTTTAATGCACTGAAAAATACAGCTGGGGGTAAGTAGCTGGATGCAAAAGTATCAAAATAAGGAGGCAAACCGTTTGTTTTATTTCTTGCTTTAACCTAATCAGAATTAATACAGCAAATTTTACAGAACCCAGTTAGCTCGACTAGTTAGCCAAGCTTTATTAGCTTAATTCTGCCATCCTTCTCTGAAAGAGGAATAGCAAGGACCAAATCATTTTCAATTTCCATAACAACAGAATTAAAGGCTCTTTCAGTTGTAAAGAAATATCTTTATTGGCAGTTTGGAGAACTTAACCTCCAGTCAAGCACCTGCTGTAAAGGACTTAGGCTTGTTGCATACTACAGGAGAAGTGAGAACTTTGTTCTTGCTCTTTAGGCTGCAGGGCTGCTTTAGTCCGGTCAATTCATTCTCTATGAAAAGTTTTGTCTGTAACATAGTGGAGATGGGGAAGGGAGGGGGAACAAGCCACAAGATGTCCACATTCACGTCTGCGTAAAAAAATGACATCAAAACAAGAAAAAAGGTCTTGCTTTTCTTGTAGTATGTAACAGGCTGTAATACCCAGGCCGAGTGCAGCTAGCCAGCATTAGCTTCAAGCTGCTACTACTGGCTAGCAGGACTGACAGGGAGATATGTTCAGGCTAGATGTCCAAATGTCTCTGGAGAAAAGACGGAGGTGTATTTCTTTACTCAAGGTGGGCTGTTTGGGTTTTTTTTTTTCTTTTGTTTAGTTTTGATGGGGGTTTTTTTTTCCAGTTAGCAGGAATTCTTAAGTAAGAAAATGTGATTGACATAAGATTTTAGTATTTTAACTGAAAATTTTGCATTAATTTGTTTTTTTGTTTTCTTGTTTTTCCCCTTTCTACCACAACATCTATTTTCTTCTCTATATGCTTATAGACAGCATTTTTTTTTTTTTTAAATGGACCAAGCCACTATTTAGTAATTGATAGGTTTTTCAGTTGCCAGTAGGTTTTTACTAGTTTTTACCTTGTTTAAGGACACATTTACACTGCTGCTGTTTGGTCCACTTTATATGGATTGTGCTCCCCTTCCAAGGATGTTATAATTCATTTAGCACTGCAGCACAGTGGTCAGCACTACGGCCTCGCAGCAAGAAGGTTGCTGGTTTGAGCCTCAGCCTGATGGGGAGGTTTGAACAGTGGCCTTTCTGTGTGGAGTTTGCATGTTCTCTCCTTGAATGTCTGGCTTCCTCCCACACACAAGACATGCATATTAGGTTAATTGCTATGGTTAATTCATCACATGTACCATTCTTTGGATAAAAGTGTCTGCCAAATGACAACAGAGTGGAAGTTTCGTGCAGTGTGAAGACCAAATGCAGAACAAAACATTTGCCATCAGCATACTTGGTTTTTGCATCCATATGTTATGTGTATTGAATCTAAGTGAGAACCTCAGAATAAAATACATGTACACTGGACAAATTAATTTCACAGATGTACTCAATGACCAATCTACTCATTCAAAATGAATGGGTAGATGTTAACAAATTTTGACTGGTACTGCAACTGAGCATTAAAATATGGGCTTATGAGGTTTTGCTGCTTTCATGAATCACTATTATTCATTATAAGGATTCATGCATAAATTGCAGTTTTTGACTGTTCTGTTCTTTTCTATAAGTTGTTCTGTATGTATTATTATTGTATAGGAATCTTTTTAATTTTACTAAAACTCTTAAATACTCCTGTTGTAAATAAGGGCTAAATAATTACCTCCTATATCATCTTTGAAATAACTAAAGCAAGAGACAAAATCAACTAAACTGTTGTATTTTTTTTTACCAATTATAGAATTTAATCATGGAAAGATTACAAAAAGCTGTACAAATGACTCATATTGCTCAACTTTGAAATAACGTAAAAGCCTAAATTTGATAGAAATAGAAACTTTCTGTTGCTTGATAAATCTCTTTTCTGTGTAATGGAGTGTTTTATCTCTTGAAGTCATCCAGCCCACTGATCATGTGAACTCTTGAGCATTTTTGGTGTCAGTGAAGATTTTCAGAGCGGAAATAACACAGCTCATAATCTTCTGTCGTACTGTCATGCCTCTGCCATGTTGTGCAATGTCTTATCTGCTAACCGTAAAAACCATTTGTCAGATCTTAATATTAACCTCATGACAATTTTTTTCTGTCACTATTAGGTGTGTATGTGGTTGACATTTTTCTGCTTTTAAACACCCAATTCCAAACTTGAGTCATTTTTGTTCTTTTGCAAATATTCACCAATTGCAAAGATGCAAGTTTAACAAAATCGCTGCAAAAATTTTATATTTCCTCTCAATTGTCCACTAAAACTGATCCAAACTGTGAGGTTGGCTGTGAAATTTAGTAAAAATCTTTTTAAGTGCTGTGCTCTCAACCTATGTACAGTAGAGAAGTCCTAATGTTTAATAACCCACTCTTACTTGTTTTTCTTTTTTTTTTCTTTTTTTTTGCCTGTGCAGCTGGTTTTGAGCTTTAGTGGTATAAAGTGCAGTTCAAGTTCTCTGCAGATGATTACTGGGCCTACATAAAAGCATGTTGAATGAGGAAATGGGTACCAAATTACCATTATGTGATCTGGGTGGATTACCATAGCAGCTCATTTCATATAAAACTGAACTAATCAAACTTGAGAGTTTTGCAGTCTTCGCTTGGGTTCACAGCCATGTCTGACAACATCAAACGCTGCACAGTGGTAGAATGGCCCAGCCCCAAGCACAGAAAATGAACTCCAGCATTGAAAATCCCAGAAACAAACAACTGGTAGAAAATTTAATCTCTTTACAAATGAGTAACAACTTTAGCAGACTGCTGGGTGTGTTGGTCCCGTCACTTACAGTGATAAAAGTTGTAGCACACACTTCAGTGGAGCAGATCTTTGGATCATGTAATTACTGAATTAACACATAATGAAAGTAATTTGTTGTGATTAGAGAGGTTTTGTTGACTCCAAGTGCTTCTCTTGGCAGGAGGTCTCACAGGGAAAGGTGGGAAGTCAAAATGTGCAGGTGCACAATTAAAGCAGAGGAGACAAAACTGTTCACACCGCCCCACACACATTGCAAAAGGAGTTATGCCCTGCCCACGATGTTTCCTCTAGGACTTAACTCCAAGATTCATAGCCACGATAGAGTAGATACCTATGAAGCCAACAGAATTAATCCTCACGATTTGTTGATCATATGACTTGGTTGAACACTGTCAACATTAAATTTGGTGAACTTCACATCTGTACTAACGGATATTAATGTTAATATATGTGCTATTTGATTGGCTGTATTGAAATTTGAAATAATCAATCACCATGTCATTTAGAAGTGGCAGGAAGATGACTTTTGGGGTCTCCGATCATTGTTGTCCAAATTCCAAAATGTACACTGAGAGTGCAAATGCTTGCACTTTCTGATCCTTTCCTAATGCACTCGTCCTATCTCCTTGCCCCCCCTGGGATGAAGCCAGAGGAGGCATTTGGTGTGGCTGGGCAGAAGCACAGCTCAAGTGCTTCCTGCGGGGCCGGTGGACAGAAGAAGCCAACGCTGGCTCTCGGCCTTCATGGGTGGAAAGTATGTGTCGTAGGCTGTGCTCCCACCTCCCACCTCCCAGCCTGGGAACGGAAGCTGGGAGCCGCCAGGGAAAACAAGCAGACAATCAGGTAGGGCCTGAGCTTGGAGAGAGAAAGAGAGGATAGGAGGAGAGGCGGAGCGACTTGATGCGTCAGGGTCGTGAAAAACTTGACTGGAGCTCTAGGAAAAGCATACAGATGTAATGGGGTTTGGGATGGAGGTTTTGTTTATTTGTTTGTTCGAGCATTTCCTCATCCATCAAAGAAAGTGAAAGGATGTATGTGTTTTCAGAGGGAGCAGTGCTCTGAGCGTGTGCGCGTCTGCTTGTCACACACACATGTTCATCACTGAAACATAATCCGATATTAAAGTTCAGAGAGTGTTTTTACAGTGTGTGTGGGTTTGTGCGTCTTGTGATAAAATCAAGTATTTTGTGTGTGTGTGTGTGTGTGTGTGTGTCTGTGTGTGTGTGTGTGTCTGTGTGTGTGTGTGTGTGTGTGTGCATCCTTGTCCGTTGTGTGTTTGGTTAAGGACAGTGGCCAGCAGGGGACAGGGTGGGTTCAGGGCAAGGGAGAGGAAGATTATGGTGTTCAATTTCTTCAGGGGGGGTCCTGTCAGCCTGCACGTAACACAGTGTGTGTGCATGTGTGGGTGGGGGTCATGGACTATCTCTCTCATTCTCTTTCTCTCTCTCTCATTCACACACAATCATGCTTCTATCATTTCAAAGGATGTTACATTGACTGGATGTATTTCCTGGAGACTTGCTCTAACCATAACCACCACTTCTGTAATCCAAACCCCAAACTTAAACCTTCTGCTTTCAGCTCTAAAAACCCATGATTTACATCATGAGGACTGGATTTTTGTCCCCAAATGGGAGATGGGTCCCCACAGTGACAATGTTCACAGATTTATGTCCCTATGATATAAGTAAAATAACATCCACACATACAGCAAGTGATTCAAACAGAGCTGTGATGTGTTTTAACTAAATTAGCTGGGGGATAAATGAGGGAAATAATAATAATAATAATAATAATAATTATTATTATTATTATTATTATTATTATTATCATTATTATTATTATTATTATTATTATTATGATAATGGTGATAATAAAAAAATCACATAAATTATATCTAATATATAAAATGTGTAGTAATGAACACAAGTCATCATAGTCTCCATTTAAACTGAAATTTGCAGCCTAAAACATCTTTATTAATAGCTGCAGCTAATTTTTTTAAAGATTTGAATTTCTACCTGCAGCTGTGCAGTCCAGGTTATTTAATTTATCTGAATGTTGTTTTCATCCATTTTGATAGTGTCTTTGAAATGTCACAGCAATGCAAAAACCACAACATAAATACAAAAACCACAACACCACACATTTAGCCACAACATAAAAGCTGCAATGAAAGTTATGCAACTTTTTGATTCTGAATTTATAACATGCACAAAGTGGGTTAAAATGAAAGTTATGCCACAAGATTTAAGCAGTGATGGAAGTTACCTCTAACAAACGATATCTCCTTCTTTTCATGTCACAAATAACAACATTTACAATGGCCCATACTGAAATTACTACACAATATTTACCATTGATGTTTTACTCACTTTCCAAGATTTTTCCAAAAGTATCTGGCTTTTCAGCTTATATCTCATTATGTTTCCTAAAACCTTTCTAAAAATCCTTTTGTTGCTGTATTAAGAGTTTAAAGTTGTTATCTGAACTTATTTTTCTTTTACTGAAACACCCTTTTTAGTTGTGTTGTCATGTTTCATACAGTGTTGAGTTTTGCAGCTCAGGATCAGTCCACATATTCATGACCTTGGCTTTACCTGTGGGGATCATGCAAAATTCTAAAGAGCATTGCAGACTTCTGTGTTGTAATATGTAAAGCATGTAGATGTCTACAGGTCAAACACCAGCACAGAGGAAACAGCAGTGTGAGCTCCTCACCGCCCACCATTAGTAATTAGTTTAAAGAACCTGTCAGTTCCAATAACTCTCGCCTCTGAGTGTACACGTTAGACACAAAATGGAAATGAGATACAATTTCAATTTCAGGTTACAATAAACACTACAGTTATATGAAAAGGGCGAGGGACGCTGCAACTGCTCCTCTCTCTTTATGTCAGGAACTCACAGCCATTCCATTACTTTTAGGTGGACGAAAGAAGTTCAGCATGTTTTTATGGCCACGTTTTGCAATGAATCTGTCACTGACTTCCTCCTCGGGGAGGAGCTGTCCTAAGACACTAGTGAATGCGGTTTAAAATCTAACTCCAGTGAACTAACCCAAGCTCTGATTTTACAAAATAACAAAAAAATAAACAAAAAGCTTGTAGCAGCGATTTATGAGTCACACATTTTATAGCATTTTTGAAGTAGTGAAAAGTAAAGACAGACTCAGTTTCACATCCAGGTTCCCTTGTTCTGCACCTGTTGTTGTGAGCAGGTGTAATCAAATCAAGACTGAGATCATTTGTGCACATTAAAATGCAGAGTTGATGGATCTGTCTTGGGTTCATGCTTTGTGTATTATAACTGTTCTCATCATGAATGAATGACTTCTTTTGTTTTGTTTACTTTGTTCTTTATATAAACTGCAGAGAAAAAAGGTCAAATAAGTAAAAAATAAACCAAATATACTGTTACAAGTTAGTTGCTTTTTTTTGGTTTGCAGTGTTTTTGCTTGTTGTTCCCAGTTTAGCCTCTTGGTTTCGTCTTCACTGCAGAGCTGCATACTGATATGTTTTAGTGGACATGCACAATACTGTAAGTGTTAACTGTGTGCATGTTTGCATTTCTGTGTGTGGTACGTGCCTCATTGACTGTCCCTAATCTCAGCGGGCCTCCAGTGATTGAAGCCATGTTGAGAGAGAGGACAAGGGGGATAGACAGAGGGGATAGGGGGGTGTGGACGTGACATCCCCAGCTGGCCAGTGACATCACGCCAGCAAAGACAGGAAATTGGGGAATTGGGAGGGTAGGGTACAGTGGGTGACATCAGGACTGTGTCTGGGTCTCTTTATGTTCCAGCTGGGTAAACTAGACAGAGAAAGAGAGAGAACCCCCCCACCCTCAGCCCATCCGCCACCCGCATCATCACTGCCTTTGTCTTCAGCCCTTTTCTTCGATCTCTTCTTGTCTTTGATTGCATTTCTTGTTATGGACGGTGCTTGTCCTCTCTGGTCACTGACTTATGATGCCATGTGTTTCCTCATGCTGTCTCCTCTTATTCTCACTTGTTCTTTAAAGTGTGTCTGTATTTTTGTTTGCATGTGTGTCTGCACCTCATCCGCTCACTCTGACCTTGCATCTCCATTGAATGTGATCAAAAAGCAGTAACCCCCCCCCCACACACACCTCCCCACACACACACACACACATACACACACACACAGACACACACCCCGCTGACATGTAAACACACACGAGCGGGACAAGTTTGCTCTTTTGTGCACTCAAAGTTGATTATTGGTCTATAGAAACAAGCCCACGGAAGGACCTAATCTCCATCTTTCCAATCACTTTCAAGCATGTGCCTCCCAGTTAGGAAGCTGGGAATGGGATAGTTTAGTTGACTTCTTTCCGTTCAAAGGAACTCAAATAACTGGACACCATGTTCTTATGAATGGTATGCCTCAGCATGCTCTGGTGGAAACTCATTTCACATTATTATATCCACAACTTTACATCCCCTTTACACAACTTGTGATTTTTTTGTACAATGCTTGGTAGAGTGAAGGTGCTATTCTAATCCACCCATCAACGTCTCACTTTGCTCTTCCCTCATTTATGAGCAACGCCCAGTTTTCCATTTGAGGCAACAACTCTTCCCCAACCTGGATTAGGAATTTACAGCCAAGAAGTGGCCACAAACCCGGAGGTGCTAATTTTATTCACCACCTGCCTTCTCATCAGATGCAAGCAGAGTGTGAGCTGGATGTCACCACTCGGTGTTGCTAACAGGACTGCATCATCTGCAGAAAGAAAATGATTAAATCCTGACCCCATTGAATTGGACACCCTTCCTCGAGGCTCCAGGGAGGAATTCTTCATAAGTTATGTGCAGATCCTGTGAAAAAAGGGCAGTGGGAATGAATCTTAGTCCAATTTTTACAGAGACAGAATGAACCAGAGCACCTTTACTCCTGAACTGGACCCTAAATGAGCTACGTGGTCATTCGATGTTTTATTTTTTTATTTTAAATCTCCAAGAGAAAATTTTTAAAACTTCAACATACCTTTCTGAATCATTGAGAAGTGAAAGAGCTGCTTTAGTGTCCTACAAACAGAATGAAAATGGTTTTGTTCTTCATATATCTAAGTTTGAAAAAAAAGGAAGGAGTCCCTTGTGCAATATCATAAACTTACTGAGAAGTGTGATCCCCATTAAGCTCACATAAATCCTCCAGTATTACTTCTTAAAAGAGAAGACCACCATCATCATGCACAATGTGATACATCAGGCAAAATAATACATAAAAAGCAGCTGTGTATTTATATTATGAAGTTGTTTAATGCAAATTAATGTATTTGAGATGTTGTATGCTTACACATCACTTACTCTCAATTTACCCCACAACGATGATGCAAGTGCAAAGTACATAAAACAAACAAAAAAAAAACTGAATTTATCTAAATGCAAAGTAGTTCAGATTAGCATCATGGTTTCTACTTAACACCATTTCCATGAGCATCCATTTCATCAGTGTGTTTCTTCATACTTCAGCTTGATCTCCTTTCTTTCAAGAAAACATACAAACACAAAAGGCATCATAGTGTTTTGTAACTTCATTTCTATGACGACAGGAAGAAAGTAAGCTGCCAGTTATGCTGAATGGTTGGCCATTGGGTTGCACATCTCCGCTTTGAATGTGAAACACATGTTAATGTGTGGGTGGGAGTCAAGAGAATAGAGGAGAGGGTATCCATGTCTCAATATGAAAACGCCCTGTCTGTCCATCTGCAGGAACATTTAATAAGACTTGCACACCAGCAGACCTTTTTTCCATCCTCTCTTTCTCTCTTTATCTCCCCAGCCTCGTGGTCTCGTTATCTTTGATCTCTAAGCTCAAATTCTTTTCTATGCAAATTACATTTGCTGGAAACTGAGAAAAAAAAAATCTTGAAAAATCAGTTTGAAGAAAGCTGTTACTGTTTGTACCGATATAAAGTTTCAGTTTGATTGAGCATTGTGTTTGTTTGGGTGTGTACATGTTTGCAATGAGAGCTCTATGATCTGTTGTATGGTTTAACATTTCCTCAGTGTACTATGTATGTTTCACCACATGTGTTTACTTTAGAGAATATATAGAATGTTGCAACAGGGGGTTGAGTGCGTGGCAGCCCCCTGCCTGCCCCCCTCGGTGCTCTGGTGTGTCTCAGGGCTCTGCTGCGGGTTTATGATGTCTGGCAGGGATTGTTGAGAGTGCAGATGGCAAGAGCTGGAGAGAAAAGTGGGAGGAAGAGAGAGAGAGAGAGAGAGAGGTGTGTGGTTGCATTAATATGGTCTGCAGTTCTCGTTAGCGCTAATCAGGGGCTTCCTGTACAAAGAGGAGCCTGAGTTCACCTTACCTGGTACAGTAACACCACACACTTATATGCAAGGAGACACATGCATGCACACAGTCATAAAATATTACATCCACCTGTAGGGTGCTCACAAGCATACACACCTGCCATGTCATCCCTTCAGTCTGACTGGCTTCCCCTGATTTGTCACTTCCTAGTTTGTCTTGCTGAATACTAGGTCCATCTTTGTCTCACTGTTTCTGGCCTCTCACTCTGACCATCTATCCCCCTCTGTTTGTTTGGCTCCTTGTGATCTGTAGCTGGCCATAAAGTGACTTGGAAAGAACTGCAAGCAACTGAAAGTGGAGATTTTTCCACTCTTAGGGTGACTTACCATATGTTGGAGTCACGTGAGACCACGGCAAAGAGTTCATTCTCCTCCTGAAAGGCCCTCGTCCTAACGTGAACTCCGAAGGGTCATGAACTTCAGCTGGAGTAAAGAGAAACTGGCAATCAGTATGGAGATCCACAAATGCAGGCTAGTTGGCATTAAGGTTGCACAAATGACAACCCGGAATGTGGAATACGATGACGCACTCGTGGGCAGTAAATCACTTGCTGACAGTGGCATATTGCAGGAATAAAAAGACATCTAAGCCTGACAAGAATCAAGTCATATGACTGCACACAAAGTGTGTAATGCCATCTGTGAGCATTTAACAGCTTGGCGCTTGTGTGGCCATGATGGCATGTGGAACCTTTGGGCAATATGTTGACCACAGAAACAATAGAAACAAGATTCCACAATGAAAATGTCATAAGTACCCTTGCTTCTTTTCCTCCACCTCCTCCCATCCTTTCCTCTTCTTTCGCCTGACTTTAAGAGAGCCCCAGGGTAAGATAAATTAATGTATTTAAGATGTGGAAATCAGATATAGAAATCTTTGCCCTCACCGTGCTCCCCCTTCTTCCCCTGTTTCTCCCTAAACCCCCAAGTCTCCCTCACCCCTTTCCCCTACACTGCTGTTCTCTTTAATAGAGTTTAATAGTGCACAGGGAGACAGTGTGATAGATAGACTGAGAGAAACTGAAGAGATTTGGTTCAGTCTGTTTCTTTCACAGTGCACATTTTGTGTCAAATCTTTTTTTTTTTTTCTTTTACTGTGCCCTGGGCTTTGCAATTGATAGCCTACTCAAAACCACCACCCCTCCTCCTCTTCCCTCTACACCTTCCCACCCCACTGAACCCTGGCCAGCCACAGCTGCCTGACCAGATGTGGAAGAGAAAGGGAGCAGAAGGAGAGATGGAGGACAGGGAGAGGCCACCTCCTGCGGGGAATGAGGGCTGAAACAGAGAATGGAGAAAGGAAGAGATGGAGAAAATAAAGGAAAGGAGATGTACATAAAAGATGTCATAACATAGCTGGGAATCTAATGTGAGAGGACGTGCATAAATTATCCCCCTTTGTCAGCCCATGGCCTTGTCATTAGAGACCACCTACTCAGACCGCACTAGGTCTTTGTGTGGTCAGTCATCATCAAATACAGAAAAAAATCATTATTTCTGCAGCTTGACGCCTCTTTTCACGCCTTCAATCTGTTTTTCAAATCTAAATTAAAATCAAGACTCGTTTCAGAGCAGTAATAGCAACGCATTAAAAAGTAGAAGAAGAAAAAGAAGAAGAAACAAAATCACAAAACAAGCAGAACAGGACGATCTGCAGCTTGCTGTGAAGGTCAGCGGAGTCCTCATGTATCCAGGTTTCTTCATGGGTAGAGCTGATTTATGAAGCAGCTCAGCGCTCTAAGCCCCGAGTCCACGCTCACACAGTACTCTAGGGGGCTGTCTGATTAGAGATGGGGGAGAAAAACCATGCACTCACACACCCCGCCATTTGGTTCTCATTACACACATTTACATGCACACCCAGGACACACTTGCACCCTCATGCACATGCACACAGAAGTGCGCACACAAAGATCCAGATGCAGAATTGTGCAATCTCCTCAATGCCATTTCCAATTTACCTGGTTATTGTGAGATTAGGCATTGGCAGCTGTTGCACTGGATGAATCGGGCAACAATGAAAATCGTCCTGCTTCTTTATTCACAGAATAAAGAAGCAGGACGCAGTATGTATAAAACTAACATGACAGTATTCCTGACATTGGAGCGTAAACTGTTTCTAATACAATGAAATGATCAACTTGTATTTTCCTTTACTACTCACCTTCAGCCACTAAAAACATGTCAGACATTTAATTAGGTCTATTTGAAAGGTGCCATCAAGCTAATGGTATTAACTTAAAATCTAATTTTGTGTCTTTTCGAGAAAAAAAAAAGTGATTCAGGATAGTACCCCATGCTGTTTAACACAAGTGTTAATATAAGAGGACTGTAAACACTTGGCTGTAATCACACACCGCAGCATGTGGTCACTTTGACTGCTACAAGATGAGGAGATGCATGTGTTAGAGGTAGAAGCGAGAGAGCCTGGAGGGCGCAAAACTCATTTCCAAAAGTGAATGTTGATTTAACAGCTGACCAGTGTGTGACAACACAAGCAGGTTGAGTGGGACCTACTGTAGTCTCTGTTGTGTTCAGGGTCATGGACCGTTTGCAGTACGTTTTTAAAACCTTGTTACAAATGTGTTCCCCAAGCACCCAAACCGCCATGCATACAAAATCTCTTTGCAGTCAGTCCTGACGAGCTTGGCAAATTCTCCCACCTTTGCTGTCTTCTCAGACGGTTCCTCTTCCACAGCTCCCATGTCTGCTTGGACCACAACACCTTACAGAGTGACATCATCGTCTTGCGATGGACGGAAACACGACATTCACGTAGCCAGCTGTGCCCCGCACTGGGTCAGGGACATGACGCTATAAAAGTGATGGGTAAACCAGATGCACATGCTGGACAAACAGAGTCACACATACCAAAGACACTGAATACACTCCCTAATAATGACTGCTTTTGTTTTCATTTTTATGCTAAAGGAGGTTTTTACTGTACAAGCTGTAATTCATAAATGCTGAGTTTTGTTTTATGCTTTCTGTTGCAACATACACTTGTTTTATCCTTAAGATCAGTTAAGCTTTTATGTTTTCATATTCTGTAATTATGTAATTATTGTTATTGTTAATATGTTTCAGAAGGAGCGTTTTATTAACCTCATAAAAAAAACTTAATCATTAGATACAGATGATTTATAATTTTTCAGACTTGTGTGTCAATGCACACCTGTTTAAGAGACTACCATCCTCTTAATCCTGAGAGGTCCCCAGTGATCATATCCAAGTGTGAAAGAACAATGCAGGAGGAAAAAACTGGATAAGTGGATTCTGCAGGGGACGTAGTGGAGACAGATCAGACTCCCTCTCCAGGGGGGTGTCCCTGTCTGACAGGAAGTGTAGGTCAAGACTGGACGTGTGTGTTTGTGAGGCTAGGTCCACACAAGCAGGTCAAGGCTGTACAGCCAGCCAGGAAATGACCCGAAGCGTGCACATTAAGATTTAACCCCTCGCGTCCCACAGAGTCTTCTTCCAACCTGGTGTTCTTAAACATGGCTGGCAACAGAGCTGAACTTAGTAGGAAGCATTTCTGTCTGTATCTATTCAATGACTTAAAGGTAAGGTTGCATTTATTAATGCTGAAGCAAGTGACATGACATCTTATCAAGAGGAAAGTGATCCCATCGGTGACGATAGTCAGGCCACACAATGATGTCATTCTTGGAAAAAGATGAAGCAACAAAACTGTATACGTGAGCATCCAAATACACGTAAGAATATTTGGAATACTTCAGCGGAGGTGCTCTAAATTTAGCCTCCCCTTGACTTTCCCTCTCCCCTCCCAACACTTCTGCCCTCGAGCCTGAAACAATGGAGCCCCCCCCCCCCCCCCCCCCCCCCCTCCCATCCCATAACCCTGCCCCATCCTCCTTACACACACACTCCCTGGGCCATTATTGGATGTGTTGCCTCTCCTTACTTAGGTGTGTGTATGTGTGTGCAGCTTCGAGTCCATCTGGCCTCTGGAGTCTCATAAGGAAGAGCAGAATGTTTCGCGTCTCCTGCGCTCACTCGGCTGTATCGTTTCTGTGGCGATAGAGACACCGTAACAGGAAGTGACTCGCAATGGCATTGGAATTCCCAGACGGTGGGCTCAAACTTCAGGATTGTGCCATTAGAAGGGACCAAATGAAATTCTGAACAGGATATCTCTGCCTGTCAGCAGACACGTTTACATCGATCCTGTCTAACTCTGTCTGACCTATTAACTCATCAGGTTATGTAAGCAGCACGCTGCATGTCCAGCGCACTTTGCGTCAGCTTTGCGTGTCTATCTGTGTGTTCATCCTGCTGCCAATCTGTAAGGGATTGATTTCTACAGTAGCACACAAACAGGAGTCAGTTCGGTGATCTAAAGTTCATCCTGTTTTGGTGTGTGACCGCATCCTTGAAATGTCATTTTCCTGGTAAAAACAGACGTTTATCATCAACTGTTTGAGGAAGTGTTTCTGGCAGCTCATTTGTTCATAATTTCTTCCCCTCTTTTCTCTTTTCCTTTCCTTTGCACTGTAACCTCAATATTGCATACTATATAATTTTCTCCTATGCTGCATCTTAAAAAAAAAAAAAAAAAAAAAAAAAAAAATCCACCAATTTTAGAAATTAGCTGTCCTGGATGAGAGGATTGATGCTATATCTAATCTATGTTATGGTTACATAGTTAACAATAAACTAACTTCGCCAAAGTTGTCTAACTAATGAACAAAGCATAGCCATCCTGTAGTTAGACATCTGCTCTGTCCTGTAGACGGTCGATGGAAGCTGGATTCTTACTCATGACATTGGGAGATAGGTGGGTTAAACCTTAAGTAATCTGTCAGCAACACAGGGCCCACTTAAAATAGCCAATTATCAGTAAGTGAACTGTAGGAGGAAGCTGAAGAACCACAAAGAAAATACAATCTGCACAGAAAGGTCAAGAACCATCTTTCCAAACGGTGGGGGTTTTCCTCCAGCCCTTTACAAAAGCAGTACAATCGATCATCTTCATTAAAATGCAAACATCACTGTGTAATTTTAAGCAGGTTTCAGCTTCACAACTTAGTAAATGATCTATGATATTCTTTGTTGAACTGCCTCAGAAAGATGCTGCTGCTGGGACACACACAACCTCATCAAAATTAGTATGTGATAAGATGTCTTGTTTCATTATGTTTTATCAGTGATTGGACATTGCAAGTACTTTGCACGGTTTTTTCCTCATTCAACCAGCTAGGAATTGCATAGAAACCTACACCTCAAGGCTATTATCATTTTTGTGTTACATGAACCACAAAAGAAAATCTCCCTCAGTCACGAAAAGGGAGCAACTGAGAAGCTTCAGTTTCAAAGTGTTGTGGAGCTATTGATCTCTTTCTCTCCATGCTAGTCTGGCACTGTGATGAATGGGTTAGAATGCACAGATTTCCATTTTCTTCTGCTGGTCATCTCCCATGAGCATATATTCTCAGCAGAACACAATACGGGCTTTTTTTTAGTCTAAGTGGGTGTTCCTCTAATGTTAGTCGGAGTTAGTGGACGTTAGTCAACCAATAGTGATTGGGTGGGAATATTTTTCTTCAATGGGTCTCACAAGTGAGGGATGGATCAGACCAACTATGCTCATTCATTTGGTTGCAGCATGTCAGTCAGAAGCTTCACTATATAAACTTCTGGTTCATTGTGTTGCTCTAAAGGGAGGAATACTTTCAGGCAGCAGAAGCTCAGGTGGTTGAGCAGGTCCAATAAACCAAAGATTAGTGGGTTGAATCCTGTGTCATTCTAGTCATTAGCTGCATCTGGATTAAAAACTAAATATCGCAATAAAAAAAATGCTAATGGAAATACTTGCATTGCAAAAGACTCAAATGTCACTAAAAGTTTTATTTGTTTCTGACCTCATATTGATGCTTCAATAATGTATTGCTTGTAATTTGTGTTCTTTTTATTGTTTGAATTTGTATTGTAACACATGTGATGCTGACCTGACCAGGTTACCTTCCAAAAAGTGATTTTGATCTAAATTTTTAACCTTGTTAAAAAAAAAGTTGAACAAAATTAAAAATAATACTTTTAAATTCCTATTTCAGAATTTGCAGTGACAAAATCTAACTAGACAACTGCATTTAGTGCGTGTGTGACCATTTAACAGTAATGAAACTACAACTTAGATGGACACGGATACCAGCAGGAATTGGAAAACCTTTGACAACTTGAAAAAAAAGAGTTCCAAATGTTTTGCATGGTATAACTTTATAGTCATTGCCACATAGCATGGGTTTTATTTTTATGAAAGATACCCTGCTCTTTAACCGTCCCAAGTATCCTCTTTTCTTGCTTTTCCCAACTTGTGTCTCCCAGTCATGTCCTCTTTTTCCATGTCCTGCAGTCACAGTACAAATGTGTGGATGTGTGTATGTGTCCATCTCTCCATGGCAGCATTCCAGTAAAACCAAGCCAGTGAGGGGTCTCTGTCTCACATCCCTCTTCAATCAAACACAAACACACACGTCCGGCCAGCCTGGCCCACGCTATCTTTCCCTGCGTCCCAGTGCCAGATGCACACACCCTGTACTCTCCCTCTTCGACTCTCTCCTCCTCCTTTTCCAGCATTCCTCCTCTGCCTCCTCCTATCCTCTGGTTCAGCACCCCTGTGCATCACATTGTCTCCCGGCTCTTCATCTTTCCCCACTTCCTGTGTCTTGCTCCTTATGCCCCTTACACCCCCTCCTCCTTCCTACCCCGCTTCTCTGGGCTCCTCTCTCTCCTTGCGACGTGACTTTTAGCACAGACAGTGGGGCCGCTGCCAGTAATCTGGGGCAGAACTGGCTGAAGATGTGCGCTCGCTTGGTGTGGTGTCCATGTTCGAATCTGTCTGTGACATGTTGCAGTCAAGCAAACACCTCAGACATCAACTCAGACAGAGATCTGCTTCACAACCAATCATTTTTGCCATCCTTATCATTGTCTTTCTCTTGAAATGAGATTAATTTACAAACAATGCAGGAATATGATTGTTTGCCTCCTTAGTGAGACTCAAAAATACAAGTCAGTTAAGTGTAAAAGAAAAAAACAAAAAAAAAACATGTGCACTATTGCAGAATAATCTATAAAATACTAAGTTAGTGTGCAAACTATTTTACACCAACCTGAACACATTCATATGATATTGTACCTTAGGAGGAAATGTATCCATGTAGCTTTGAATTTGACCTCAGTCTAACATAAGTGGAAAAAGAAGCAACGCTTACCAGAGATCCTAATTCTCTACTGCGAAGTGAAATATTTTTTACCCCTTTTTGGCCATGTAAAAGTAAAACTAAACATTAAACGAAATACAATGATGGTTACATGTTTTCACAAATAAGACATATCCACTGTCAAGTTCGGTGGTGGAGGGAGTCACGATTGAAGCATGTTTTGCAGCCACAGCAGAAAATCTACAACAAGGTGAACTGAAAAGAAAAAGATTACTGCAATGGTCACTCAGTGAACTGAGGCAACAGTGTAGAGCAGGCCAAAATTCTTGTAAAACAAAGTCAGACTTGCTATTAAAACACAAATCTGCTTTATGTTCTTACTGCTAAAGACAGTACTACAATCTACTGAATCATGACATGTAGTCCTCAGTTTTTCTCACTGACTCTGTAATTCTACTTAGTTTGGATTAGATAATGACACACTAACATACAGCACATGTTATCGTTTAATTTGGTAAATATAGAACGATTTTTCAAGGTCTTTAGAACAGAAAGAAACAAGTTATTTATAACTATATATGGTCATCCGTATTTGTAAGTGATCGAGGTGTTGTGCTCATGACTTTGCTCTGCAATACTGATTTCAAGCAATCATGGGAATGAAAGAAGAGCCCAACTTGCCTGAAGTGTAAAAGAGAGGGGAAAAGGAGTGGGAGACGAGTTGCAACCGGTAGAGGATGTGAGGACGATGCCAGCGGAGGGCATGAGAGCAAGCCAGAGATGAGTCTCACAGAGACTCCTCAGCTCACGCACACACACTCCGTGGCATAGTGAAGTCTAGCTGTCCAGGCATGTTCCTGTGTGTATGTTTGCAAGTGTTATCAGGAGGTTGAGGATGGAGAGACAAGACGTCGAGCCATCTTTCTCAGTGTTTATACTCAGTCTAAACAACAGACCAGCCGCTGGGGCTAATGGGGTTCTAATCTACAGCTGGATGACTCACAAATGTTGTCTTTTTAGTTTGTTAAAGATTCAAGAAAGATCTATACTCCAGACATGCTTATACAACATGCTTTTGTACGCTCATAGTTTATGTAATGACCATGGAGTGCATGGAAGATGCATTATTTACTTTGTATTTTTTTTGGCAGATGCTTTTTTCCCCCAAAAAATAACTTCACCCACACAGGAAATTATTTGAGATCCACTGTGTTCCATAAGGATATTACCAACCAATGAACAGAACAGGCCATAATTTAAGCAATATACAACCCAGTCTACCATCTGAAGTGCCCTCACAGCCATTTCCCCCAAACTGCTAATTGTTTTGAGAACTCGGCAAAAAGAAATGTTTTTCCACAAGCAGATACTGAAAGAAAGACATAGACACACAATCATTCCTAAATAACACCCTTGTTTTTTCTCACCTTTAGAGTTCTCAGGTCCATACTCATTCACTAAGAACTGAAACACACCAAAAATGAAAGTGATGAAGCTCAAGCTAATTTATTACTCTTGTCAAACTGAACAGAACACTAAACAGAGTGCTTTTAAGTGTGTAACTCCATGCTGAGTAGGTAATGGACACCCTGCTCTTAACAGGTCAGTCACTTTCCCTGTGCTGTGACAAAAAGAAACACAGAGACACCCACACATTTTCTTTCCCAAGCTCAGTGTTTGCCCGGGAGTGCGTCACCAGATACAATTGCGTTCTCGCACGAGCAACCGATGCGACTACCTCACCTTCACACTTTGTCTCGTACCCTGAACACATTTCTCTGCCAACGCTTTCACATGACTCTTTTGTTAAATGAAAGATCAGGACTTGTAGAGTCCCAACAAGAAAAGCCTGTTTTGTGTTTCCCTCTTAGTAAAATTGCACCTTCTGAAGTGCAGATGTTTGCATGCCAGTTCATTAATTTCTTCATCTTCTTCCCCTTCAAGGCAAACATCATGAAGACTATCTATCTTTACACTTCATTCTGATGATAAAGATCTCACCATTTCCTTTAATGTTTTTGCTGGTTGAATCTATATGAATGTGTGCAGTCGTAGCCACCCCAAGGCCAAGCAACTTTGTCATGGCTTGTCTGGCTGCACTGCGCTGTGCTAGATTTGCAGAATTCATAATGCCAAGTTCCCACGTTAGTTTAGTGTGTGTGTTTCTATGTGGTTCCCAGAATCTGTTTATGTCTAATGCATGAGACTGTTATACTAGTTCATGTTATCATGGTGTGGGTTGGTGTAAAACTACAACTTTTAGGAAAGTTGAGCTCATCCTGTAAGTTAGCTAAAGAGTGTTGCATGTCCAGAGGCACAAAATGTTAAACTACTTATTTGCATGATATTCTTTTTTTTCTTTCTTTCTTTCTTTCTTTCTTTCTTTCTTTCTTTCTTTCTTCAACAGTAACAGCAACTAAAAGATCTGCATTGTATGAGCTGAGTGAAACAGGATGGGTGGATTTCTCAGGACAGGTGCCCACATGTTAGTCAATCTGCAGGCAGGAAATTGCACTGGCATAGTCACACAAACACATGCATTGCCCACAATATACACCCAGTTTCTCACCCACAGCCCCCACAGTAGCTGAAGCAATACTTCCTACTCATACTTCTCTTGGCCCTGCTCTGTTTCTTTAACTGTCTTCAGCTTTCTCGAAATTTGATCTCATCTTTCTGATACTGTCATAGTACCCTCTTCCTTCTGCTAATCACTAATCACACAAAGGAACAACTGAGTCACTCTGTTTAAGCTTTGCAGTTCCAGTTTACTTTGAATAAGCTGTTTATTGGCAAATGAAAAAAATATACAAGCTAATAACATACATTTAACTATTCCTTTGACATGTACTTGTCAGTAAAGTTGGGCTGACACGTGCTCAAGTTATTCTCATGTTTTTACAGTTTTGTAAGGCAGGTTAAATTTAAACCTCATTTCTCTTTAATGTAAGCAGTTAGTAGTCACTGTTTATCTGACTGTTAAGGGAAAAAATGAGGAAAGAATGAATTTCCCTAAATTCCCAAGATAGAGTCAGATGTTTCAAAGACATCCATGTTCCAGTAACACTAATATGGCTGTAGCCATTATCACCTGTCATACTGGGAAGAGGAGGTTGTTTCACTGATTGTCACCCTTTCTGACCCCACTGTCAGAAGAGGTGACATTGTCCCAGTAAAACCATGTCACATTTTATTGGAACCAATCAACAAGGAGGATATTGTTAAGCCAAAGGTTTTCTCTGCAGCGTTTTAGACCTATGATCTGTAAGAAGGAAGCAAACCTGCCTTATTGCATCATTCAAATCTTTAGCTAAACGTTTGTTGTTTCGCATGTATCTGCTTATGTTTCCTGCAGCAAAAGAGATTTTAAAGTTTTGATAACTTCAAATGTGCAGTCAATTTGCACGTTTACGCTAAAAATGCATTAGCAGAAACAAGTTAGTAAACTACAAACTTTCAGATGCGAGCCAACATTACAACTTTGGACACAGTGAGTTTGCTTATTATAAATGAATAAATAAATAATGCAAATAAATAATGTTTTGTATTCATAGGATATCAAATTGTAGCCCATATATGAAATGTATTTTGAGTCTGTTATCTTCATGTCTAGAGCTACGTTTCAGTTTACAGTAATGATGTTCATGTGTGCAAATATATCAGTCTGGTTCACACACACTATCATTACATTTTCCTTTTAGGGCCAAATTAAATAAATGTTTTAACAAAAAAAATATGAAGGTTTATTTCATAATTCAGCAGGAGCTATATATACATATATATTAAAAAATAAAAATAAAAAAAATAAAAAAATAAAAATAAAAAAATTTAAAAAAAAATAATAAAATATATATATATATATATATATATATATATATATATATATATATATATATATATATATATATATATATATATATATATATATATATGAATAGGTTGGACAGACAAATATTACACATGCAGTAATTTGACAAGACTGTCTAAATGCTGGATTACTTTTTGTTTGTTGTTTGGTTTTGGTTTTTTTTGGTTTTTTTGTTTTTTTATTTGTCTGTTTGTTTTGTTTTTAGGGCTACATTCAAGTGATGAGATGTAGCACTTGGAAATATGGTAACCTAACCATATTTTTTATGCTTATCGCAATTATCTGCAGCTGACAGTAAAACAAATAAAAATAAAACACTTGAACAATCTTGGGTTGGATTGGATGTTGCCAAATGATCTTCATGCATCAGTGCACCTTCTCTGTCTCAGTGGTAAAACTTGCTTATGACAGAATGTAAAACAAGAGTCTAACTTTTCATTTATGGTTACATATATATAAGTTAAGAGCTGCTAGCTGCCTAACTTCGCTTGCTTGGAAACTTTTTTCTGTCATCCTTTTTACTGAAGCTTATCACTGTTGGAAAGAGAAAGACTTCCCTCTCCCCAGCCACATTTGCCAACTCTGCGGGGGGGATCCCGAGGCGTTCCCAGGCCAGCCGAGAGATGTAATCCCTCCAGCGTGTCCTGGGTCTTCCCCGGGGTCTCCTCCCCGAGGGACGTGCCTGGAACACCTCACCAGGGAGGCGTCCAGGAGGCATCCTGACCAGATGCCCGAGCCACCTCAACTGGTTCCTCTCGATGCGAAGGAGCAGCGGCTCTACTCTGAGCCCCTCCCGGATGACTGAGCTCCTCACCCTATCTCTAAGGGAGAGCCCGGCCACCCTGCGGAGGAAACTCATTTCAGCCGCCTGTATACGAGATCTCCTTCTTTCGGTCACGACCCACAGCTCATGACCATAGGTGAGGGTAGGAACGTAGATCGACTGGTAAATCGAGAGCTTCGCCTTCTGGCTCAGCTCCTTCTTCACCACGACAGACCGGCGCAGAGCCCGCATTACTGCAGACGCCGCACCGATCCGTCTGTCGATCTCACGCTCCATCCTTCCCTCACTCGTGAACAAGACCCCGAGATATTTAAACTCCTCCACTTGAGGCAGGACCTGACTCCCGACCCGGAGAGGGCAATCCACCCTATTCCGGCTGAGGACCATGGTCTCAGATTTTGAGGTGCTGATTCTCATCCCAGCCGCTTCACACTCGGCCGCGAATCGCTCAAGCGAGAGCTGGAGATCACGACCAGATGAAGCCAACAGGACCACGTCATCCGCAAAAAGCAGGGACCCAATCCTGAGGCCACCAAGTCGGATCCCCTCAACCCCTCGGCTGCGCCTAGAAATTCTGTCCATATAAGTTATGAACAGAATCGGTGATAAAGGGCAGCCTTGGCGGAGTCCAACTCTCACCGGAAACGAATCCAACTTACTACCGGCAATGCGGACCAAGCTCTGACACCTGTCGTACAGGGACCGGACAGCTCGTACAAGGGGGTCCGGTACCCCATACTCCCGGAGTACCCCCCACAGGAGCCCCCGGGGGACACGGTCGAATGCCTTCTCCAGGTCCACAAAGCACATGTAGACTGGTTGGGCAAACTCCCATGCCCCCCCCAGGACCCCAGAGAGGGTATAGAGCTGGTCCACTGTTCCGCGACCAGGACGAAAACCACACTGCTCCTCCTCAATCCGGGATTCGACTATCCGGCGGACCCTCCTCTCCAGGACCCCTGAATAGACCTTACCAGGGAGGCTGAGGAGTGTGATTCCCCTGTAATTGGAACACACCCTCCGGTCCCCCTTCTTAAAAAGGGGGACCACCACCCCAGTCTGCCAATCCAGCGGTACTGCCCCCGATGTCCACGCGATGCTGCAGAGGCGTGTCAGCCAGGACAGCCCCACAGCATCCAGAGCCTTAAGGAACTCCGGGCGGATCTCATCCACCCCCGGGGCCTTGCCGCCAAGGAGCTTTTTGACCACCTCAGCGACTTCAGCCCCAGAGATAGGAGAGTCCCTGAGTCCACCAGCTCTGCTCCCTCATGGGAAGCCGTGTTGGTAGGATTGAGGAGGTCTTCGAAGTATTCCCTCCACCGACCCACAACGTCCCGAGTTGAGGTCAGCAGCTCCCCATCTCCACTGTACACAGTATTGATGGAGCACTGCTTCCCCCCCCTGAGCCGCCGGATGGTGGACCAGAATCTCCTCGAAGCCGTCCGGAAGTCTTTCTCCATGGCCTCGCCGAACTCCTCCCATGCCCGAGTTTTTGCCTCGGCAACGGCCGAAGCCGCATGCCGCATGCCGCTTAGCCCGTCGGTACCCATCAGCTGCCTCCAGAGTCCCACAGGCCAAGAAGGCCCGATAGGACTCCTTCTTCAGCTTGACGGCATCCCTCACTGCTGGTGTCCACCAACGAGTCCTGGGATTACCGCCACGACAGGCACCAACGACCTTGCAGCCACAGCTCCGGCTGGCCGCCTCAGCAATAGAGGCACGGAACACAGCCCATTCGGACTCAATGTCCCCCGCCTCACCCGGGACATGTTCGAAGCTCTGCTGAAGGTGGGAGTTGAAGCTCGCTCTGACAGGGGACTCAGCCAGACGTTCCCAGCAGACCCTCACAACACGTTTGGGCCTGCCAGCTCTGACCGGCTTCCTCCCCCACCATCTGAGCCAACTCACCACCAGGTGGTGATCAGTTGACAGCTCCGCCCCCCTCTTCACCCGAGTGTCCAAGGCATGTGGCCGCAGGTCCGACGATACGACTACAAAGTCGATCATTGAACTGCGGCCCAGGGAATCCTGATGCCAGGTGTACATATGGACACTCTTATGCTGGAACATGGTGTTCGTTATAGACAATCCATGACGAGCACAGAAGTCCAACAACAAAACACCATTTGGGTTCAGAGGGGGGGGACCATGCCTCCCAATCACTCCCCTCCAGGTCTCACTGTCATTGCCCACGTGAGCATTGAAGTCCCCCAGCAGAACAATGGAGCACCCTCCAGCACTCCCTCCAAGGACCCCAAAAAGGGTGGGTACTCTGAACTGCTGTTCGGCGCATAAGCACAGACAACAGTCAGGACCCGTCCCCCCACCCGGAGGCGGAGGGAAACTACCCTTTCATCCACCGGGGTAAACCCCAACGTGCAGGCACCAAGCTGGGGGCTGATGAGAATGCCCACACCTGCTCGGCGCCTCTCACCATGAGCAACTCCAGAGTGGAAGAAGGTCCAGCCCCTCTCGAGGGTACTGGTTCCAGAGCCCAGGCCATGTGTCGAGGTGAGTCCAACTATATCTAGTCGGAACCGCTCAACCTCGCGCACAAGCTCAGGCTCCTTCCCCACCAGAGAGGTGACGTTCCACGTCCCTAGAGCCAGCTTCTGCAGCCGGGGATCGGACCGCCAGGATCCCCGCCCCTTGCTGCCGCCCAGCTCACATTGCACCCGACCCCTACGGCTCCTCCCGCAGATGGTGAGCCCACGGGAGGTGGGGCCCATGTAACCCTTTCGGGCTGAGCCCGACCGGGCCCCATGGGCGAAGGCCCGGCCACCAGACGCTCGCTCTCGTACCCCGCCTCCAGGCCTGGCTCCAGAGGGGGGTCCCGGTAACCCGCGTCCGGGCAAGGGAACATTTATGCCCAGGTTTGTCATCGTCATAGGGGTCTATGAGCCGTGCTTGGTCTGGTCCCTCCCCTAGACACCTGTTTGCCATGGGTGACCCTACCAGGGGCATAAAGCCCCCGACAACATAGCTGCTAGGATCTTCGGGACGCACAAACCCCTCCACCATGATAAGGTGACGGCTCAGGGAGTTTTATATACCTTTAACAATTATATTCCTCATAGAATCCAAGTTTTTATGGCTGTTTGTCTACTCAAAATCCCACGTCTACCACAGCAGGTGAACCAGGTTGGGTATCAGGGCTAAGTAATAACTCTGATACATTACTCAACTATATGCATTCTTGGCCATTCAACTCAGCTGCATTATATCTCAGCGTTTTTCAGCTTGTCAGGAGCAGAACCAGCCATAACACTGGAGTATCACCAGGGAGTAGGGTTGGGAAACAAATTCACAGAAAGGAGGAGAGGAAGAGAGTACCATATGTGAGAGAGAAACATGTTCTCATACAGGCTGTTTTTCTTTTGTTTCAGCTGCACAGCCCCACCTTAAATGAGGACAGGGAGCAGGGGAGCACACTGGATAGAGACGGAGAGGGGAGAGGTAGATGGGAATTCATTGAAGAATCGGGCATAATGTGTTCTGGGCAGTCCCCAACCCAGCTGTTTTCCATTCAGTGGGAGTCGAGGCAGTGAAATCTAGCAGGGGTGGGTTAGACAGGCCGAAAGAGAAGTAGAGAAGAGGAGGATAAGGAGTGTGACAGTAAAACATGGTGTGAGACATTTCATGTAAAGGTCATGGTGATAGACATTTAGTTGGACTCGTCTGTCTGCCTGCCTCCCTTTTGTTCATCTTGATGTGTTCCACTCAGTGTGTTTCAGAGTTGCACCCATCGCTCTAAAACAGTTTCCTTGCAGTGTGCTGTGTGTAAGAGGAACTTCTATCCAGGTTTACAGTGTAGTATTGATAACTAAAAACGGTCGTCTTCATCATTTTGGGACTTTTACCTATTGATGGACGATGTGGGTTCGCTCCCACAGAGTCTGCAGTGCTACAATGCTGTTTCTACAGTGGCCTAGAAAGGACAAACCAAATTCTGGCCTTGGCATTTATGAGCTTTTAATACCCCCTTAGAAGGAAACCTCTTTGGAAGTGCCATTCAGTATTTTTTGTCCAATTTCACCAGTAGATGTCACTAAAATGTATGTTTTTTTTTTATTATTTAACAAAAAAAAAAAAGGGGGGGGGGGGGGGGGGGGAGATTTTTTTTAAAGGATTTCTTAAAGTGGAACTATTATGTGCATTTCAGGCTAATTTATTTTATTTCTGAGACCAGAAGCGCTGGGATTGATTGAATTATTGTCACAAATCGCTTTATTTACTTCAGACCGACCCCTTTCCGTAGGCTGTCAGATCAGCCTGTGGGCAAAACGAGTGGATTGAGACTCTTCCGCATTAAGCCCCGCCTCCCGCCACTGCACTACATCGGGAGCGCGCACCGCACCTGCTTTCGCCGTCATTGTAACATCTCATAAACAGAAGGATTAGACTAATATGAACTCAATAAAAAAAAAAAAAAACTACAATGTTAACACATAGCATACAGCCCTACATGTTGGAACCTGAATCAGACCCTGAAAACGAAGTGGAAAACAGCAACCCACAGCAAGGAATGCAGCAGGATGTCTCTCTTTGGTAAACTCACCAGCCATCGTTGGAAATAACTTTATCCCACGTTTTCCACCCGCCTGATGTATTTGTACATGCCCTTGTTAACCAGTAGAAGGTAACCAATCACCGAACCTTATCCCCCGGGACGTCACAAGGATTTCATAGTAGAAAAAACTCTCTAAAATGACGCGTTTTTCGTTGCCATGGAAACCAAACGGAGAGCGTGCTGGAAGTCAAACTCAAACTCAGACATGCGTTTAGGTGACAAAAAAAAAGTGTTGTTCACATGTCTGATGAGGATTCAACCCTGTAACACTGTAGAAAGCTCAGAAAACTCCAAATACCAGAATAGCACCCATTTAACTTACCAATATGATGATATCATTAAGAACTGGGGTTCTGAAAACTTTCCGCTGTCCCTTTGATTATATATAGATATATAAAATAAGTGATGAAAAAACAATGTATGTCAAGTAACAAGACACAAAAAAGACTTTTGCTAAAATAAAATCTCAGAACCAGTAGCTAAACGGTAAACAAGAACAGGAAGTCATGCAACAGATATTTATTATTTTTTATTCAAATAGCAGATAGCTGTAAAAGAATTGCTCATTGAACCAACTGGTTTGGTCAGTCGGACTCATCTTTTCACAAAACATAAAACACAATAAAAGACTTTTAAAATCCATGTGAACCAGCTGAATATTTGCATCTAAAATACAAATTTAGAAAACATTGAACATGTCTGTGTGAATGTCATGGCTCAATGCTTTTACCATGACTTGGTTCTCTTTTCTATTATTATTGGCCCTGGTCCTGTTATATTTACATTTTGTAGTGTGTTTGACGCTGAACCGCTGAGCTGTCTTTGGCTTTTTGACAGTTTTGGAACCTGACTCACATGAAAGAAGTTGCATCTTAATGCAGACTAAAAGATCATAGACAAAGGACTTCAAATTCATGAAAGAGGGAAAATGCAAATACCAGTGAAGCAGGAAGCTCAGACACCTCATCCTATATCATCTCAGTTCTTTGCTGAAAAAGCCAATGTGCATATTTGTTTGACACAGAAACTGAAACATCCAAAGGCCAAAGTTAGTCACCTTTTAATGTGTCAGCAGCAACTTTATGTATTTAAAGTGAATCTGATGAAAAGTAAAACTTACATCAGTAGGCTGTGGAAAACACATTTTGGCAGAAAGTCAGCTATAGCTAGTCGGAAATCTTGAGTGTATACATACTTGTCCCATCTACTCTTCAAATGAGGCATCGAATTATACAAACATCTTCCTAAAACTCACTAGTTGTGCATCTCATCTATTCATGTTGTACAAAATTACCACTGTACAGAAAGGAAAAATCCTGTTCTGGTAGATGAAGGTCTTGAGCGTTTCTTTACATATAACTCTACAAATGAGAGAAAACATGCTGAACCATTCTATCCCTGAGTAAACACAGACTGACAGGACAACCGTTCACATTTTTAGTCATAACTGTGAACAGTTTAACTTGGCTTGCATATCTTGTGGGAGTCAACCTGCACAAACACATGCAGAACTTGTAAACCCATCACAGCAGTTCCACATGGGGGAGAGGGTACTGGAGGCTCAAAGGGATGGTGGAGTTACTTTAACCTGGCACCCAACCTCTGTCACCCGCTGTGGGAAACCAAACACCACAGACCTTTGCCATTTAATATCTGAATCCTCAGGGTGGCAGAAAGGCAGGAGTGCAGGGTGGAGGTAGGCCAGAAAAGTCCTACTTCTTCACATTGAGTAGTCAGCATTTGGATTTCTCACAGCTGCCTTTGAACTAAAGGACTGCTGAACTGTTTTTCTTTTCCATTTAAAGGTATATACCAATTGTAACCTGTTTTTATTCTATGCTAGATTCTGACTTACATTGTCTATGTTCATAAACCTTTCACTCTTCTAACCATTACAATGAAATCAAGGTTTTCCAGATGAACCAGACTCTGCTCGTACTGCAATGCATGTAAACACATCTTGTGTACTAGCCAGTCAAATGCATGCAATTAGGTTAATGTAACCTCAGATAAACAACAACCCATGACATATTAAGCTGTCATTATTTGTCTAAATGGAGTTAAGTGAACATGCAAATACAGTGCTTGGAAATTTTTTTCTGTTTGTCCCTATATGGAGGAATTTCGATCCACTTGTCTACAGTGCCTATTCATGGAGGTTTACAGTAATTCCACCAAGTTAAGCTCAGGATTTGGATGGACTATTGCAGCAAGTTTTTTTTTTTTTTTTTTTTTACAGTGAATCTGTTGTCTGGTTTGCTACTGTTCTTTCAACCATCACCCTGTTGCGTGACACTATTACAGTCATCTGACCGTAGAATACTTTGGTATACAGAGGTGTTCATGGTTGACTTTGTCTCGTTGTGTCTTCAAAAATCATCACTCCTCCACCTTGCTTACTGCACACCTTGCTTGACAGTGTTAGGTGTTTGTGCACAGACAAAAATCTCTGCTTCAATCTTGTCTGTCCGAATTATGTTGGGCTTCAAGTCTTATCGTTTGTTCAAATGCAGCTTTGACAACCTAATCTATGCTGTTACGTTCTCGAGACTTTCACTAGCAGTACTATTTTCATTTGTTTCAAACTATTCTGCCAATAACTTCAACATTTAAAATGCTAGGTAGAGTTTAAGATGTACAGTAGCTCTTGGGCTTCTTACATTTTATCTGACCATTGCACCATTGGGTGAAATTGTTCCTGGGAAGACAGTCAGCTGTCTTGAATGTTTACTTGTGAATTGATTTACTGCACGTTGCTTGTAAATGGTTTTATAACTCTTCCTAAATTAAAGGGCAGCAGCAATGGCTTCTTCATTTTTAAAGCTCTTTGCTTCTTTGCATTGTATCATGACATGCATGAACGTTTCCGACCAGCAAATTTACAGAAGTGTGGTCTTTAGTTGAGTTCCTGATGATTGGTTAATCAAATAACTAAATAGCATTTGAGCATCTGGCTGCTGCTTGCTATGTTGGAAAGTCTAGATGCAAATGAAACATACATTTGACTGGTGGTGTTTAATAATCTCTGAATGTAGTGTCATATCTCTGAATGTATTATTCTATTTACTGTGGATTTACTTTTGATTTACACAATCACCACTCACACACACACACACATTCACACACACCCACATGCAAACATTTTCTCTTTTTCTTTCATGTGCACATATTTACAAGGAAGCTAATTCATCACGGTATTTTTATCTTCATAGTTTATAGTATGTTTTGATATTATTGCATGTCTGATTCTATTTTCTGTTTTTCTATTACATGTGTAATGTTTTGTATTATATTTTTTTAAAATGTTAAGGTGAGATATCTCATAACCCTATAAGGGGTTTTCATCTCACCCGCACAATCGGTTTTCTTGTTGTCTTTTTCCTTTTTCTTAGATCTATGGTTTTATACTGTGCAAATAAAAATAATAAAAATTTTTAAAAAAAAAGGTAACTCCCAGCAGTGAAGATGTATTCATATTTACACTCTTTCTCTATTTTGGCTTAGGTTTTGTTAAATAAATAAATAATGTGATGATGTAACATGTCATGTGTTGTCATTCATCTGAAGTTCTGTTGATCTAATTTTGAGACCTGTGGCCCAGATTCTAAAACACAAAACTTTTCCATGAGGTCGTACCTTCTTCTCTTATGAATGTACTAGTAAGGTGAACTCTGTTTCCTTTCTTTAGCATTTCATCAGCCAGACAATAGATTAAATAACTGTTCTAATAATATAATTGCTTTTGGAATACATCAATCTGAAACTGGACTTCCTGGACTATTTCTTTTATGCAACTCCAATACCTGATGCAACATGCAGTTATGTATTCAGGGCCGTGTCCGCCTGAAGACTCACTTGAACTTATATAAACTGATGCGGATCAAATGTATAAACTGTTGTGTTTACAACCTGCCTGGTAATCTGAATGTTTGTGCATTCATACGTAAGATTATCTCCACATTACTGACTCTAAGAGAGTATAATGAGAAACACTAGAACTATCCTATGTTGTAAAATACCAACAGAAAAAGTCAGCGAGAGAAACAGGTGCCTGCACTCCAGATTTTTGTAAAAATTAGGTGAGACACGTGATGTCAAACAGTTCCTTTTGTTTTTCACCCACTGGTGAAAGAGCACAGAGTGGATGATGTGTCATTACACCTGGCGAACGGCATCTCTCGGGAAGCACCTCCACTTCATGAATGTTGATGATTTACAGCACCTGAGAGGAGAAATTCTAATTTGTTTAACATCCAGACTTGATTTGTGGTAAGTTGCTTGATTCCCGTCAGACATCTGGAAGGCACTATGATTTCTTATGTGTTAGTGATAATAAGGTGATTTTTGCGCAGTGGAGAAGGATGTGAGTATGTGCATGTGTGCCTGCATGGCGAGTTTTGCTCCTGCTGACAGAGTAATGGATCTGTTCATTGTTGCATGTGGACTGTGTGTGATGTATGAGACTCATTTGAAATTCTCTGTCCTAAATGAGGCACTCACATGTCTCCATATGGAAGATTATTGAGTTGAAGGCCAACAGACTTAAGTTACTCATTTTTGTGGTTATCATCGCAGTCAAATGGTATTTATTGTGGTCTTTTTGCCCCATTTCTTTATTTTAAAGAAAGCTCATTTCATGCATTATAAACATGCCAAATATACACATGGGTACCGTGGCCTACTACTGATGCAGTTTTTAAAATCAGCATAAATCAATGTTGAACAAACCAAAAAGAAATGTGTGCAAATTTCTCACTTTGTATTATATTTCATGTGCATAGTACATAAAAAAGTGAAATAATGGGACACATTTTCTTGTTAATCCATTATGCAATTTGTTTTATTGCCAAGTTGATTTGGGGTATAGTAGCAAACAAAGAAAAACATAACATTATTCACATTGGCTTTTAAGAAAATTAAAAGCCTTATCAACATGATTTTATCAATACACAATTAAATGAATTTAATATAAAAACTCACAATTGAAATTTACAAAAAGAAAAAAAAAGAACAGTAAAACACTTTGACATGCAATAAATACATTCATTTCACTAAAGCAATAGAAGGAACTGCACCAAAATAAAGAAAATCCTAATCAATGATGTTGTTTGTGTTAAATACTGTTTGGTTTGAAGTATTGCTTTAAATTGTCCTTTTTTGGTATATGCTGTTGTAAATTCACACACAAAAAAACGGATGAGTTGTTAATATTTTTTAATGCCAGATTAAATAAGATCCTGTCTACTATTTTAAAAAAAAATAAAAAATAAAAAAAAAAGAAAGAAAAAAAAATCTCATTTCAATTGCAAATTTGTGTTGCATGTATTTTCATGTTATTTCCATCTATTTACAGCTGCTACTGTCTGCGTGGCGGTGTGTTACTGCCCAGCTTCCTTACTCCTGAACTCCAGTCATGTGCTATCACCTCCAAAATTATCTCAGGTTGCAAACTTCCAACGCAACGCTAACTTTTTTCCAAAACCAATGAACAACTGTTGTTGTGTGCATGCATGTGCATGGCCAGAGGGGACCCTCAGGCTCTGTAACTTTTAGGCACAGGTTTCAGTGTGTCAAGTGAAAGCCAGCAACAAAATTGCCTGAATATGAAAAAAAAAAAAAGCACATATGTACTGTTTCATATGTACTGAAGGTGGAGGCTGTTACTGAAACAATACAAGATGACATGGACAAGCAGAAACTCTTTCACTGTTCCAACTACAAAGAGCCTACTGTAGGCTGTGTGCTGATTGGATGAGAGCTGTAAGGTTTGGAAAGCGAGCGTGATCTTAAAGGGCAAGACGATATGAGCAATCATTTTTTGACAACAACGTGACAATTATTTGCTTCAATCAACAAATAAAAAAAATGAAAAATCTTCATAAGATTATTTCCCCAAAAAGAGTATTTAAACAGCAAAGTCTCAAGACAGAGGTGGGGGGGAAAAAAAGTCAGACTTACACCATCGCCACCAGTTTTCCTTTGTTATTTACAGATGTTTATAACTATGAAGCACAAGCTATTTTTCTCTCTGTTCCTGCTTCTTTTCTTCTCAGCCCTTCTCCTTAACTCGTTCTCTCCATCTCAGCGCATGACTTGGCTGGTGTAGCCGAGGCCCGACTCAATTGTGCAATTTCATACATGTTTACTTTACTGGCATCTTTCTAAGCATATTTTCCCCTGAACATTTCCCCTCACATTATTCTGCATTTCCTCCACAACAATATGCTGTCTTTAATCTCCTCTTTCTAAGCCCTTTCTTGGCTTAAAACAGAATACAATAAGGATGTAACTTTTTTTTTCTTTTTGGCCCATCATCTGCAGTATAACACATCCCAGAAAGTTCATTTTGGAAATTGATCAGGGCTTAAAGAAAAAGAAAGTAGCTTTTAACATAAACATTTAGACAACTGTCTTCTTCGGCATGAAAAACAGCTGGAAGTAAGTGGATCATGGGAGAGGAGGGAGCAGTTGGGGCTGTGGGTCAGCGGTTTGTGTTAAGTGTAAGAAGGGAGAAGGCACAGAGAGCAGCGAACAGGCAAGCTGCTCGTCGAGGGTAAAAGGGCCACACCTGACAGAGAAAAGAGGACCGCTAAGGAGTCGGATTGGCATAGAGGAGGCAACTGGGGGACTTCTTGGGGATTTAAAGAGTAATAAAGCATAAGATCGCAATGCAATGGTTTTTGCAGAAAAGTGCAGTTCAGACAACTAAATCTAAAGCAGCTCCTTGTAATAAAGACGCCAGAAAGTGTCAAATGTCTCCCTTGTACTTCACGCTGCTGAAGCGTGGGACAGGCATTACACAGATGGATAGGTGCATAAAGTGAACACATCAGATAACCTTACATACAAGATTAGATCATACAGAATTATTGCTGAATAATCTCCTACTGAAGGCACATTTCATTCAATCAACTCAGATTGTATTTGAAACTGAAACAAAAGACTTGATTATTGATATAATTAGTCTATATTTTACATTTAAACACAAGTCCTATTAAAAAGAAATATTTACACTGGACAGTAGTAATTTGTCTGCACTGTGTTCTCATGGTCAGCCGCGTAGATAATCGCTTTCATAACAAGGCAAAGTTGGTCAGGAGTTTAACTCAATAATGTGACTGTTTGAAAGCCACAAAAATTGCATTTACTTTTGCTTTAAATGTCTGTGATGTTTACTAAGTGCTTTACTCTCCCTGGCACACATTGTAAAATACAAGAAAAGTCAAACAGAGGTTTTACCACAGGACTGCTCTGCCTGTGGGAGCCATATGGGAAACCTTTCGTCTCTGCTGCTGGTAGAAAAGGCATACTTTGGATTTTTCTACATTAAATGTAAACCCTTTTTTTGGTCAACACAGCACCACTGGAACCTTTTTATCCTTCAATATTGTTCATGGTATACAGGTTACAAACCTGACATGCTTGCTATAACAATATTGGAGGCGATATTCAGCCGCATCTCACTGTTTTTACTCATGCACTCATTTATTATGCCATCTATTCATTTTCATTATGTTAATCAATTTGACTTTAATCTATTTTAAATGCTGTTTAATCTTCCCCTAAACTGCTCTGGTGGCACTAAGAGGTTTACTGTTTTATGCTTTTACATAAATGTAAAGAACATTCATAAAGGTGTATGGTGTAAAACCCCATCAGGCTACATCAGTAAATTGAAATGAGACTGTAATTTGATAAGTGAAACAAGTAAAGAGCAAAATAAATACTGACATTTTTTTTTTTTTATTTCTCATGTGTATTTAACTTTCAATGATAAAAAAAAAAAAGAATTTAGGAAAAAGATCTTGACAGTGTCAAGTAAATATAGTCAAATGTCTAATATTAATAGGTTTTTAAGCCATAACCAATGTAAAAAATCACTCAATGACTCATCACGCAACCTTGAAAGCCCACTATGTCGTATCAACTTGACACTGAGCAGAGGTTTATTCCCACAGGGCACAAAAGGGGAAGGAAAGGAGAAGATACAGTCTCCTTGTTTTCAGAATAGTGAGTTTTAGAAGTACGAACAAGCTTTCATACTGAAACAATGGCTCGTGTCCACCCTGCTGTGCTCTGCCTGCTCCTCTCCTTCCCCATTCGCCGTCTCTCTATCTGCTTCTGAGCACAAACACACGGCACATCCTGCACAACGCAGCAGCCAAAAGTTCACTTCCTGCTCCTCAGCGCTTCTCCTTCACACCAGCCCTAATTCCCAGGACATGCATTAACAGCCCTTCATGCACTCAAATAGCACGGTGACACACAAACAGACAAGCAAATGCTTCCCCTTTCTATAGATACCCAACCCCTCCCTCTACTGCTGTACACATTAATGCAATTAAGTACAATTCAAACAGTGCACGTCCCACAGAAATGCTCAGGCATTATCTTGCGCTTCCCTCTTGCACAGATTTGAAGTGACAGTGGAAACATTTTTGTTATTTTAGTGGTGCTGGCTAGGAAAAAGAATCCACAAGTTTTCATCTGAACTGGTGAATGGGAGAGAGTGAGAAGGCTGAAATTCCCACGACTCCCATTCACATAGTCCTGCATTTTTTATCACATATGTACTTGTTTCATGGACAAAGTTCACGCTACCAGTGTTTCATTTAAGCTTTTTTTGTTTTCTTTTTTTTTTTTTTATGTCACAGAGCAAAGTAACAAAGTCCCCAAACTTAAAGCACCAACAAAAGCAGGCCAGTTTCCTGTGCGATTGTCTGAATTAACAACCTTCGTCTGGCACACGTCAAGAGTTCACAAACTTCTGAGAAAAAGAGGCCAACAATTATGAGGCAGGTTTTCAAGTTACTGCTTGCTTGTATAAGGAAGTGCTGATGATGCATCATTTCTTGTGGGCATGGATGTGTTTCAAAATACAACATTTGTCACCTAGATATTATTATATGTGTGATTAAACATCAATGCCATCATAAGTTTATGAACTTTGGTTCTGTTGGTTCCTACCAAAGAAAAAAAACTCAACCTTATATTACAATGATGAAACTGGTCAGACTGGCTTAAGCGTCATTAAGGACAACACACTAGAGATTGTATACCACTTAAAGCAAAATAAAAATGTTAATATCACATGTTTTCTTTCCAACATAAAACTGTAACATGTAATCTTTAAACACTTGGGGGTAAAAAAAAAAACACAGGTTTAACACAGGACAACTGCCCTGTTTACAAAAAAAAAAAAAAGACAACAGTGTGTATGTGTGTGCATATATGTGTATTAATATTTTTTTGTGCTAAGGTTTACAAAAGCTTAGCATCCCCATGCTGGGTTCAGTCCTGAGGTAAGCACCAGTTTCACGTGCGCTGCTTTCAGTTCAAATTCAAAGAAGGAAAGAAAAGAAAGTGACAATAAACATCGTTTTTGATATGATCATATGCTACAAAAAGGAAGCCCTTAAATTATTGATACATTTGGAAGAAAAGAAAAGAAAAAAAAAAAACAGGCAAGTCAGGCACGTTGATTTTTCTTAAGCCTTTAAGATTCACTACGTCTATCACAGTGTATTTATGGCTTCAGTCTTCACATTCACCCTCTGAGGTTGGCCATTGGCACTATAGTGGTCAAACATCTTTTATCTAAATTAAGGACTAGGAAATATGGAAAGAAAGAAAAAGAAAAAAAAAAGAAAGAAGTTACAAGTTCTTTGGAATAAAGATTTCCAGACAAAAAAATGTGCCTTCAACCCGCAACCTTTAAGTGCTCTTTTGTTTACTAATTGGCGAAACGGCTGGTCAGCCGAGACAGAAAAATGCCATTCTGTTTCAGCGTTTGATACCAGTGGGAGAAAGGAGGCGAGGCCACGAGACATTTTGCTCGGCTGGGATATAATGTTTATAAGAGGATCAGAGGGGTGAGATGGCAGGCATGAAATGGAACATCATGCCGGCAAGCAGTGCAAATTGTCCAGGAGAAAGTGAGATTTCACAGGGATTACTGTTGCACAGCAGCTGGGGAGTGCTGTTCACTCGCTGGTTTCGAGGGAAGACTAACAAACTCCTTCATATCGCTGACAGATTAGGAGCTTGCTGTGTGTGGAGCGAACATTCCTCCAGTTTGCGGGGCGCTTCAAAGACAAAGAGCTGAAAACAGCAATTGCTTTAGCCTGTCAACAGTAGCAACGCTCCCAAACAGTCTAGCAAAGAGGAAGGTCAAATGAGAGGGTGGACAGTGGAATTGATCAGCATCCTCTGACCACTGCTGCACTGACATTAATAGAGTTAACAGTAAATGACAGAATTTTTTGTCACTTGATTCTGTCTCCCTCTGCTCAGCTGTTTCCATAACCGTAAATAAAGCATAATGTCAGAGGCAACACCCAAGCTTCGTCTAAAAACCATGAGTCGGAGCTGTTCTCGTCATGAGCGGGGATTAGTGTGTCATCAGCTGGGTATGTGCAATCGTGTCCCACTTATGAGATCACAGGGCCGTGCTTGCATCTCAATAATAACTGAAAGCTAAGGGGTGTTTGTCACACTCCAAAGGAAAGGAAGTTGCGATCCGAGCGTAAAGCCGATTAAGCTACCATTACTGTTACACAGTATGAGCCATTATCCCCACAAGCATGAAGGGGTAGTGGGGGCACTATGCAAAAATGATGGCAAAATAAAGAAAATAGAGAAAAAAAAAAACACTGGGGCAATTGTTATAATTTTGTTATTTCACATGATGAGGGAGAAGCCAGAGAACAAGATGCATGAAATGTCCAGTACCCCAAAATATGTCAAATTCTAATAAAATGAAAAAAAAAAAAAGGACTAAATTAAAATAAAAAGAAAATATATAATATAATTTCTTTAAAGTCCAGATGAGTTTACTTTTTCATATGCTAAAAGGTTTGCTCAGGTCTGGACAACCTAGAATATTGTCCATATGTGCTTTTCTTTTTTTTTCTTCTTTTTTTTCTTTTTTTTTTAAACAATAATGAATAGTACACAGGTTTAGGGTCAGATCGCAAAGTTTCCTTGCAACATGTTTTCTTTGAATTTCATCATTATATAAAAATAAATAAAACAATTTCATTTTGGTTTTCAATTTGTCACTTTGGCTCAATGGCTGAAATAAAAAAAAAAAAAATTTAAAAAAGTTTCTTTGCACACACTGTATATAAATACTGTATGTCTTTACATGAGTGTCCCTTGGTCACTTAAAAGCTCAAAGCTCCTTTAGGGAGGAGGCTTTGGATACATTAGATGCATAGGAAGGCACTTAAAAGTCTACACATTTTGGTGTGCATTAGCAGACCATCTCCTTGTGGCCTGAGTCTGAGGTGCAGAGGAAATACTGAGTTGAGGTGATTGGCTTCAGAATACTGCAAGTTGGGTGCGCACACAGACCTATCGGTGGTTGCTCTTTATACATGTCATTTGTCTTAGCTGGGTGAGTAACGGTCAATGGTGCAGGCTTCAGAGAGAGCCTGTGGAGCAGGGGGAAGTGGTTGTCCCAGTACGTCCATCTTGTCATGAGTGAGGCCCAGGTGTTCTGAGGCCAGTTTGGAAAGTGGGTAGAGGCTCTCCATCGCCTTGGCATCAGCCACCAGCTGCTGCTGTGCTTGGATGAGAAGCTCATTGGCCTTTTCTTGCTTCAGCCCCAGGTGCTCTGCTGCATATTTGCTCAGGGGATAGATCCCCTCTGCAAAGTCCAGCTTTAGTTTCCCATCTGTGGTCAGGCCCCCTGCATTCCCTCCACTGCTATGCATCTTCATGTGGCTGATGAGGTTGCGCTGCTGGGCGAACTTTCCCCCACACACCTGACATTCATAGGGCTTTTCACCAGAGTGGATGCGCATATGCTCAGTGAGTCGGTATTGGCGCGTGAAGCGCATGCCGCAGGAGTCGCAGGCGAAAGGTTTAAGGCCGAGGTGGCTCCGCATGTGGCGAGTCATGGTACCACGCTGTGTGAACTTCTTGCCACAAATGCTGCAGGGGTAAGGCCGTGTCAGCCAGTGGGTTTTCTCATGTTGGCGCAAAGTGGCTGGATCTTTGTAGGACTTATCACAGCTGGAACAGCGGTATGGGCGAATCATCTCCCCTATGCTTCCTGAGCTCAGTCCCTGGTTGGACTTGGACTCCAGGTGGGACAGACTGTTAAGAGCGCTGCTGCTGTTGAGGCTTCCATAACCATTTGTGTTGCCGCTCATGTTTTTGGAGCTGCTGTTATTGCTGTTTCCCATCTCCCCACCAGAGTTGCCGTACAGCTCCTCCTCCGTGTGTGTTTCTACATGTGCATTGAGCTGCTCTGAGCTTGGGAAGCCTTTGTCACAAGGAATGCAGACATACAGATTGTCCCCGAAGCTCTCTGGCTCGTACGGCATGTGGAACCTCCCCATCGGGCCGGTAGGTGATGGACGGCCCTCGCTACTGCCAGTCTCCTCCGTGCCAGAGCCGCTCTTGTCATCTACTCCTTCACTCTCCTCCCCCGGCTTGTGATGGTTATGATGCTGATCTCCATTTTCACCTCCTTCCTCTTCATCCTCATCCTCGTCTTCATCTTCGGCTGTATATGTCATTGGCTCGTGTTTTACCCAGCGGTAGATGTTGCCCATTTCTCTGCCTGCTTCTCCAGCGTCTGTGGCCATATCAGGGCTGCTGGGGCATGGGTAGCGGTCTGTCCCCTGAGATCCTGAGCGATGCAGATGAGGAAGGTGAGGGCCTAAAGGCTGGTTGAGATGTGGGAAAGGTGGAGGACTGAGGGGGCCAGATTGGTCGGTAGGCTCAACTTTTTCTGAAGAAAAAGCTCTCCCATTTGTGCCCTGCATGGGACTAACGCGTTCACTCAGAGTTCCATCTCGCTCCTCATCATTGTGACTGTTTGCCAGATGGGTTTGAGAGGGTGTGAGCCGAGACTGGGAGGTGGGGCTTTTCTTGGAAAGATCAAGGCCAAAGCTGGGGGAGCAGTTCCTATCAGGGTGGGCTGAGCGCCCCAGCTGGGCAGGCAGAGTTGCTTGCAGGGATGGGAAAACCTGGGAGCTCTGGTTGGAAGTGGGAGCATACAACTCCCCAGTATGAATGGCTAGCCGATGGGGAACCAGTTCCTCTAGTGATGGTGCCCGGGGTGCATTCAAAATTCCTCCTGGCGGACAGGACTGAATTACGGGAGTAGAAACCCTATACCTGCCACCAGTCCCTAGACCAATGCTGCTGGGCCCCATCTTTGTGTATGGCAGAAATGCAGGACCTGGACGGGGAGGGTACTTTCCAATTCTTCTCAGCTTCTTTTTGCATAAAGCCACCAAATCAAGCAGCTGAAGGTAGCTGGCTGCTGCGAGGACGGCCCCTAGATTGGGCTCGGTGGGAGAAGTGGGGTCTCCCTCGCTTAGGCGCCCTGTGTAGATGTAGTCCAGAATGACCCTGAAGACCCCAGGACTCACCATCTCGTGGTCAAGGTTGATGAGATTGTCATGGACCACCAAAGACTTCAAGTAGAGGCTGCTGGCAGCCAGAATGTTCTTGTGAGCTCGGAAGAGGGCGTTCTGCACCACAATGATAACATCACACAGGAAGCCCTTGGTGCGCTGGCTGTTGAGCTGCAGGAGGAGATCCCTAGCATGACTTGGAACTTCCATGGCATCCAGCATTGTCTTCAGTCCGCCACCTGCAACAACAAATATCTGTAAATGTCATGTAGCAGTCAGAAAGTCACAAAAGCTAATTCAGTTATTTTCTGCAGCCCTCAAACTGTATTAACAGATAGTTTAAATTATTTAGTAAATGGCTTGGCGTTAACGTATACATAAAGCTAAGAACCCATTAAATGTTGGGGTAATTGGAAGAAAATGTTACGGCTTGGTTTTTAAAAAGCAGTTTACAAAACCAGTTTTTGAGAATCAACAGAGTATTAAATGCATTTAATATATACTTATAACAGACTTGTTTTCAATTAATTTTGTAGCTTAATTCATCATTTAAATACTGCAATTTTAACAAACATTTAAAGACTTCCCCTGAAGGAACAGGAGTAAAGTGCACGACTGAAGTGAGGGAAGTGCACAAGAGGGCCACTGGGTAACAGTGAACTTTTACTAAAGGTGAGCAGTTGCAATGGTTTTCTCATCATCAGAAATTCAAGTCTTTGCATTCACTTCCTCTGCAGTGAGCAAAAAAGAGAGAAAGAGCGCAAGTTTTTCAACCACAGGTATATATTTCATAATTGGTGGTTTCAAAAGTATTCCAGAAGTGCAGCACAGGGCTTGAAGCAAAAGCAAGGGATGAATGTTTCAGTGATATGACAAACAGCAGATATAAACCTGAGGACAAACACATCCACTAAAAAAAAAAGAAAAAAGTTAAGGCTTCAGCTCATTTTTCAAATAAGAAAAAAATCAGCATTGGAGTTTTCAATACTTTATGCTGAAATAAGTTCCAGTGAACAAATGTGCGTACACACACACACATACACACATCAGCACTAATTGTTCCATCAAGCCTAAAATAAACTCCATCAGCTGCATACATAAAACCCCATGTATTGTTCAAGCAGTAGCATCCGAGGATAGTTTACTTGCAAGACTAAACGTCTCAAACGGTCCCTGGGGGCTTAGTGTCACTGATGGGAAACAAGCAGCAAAATAAATATCATGTCATCTGTCTGATCAGTCTTCCTCACACCAGCTCATTCGCTTTTTGTTTATTTCATTCAGAGAAAGAAATACGGAAATATGTTTGTTTTTTTGGGTTTTTTTTTTTTTTATTAAATGTGAACTGCTAAGACACTCTGAAGAGTTGTTAATTGATTCTTGTGGTTTTTCTACTGATAAATCTGTTCTTAAACTTCATGAGCACTTTTTTTTGCTCAGCATTTGTTGTTTTGTCATGAGGTTTAGAATAAAATGTTATCATTACAAAACAAAAAATAGAAAGTCACAGTGATGAAACCCTTAGGATGCACTGAACAGTCAGTACATCAGGATAAAAGCCCATCTTTTAAATACAAACATTTGAAAAGGAAGAATTTGTTTGGTTCTGTTGCTAAAAAAAAAAAAACTCCAGACTTTTATTCACATGTATGATTTATGATATTTATTTCTCAATAGCAGATAATAAATATGCAAACATAAAGAAGAAGAGGGCAGGTATGGCATGTTTTGATGAGTTCACAGTCAATCATGTCCCCAGTTGTCATCCGCAACTTTTTCCACCTCTGTTTTTCCTTTTCTGTCTGCCTGTGATTACTCAGTGGTCACTTTTAAGTATAAATTTCATTGTCTGTCACATTGTACATGTTTAGAAATAAATGTAACATAACTTTCCATGCTTGCAGAAATTTGGTCTCCACGGCGCTCATGCTTTCTGTCACTGGTTTCTGCATGTTGCTTGGTGACACACTGTATGCTTACACAGATACAATCAGTGTTATCTCGCCTGCATCTGCACCAAGCGATCCACTTCTGTTGCATCAAAAAGCCAAGAAGAAAAATTGAACCACCACTACTTCCTATTTATCATTTCTGGTTGTTTTATAAAATAACTTGAAAATAACAAAAAAAAGAAGCATAGCAACACCTTAAAATGTGCTTTGCATACAACAAAATTGTGGTTATGTGATGTGGTAAAAGCAGTCATGGTGACAGTGGCTTTCCCATCAATGCAACAAAAATAGCTGACGTTTTGATGTTTGAGCAATCAGAAGAGTTATATGTGAACTTTTGAAACATATCTAGCCTCACTGTTTACTATAACTAACTGAGAAATAAGTGAAACACCACAGTAGAACACGTTTCATAAAGCAAACGTTCTGCAGGGTACTTTAAGCTCACTACATCCTCTTAGGAAGCCATCTATGATTGCAATGAGATTTAGTTACTGAGCATATCTTAAATCAGAAATGCAGCAAATTCTTGGAATTCAAAGCCCACACAGCAGCTTGTTTTGATGGTTTATGTTCCAATTAAATCTAATCATTTTCAAGCTTGCACATACAATGTAGTTGCCTGAGAGAAGCTTCCTCAAGTTCCTCTGGGATGCAAGGCTGTTTGTATCCGACAGCCTTCTTTTTAACCACCCGTCAACACACTGAGGAAGCTCTGATGACGGCGATGTACTTTAAGGTGATGGCATTTTATTATTTGCATTGGATGTTTTGTCATTTAGTGGTTTGAGGCAAAGCAAGAGATTGAATTTTTCACGTCTACATACAGCCTCCGTCACATAAACACTCCAAACATCTGTTTAAAAGGTTGCGTTGACATTTTATTCTCTTTCTTTTGAATTAGCAGCCCACATGCAGCCCTGCTTATTTTACAACCGTACCGACATTGTTCAAAATTTACAAGGCGCTGCTTCACCACAAAATTGATCCAAATTTGCACAATTATATTAGTTTAAAAGTTTACATTTAGGCTTGAGCAACAGCATTAAGTGAGCTGCACTCAAGAGGCAAACTTTTCAGTTTTTCAGGCCAGGAAACGTAAAATCAGCTTCCTGTTGATTGCTCTATTTGCATATCAAAAATCACAGCATTATTACTGAGTGATAAAAGTAAAAAAGCAGCATTTAGCTGTAAACTAAGTGAAGAATATTTATTTTAGGGGAAAACCACATTAAAGTGAGGTATAATAATCAATAGAGTAGCAAAGAATTAGTCTTTTTAGTTTGGAATGGTTTAATGAGTCTACTGATGGAGGTTTGCAGCAGGTCTTTGCACCTTTTTTATTACTGGTTTAATCATTTAAGCACTGATGGGCATTTATTAATAAACCCAATGTCCCTTTCTATAAAGATTATTTGCCTGCATTCTAATATATGAAGGAGTTTAGGCTCGTTTTAAAGCTCGTGTCTCATGTGTGGTCACGTCTAAGGCAAACAGAGAAGTGCTGCCCTTGTGTGTCGCCGGGAGGACCCGTCCTCTCAGCCTCTAATCTGTTACGCGCTTCACGTTGTCCAGTAAACCGAATCACGAGTGAATCCATCTCTATGAAGTGTTGTGCCTCATCCTTTACCTCCTCATCTTATAGCCTATCTTAGACAGAAAGTAAAGAAAAAAAAAGCTTCGGATCATCTCCAAAGAGACGGGCCGTTTTCAGCTCGGTGCGCCCTGAAGCAGAGCAGACAGCTGTTCCGAAAAGCAGCTTTTTTCTGTTTCAGACCTGTCAACAACACCCAGAAGAGTATGTTGCCTGCATAAAATCTCAGCTTGTTACATAGAAAACCAGAAATGTGTTGCCCACGTATAAGCCCCCCCCCAAAAAAAATATTGTTAAAGCACGTTTTGTTGCGTCTTCCTTCCCCTGAAACTCGCACTTTCACAATTAGAATAATATATTAACAATTTTAACAATAACTTTGCTGTCATGTCAATTATGTTGAGATCACCGAATAAGATGATCATTTAAAAGGAAAAAGTTTTATAAAATAAATCAAACTCATAGATGATCTTTTAAAAAAAAAGAAAAAGAAAAAGAAAAAAAGCAGCTGTTCTCCAAACATTTACAATGATTTTGTAAATTTCTGAAGCATCTAGTAAGTATTTTCATCTGTCTAATCCGACAAAATTCACAAATTAAGACATTAAATCTTCATACAAGTTAATAACATTTAGCAAAATCAAATAAAAGGAACATGTTATGTTTAAGTTAACTATTTAATTCCTAATAAATAACGTACAAAGCCTTTTTCGTCCTCGTCAAATTTGCACCTGAATCAAAACGATTTAAACTGAGGTAGTTTATTAACCTATTATTAAGCCCATTATCAAATAAAATAATAATAATAATAACTAATTTCTCTCTGCATACGCTCGAGAGTTCAGCGAATAAAAGAATAAATGTGCATCCTTGTCGTATTCTTGCTTGGGTGGCTCAGCTCTTACCTGCATGCCCGATGTCTTCTGCCATCCGATCTAAGTCTCCCTTAATGATCATCTCAGCAGTCTGTAGGAGTCATATCTGATGTTTCAGCGCTTAACTGCCAGCCTCCAAAAAACCATGCCAGTTTTCCGAGCGCGTCTGCCAGCTCTTTTTTTATGATTATTAATTGATATGAATTTCTTCTCGCTCCTTGGGTCCGTCCTCCCACCCACTTTCCTCCCTCTGTCTCTCTCACTGCCCCTCCTCTCCCCTCATTCTCATCCCCTCCACAAAAAAAAAAAAAAAAAAATACGTGCTTAGACCAGCATCATTTTCCTCTTTTTTTCTGCCTCTCTCGTAATTTCCTTAGCTATTTTTGAGTCTGAGCAATAACGCGCACCGAGATGATAATGGAGCCTCTATGCGCCTAAGTGTTTTAGCGCCCCGTGTGATGTCAGTCTATAATAAAACTAAAAGGTAAAATCGAGGGCAGGAACTTCAAGTGACCCCAACGTGAACTTCTCAACACATCGTCTTAAAGAGACAGGCAGCCCAGTTGCATATACGTGAAAGTTGCATATTTTTTGATCAGATAAATCCTTGTTTCTAAACTTCACGAGTGATGAAATAACATGCGCTGAGAATCAATGGGAAGGTTTCGTGTAAAAAAAAAAAAAAAAACCTTTGAAAATGAAACTCTCCCTGCTCTCAAAAGTTCTTCCAGTTTAATTCAATTTGGTCCTCAAACTCACAATAACATACAAATTAAAAGAACTGCTTGTTTTTCTTGTGAGAAATAGCTTTATAAGCATTCAAAAGGCTTTGATAACGCAAAACAAATAAATGAAACCTTTCAAAGCAAACGCATCTTTACACGCCTCCTCCTCAGACCTCCCCTGTAAAAGTTTGCAAATGAGCCTTAAATGGTCAATTAGCAAGGAGTGGAACTAAAATCATGCTTGATCAAACATTTACAGGTCCTTTAAAGTGGGCAGAACACCTGTTGCCCCGTAAAATCAATCCATCACCACCTGGACCAGATTGAAAACTGGCTACTTGAAGGATTATAGGCCCTTTTCTGGCTGCATTTGGATAAAACGAGACTTTTTTTTAATGTGTGTGAGACAGTTACTCTTATTTAATGTAATCTATCAAAATCTTGATTCCGTTGTTTAAAGAAAGGTTATAAACTTATTTCCCATTTTACTACATTCCTTATGTTGTGGATGGGTTGTGTGTGGACATGATTTTAAAAAGAAAAAACAATAAATAATAAAAAGATGGACATTGGTCACGTTATAGGCTACTGACAATCTGTCAGATGAAAAACATCAAACAACCTCAAACTGAACTTAGACAACCTCATCATTACAGTTCATTAATAAAAATAATAATAATAATAATAATAAAGAAAAAAGTAGAATGTAAAAGAGCTGATTCTGATACAACGTGTCTATAGATGCCATCCCAGCCGTATTTCTCCAGCCTTACCTCGGACTCATGTCTGGTGCTGTGGCCGTCCGTCTCCTCTCCTTTTCGGCATTCCCTCCGCGAGATCTCCGCAGTTCCCTCCGTGTCCGGCTCGATCTCAGCGCCTCTCTTCCGCCTAAATTTTGCTCCCTCTCCTGGTTTCCCTTCTTTCAGCCTTTTCCACACTCAAAATTTCTCACGTGTTAACAAGACTATCTGACACTTCAGGCTGTGTTGGGGTCCGGTCGGACCACAACACGCCGCCGGCTGAGACACTGCGCGCACAGCGACACCCAGAGGTTAGTCCCACAGGCCTGGTTAAAGGAGCACGCGCTGGACAACGTTTTGAGGGCATTAAAATAATAATAATAATAATAATAATAATAATGACAATAACAATAATAATTAACAAGGACATCAATGTTTATTTTTTCTGAGTTTTATTCTTTTTTTTAAATAGATATTTTGTGAATAAACATAAATAAACTTAGTTCAAGCCCTTCAATGTATTGTTGTTATGATATTTCAGACTCATATTAAAATATTCAACAGTTGAGGACATAATTAGAAGTAAATCCATCCAAGGAAGAGTAGCTATGAAAGTCCCTTAAAGTCCTGAAATTAAAAACAGATTTGGTATTTCTACTTCAGTCATTTTTGATCATGTATTCAACTGAATTGTTCTTTAATGCTGCAGTTGGTTGAGTTGGAGTTCACTTCAGATGATTTATATACTGCACAGTTATGTGTTTGCTTTGTAAACCCTTAACATGAACAGTAACTAATACTGTCTAATAAATGTAAAGTGAAAATATGGTTTGAAAGGGAGTGCGTGTAAATCAGCTGCACATCTGTAATGAAGAAAAGATGTATTTTTGAAAAATATAGTCTTTGCAATTTAAAACATCACTTTAAATTTGGTTAGATAGTTCACTTTGTTGAAGTCACAGATAGAATATTTACAGAAAAATTTGTCCGGAAGCTAATTAGCTTCAGCGACTCTGAAAAAGCCAATTTTGATCCCATCTGTGTATTGTAGTTAACAGGAGTCATCAACTTTCAGTAAACATTAACTCTAACTCATATTTAATCTTCCACATCTGGATGGATTGTGTCAGCGAGGCGTCATATGCTCGCAGCAATGCAAAGGTGTTTCAGGTATCGCAGATTGAAATCAATGGAACTAATTATCAGATCTATCCACAGACAGTGGATGTGATCCAGGGAAACACTCCTTCACTCTGAAGTCATTTCATGTTTGTTTTGATCACAGGAGCAGCTGATAATCTCATAAAACATGTTGGGTCTCTTCCTCTTTGAATTATGGGAGTTCAAGTTGCTGGTGCTTCATTGAAATGAGTTGATCCTCCCAAAGAGGCTGGAGAAGCTGAGGAAGGTATTGTCTCTCACTTCCATGTTCCCTTGATGAACTGATGATAACCTTGCAGACAGAAGTAGGCAATGTTGCGTCGATTAGATATCTTCTATCAAGGATGTGAGCCTTTCAATTCATGGTCCAAAATAGTTTGTACGAGCGGAAATGCACGATGATGTATTATACTGCTTGTCAGCTTTTTTACATAGGTAACTTTCTTCTTGTTTTCATTTAGACACACATTTACACAGACACACAGTTGTAGGTGCAAATATTCCTTAAATGTAAAATGTTCCTTGTGTGGTCCTCTGTGTCTTTTATGTGTTTTATTTTTCTTTTTAGTTATTTTATTGAGTATTTATGTATTTTTAATTGTTTTACCCGTTCTTATTATTTTAACAGCATTGTCGTTTTATTTTATTTTTATTTTGTTATATTCGACTCTGTGCAGCACTTTGGCGACATTCTTTTTTTAAAATGTGCTTTACAAATAAAGTGGATTGGATTAGATTAAACTCTCACAATCCCAAGCTTTTGTGCTTTAATTAGCTATCTTTATTCATCCCTGTGAAACATTGTGGATATTAAGCCTTTAGATGCATAAACATTTTCTGCTACAATGTGCATTTTCTTGGAATCTAATTGGGATATTTCTTTAGCAGACAATATCTGAGTCTAATCTGAGTCAAATCTGTGTTTTGCTGTAACTAACAGTCATCATGTCTAGGCAGTGATCTCATGAAATATTCATATCTTTTAGGACGCTAACTGTACAATATAATATTTTTTCCAGCTATCATAAATGCATAACATGTTACTTGTTGCACTAACTGCATATAGAGGCGATCCTCAGTCTTCGCCCCATTTCTGTTTGCCAGCCACAGTTAGGAACAAATATGATTAAAGGCAAATAAAAGGGTTCTGATATGATTAACAATGCGTGCTCCCTGTATCTTGGATAATTAAAGAGTCGCCCACAGACTCATAAAGTCTCCATTTCAGTTCCAGCTGGAGGGCTGTGTTGCATGTCTTACCCCCCTTCCTCTCTCCATTTCCTGTCTGCCTCCTCATTGCTGACTGTCCAATAAAGGCAAAAATGCCCCAAAAATAATATTTTTGTTATAAAGTATAATGCTATAGACATATTACCTCATTTGTGTTGTTTTGCATGTCTCTGGGTAAAGCCATTGTCTTTCCAGACGTGCTTTATCTCACTAATCAATCGGCCTCCCGAGGCTTGTGCTGGACATTAAATTTCAGCCTGTCAAAACACAATTTATTGTACCATAATCTGCTGCACAGCAAACCTGCACTGCTGAACTTTTGACGAACCGAAAAAGCCTCCAAAACTGCTGATTGTAAGCATTGATTCAATAAAAGCTGCTTGAGCTGAGCCCTAAACACGGCCCGGAGAGCCCATCGTACCGCCTGTGCAAGTCTGCTTTACCAAAGACGGCTGCTCACATGGGACCCAAAGTTGGAGATAATGCAGGCTGAGCAGCTAAACCCTCTAACAGTCTGCTGTCACCTTCTAAATCGCACACCTTTCCCACCATCTCTCCAAATGTAAGAATTACAGGTTTTACATGTGGCATATATCTTGCTGAATCTTGGTGAATATGGAAACACAATGAAGGGTTGAGTACTCTCAATGACTGAAGCCAACTTTTTCAAACATCTGTGATCAGAAAGGCAGTAGGGTCACCAAGTCTCAAAGCCTCAAACCACCTTGTTTCAGTTTAAGTTTTTTTTTTCTGACAGCTTATGATTGCCCCATTTCTGCCTGCCAGTAGGACTGGACAGCAGTTCTGATGACCTTGAAACACATTCAACACTTCTCTCAACCTTTAACATCAGCCCATTTGCTCGCTCTTCCTTTCCTCCATTCTCATCAATCATCCCTTGTTACTTTCTTTCTTTTCCAGGGGGACAGGGCCACACATATCTCCAGATGATTGCTGTGACCGCCCCACCATACCAGACACACACCCCTCCAGCTTCAGATTCCCTTCACCACCAAAAATTGAACGGTAGGCTCGACATTTACACACAGACCTCTCTTAATTCATTGTAATGAGCAGTTTTGCGACAGCTTTAGTGCATAGGCGTGCAAGGCATGTCATTTGAATGTGCAGAGTTGTTATGTGCATTTGGTCGCTATTCTAGTTTGCCCATCTGGTGGTAAAGAACAATTATAATGCCATGATTAATGCCAGATTTTAAATTAGAATACTCAACTTCATTATAAACAAAGGGAAACATGCATGGATGCAAAAATAATCTTTGGTTTGTAAATGATCATGCCAAGGATTCCTATTTTCTTCATCAGAAGGAGATATAATATAGTTTTTAGTGCAATAAAACAGACATTTTTGCAAATATTGTTACCAAAAAAAGATAAATGCTTGTTGTTGTGGAAAATACTGTTAAGTGAAGGTTATGGTATGAACTTCATTTTATATACAGGAAATATGGACCTATAGCTTGCACATATTTAGAGGAGCCATCTTTCAAATTGGACTTAGGTATGTGGCTTGAAAACATTTGGAGAGGTATGTGTGCTTACACTAACAATAGTGCTGATTTTGTTTTAACTTTTGATTTTTTTAGATTAAATTGAAACAAACTTTTACACTTTCATCACCTGGATATAAGCCACACATCTTTAGGTTATTGCACATTTATCAAAAAGACTGCAGAAGCTGACTAAACATTCTCATTATTTGCGTTGAAGGGCAATTCTGGAGGTCTAACCAAAGAACTGTCCAGCGCTGAAGGGTTTTATCCAATTATCAACAAGTTGTAGCTCAAGTTTCCAGTTTTCTTCACTTTAAAATCAAGTAAAAACCAAACTCTCCCGTACAGCTACATGGATCTCTTCTTCATGCTCTGGTTGTTGTTCATTCTCATGAGGAAATATGTTAAAGATGCATTTGTCCAAATGAGCAAGACTGTACTAGTTTAGATGCTCATTGTGTGTATGATGTATTCATGAATATGTATTCATTAATCTAATATTGATTAACATTTCCGCCACTGTTTATTTTCCTCTATTCTTAACCAGAATTATATCTATATCCAAACCCATGCATGGCAGTGAGGTTAAAAAAAATGAAAAGATCTTTGACACTTGTAGGACTTCTATATATATACTTGTAAAGTCCTTCTATATATACATGTATATTTTCTTTTATTGTTGCTCTTATTTCTTACTGCTTCTTAAGGTTATTCATCTTCTGGTTTTAACTCCAGTGTTTTCCTTATGGGGATCCTGCACACTGGGGGCCCTACCTGTTTGGTCTGGGGGCTGTTGTCATGGCGACCGCTGCTGTTTGGGTGGCGCGGGGTCCAGCACTGCAGCTTCACGGCTGCGGGGTGGCCCCGTTGCTGCCTGGGAGTTGTGCGGTTGCTGTGGCAGCGGCCCCTATTAACATGCAGGGGACTGGCTCCTGGTGTGGATGGATCCCGAGGTATTGTCTCCTCAAATCAGCACCAAGTCAGAATTTTTATCACTTACTGAATGTTTTTAGTTGTTTTATTAACCAGAATTCAGTTAAAGAGACGGTATTCAGGGAATGATGTTTTTCGGGGAATGTGGGTGGGTGTGTGTGGGTGGGTGTGGGGGGGGGGGGTTCTTTGCTCTTTGTCCTTGTGTGTGTGTGTGAGTGTGTGGAAAGAGCTTGTGTCGATTATTTTTAAATGCCTTTTTATCCACTGTTTGTTTTAATCCTTATGACTTCATTTTATCCTGTAAAGCACTTTGTGTTGCCTGAGGCATGAAAAGTGCTCAAGAAATAAAGTTTGATTTGATTTGATTTGACTTTTTTTGGGCCTGACAGGCTGATGACAAATGGACAGAATGACAGATTTCTAGATGCCAGTCCTCGGTCCAAATTGTTTAACTGGAATGTAAATCATGCAAATCACATGGTGTGGCTTTTTAAACCAGTATAACCACACAATATATAAAAAATGCTGAATTATATTTAGAAAAAAATGATGCTCCATCTGTGCATTTAATGTCAATTATCACTGAGGTTGTTCTGGTGTCTTGTGGCCTGACACCTTACTAAAGAACATGATGCTTCTCTGTTTGTTTGTTTGTTTTTTGTTTTTTTTTAACTTTGTCACCTGTTCCTACCACACTCTGTTTGACAAACCAATCAGTTTTCACTTTTACTGTCAGTGTGCAATCAATTTTGCAAGACTTTCTTTTGGAAACCATATTTCTGAAGAGTTCTGCTAGTTTGTGGTACTAAACCTAAATCAATACCTAACATTAAATTTGTGTATTACTAAAAAGCATTGCACATAACTATGTTCATACAACTGTTGATTCAAACCATATTAGGTACTGACTGCAACTCAAACACCTGTAAGGACATGAATTAGGAGAATATTTATTGATACTGAAGCAGAGGAAGTCAGGCAACCTTGCTTGCCAGGTGTCTATGACTAAATCACCGTGCTGCTTCTCCATGTGAGTATGTTTGTGTGTTGGCTAAGCCAGTGGGCGTCTGTGCAACACATGGCTGTCCGATGCATGGTCTCTGCTCCCTGGTCTCTCCTCATTAGTCTCACACAATGCAACTAAACCCCCCCCCCCCACACACACACACACACACACCCTGTCAGAGCGAACCTTTTGTTTTTCGTGTCCAACCTACACCCCGATCCAACCCTCTCTTTTTCGCTCCCTCTCCTCTCCACTGACTAAAACACTTTTCCGGCTTGATACTGCTGAAAACCATATGGTGTGTGACATCATCAGGGCAGGAAGCAGGGAGAAGGGAATGATAGAGCAGCAGAGAGATTGGCTTGCCAGGTCCCTGAGAAGTGATGTCAGCAGAAAAGCACTCTGGGAGGCCCGTTAGGGGGTGGAAGCGGAGCAGGTTGGATTCCCCCCCCCCCCCCCCTTTATTTCACTCCCACCTGGATAATCAGAGGAGGGAAAGTAGATAGACAGCTATACCTTGAAGGGAATCTTGATGTAATTTGTGAACATGTCAGGTCATGGACTGTTGGCCTGGTGAGCCTGTAACGTGGTTTTGTGCAGGTGCAGCTTTGCTCCTTGTGTCCATTAATCTCGGGGGAATCTTAATCCAAGGGATTTTGGGTAGTTACAAACACAGTTAGGCCATTTTAAAATGTCTTGGTCACATCCTGTGATGCTAAAAACTTCTGCAGATCATCTTCCTTTTAGTTGCTGGCAGGCTCAATCTGCTCACCAGGCTTTAAGTCTGTCATCCTCCCTCCCACCCCCTTTTGTTCTCTGGGTGAACTTGCAGGCTTTGTTGTGAGATCCTGGTCTCCATACCATCACTGCTGAGCCATCCAGCTCCCCATCGACACACACACACACACACACACACACACACACACGGATACACATAAACACTCAAATAGACATTCACACTGTCAGCATCTCTCACTGTTTCGCACACGCACAACAAAATACCCTTTCTCCTCTGATTAATGGCAGGAGAGGAGAGGAGAGGAGAGGAGAGGAGAGGAGAGGAGAGGAGAGGAGAGGAGAGGAGAGGAGAGGAGAGGCTAATGCAGCTGTGGTTTTGGAGTCAGTCTGTGAACCCCCTTGCTGCCCCTACTCCATCTCCTCTGTGCCTCCTCCAGGGACCCGGGCCTTGGCCAGGCCCCAGGAACCAGGGAGTCAGGACCAGGCTAAGAGGGAGAAAAGGGGGAACAACAGAGAGAAAGAAGGATATCACAAAAGAAGGAGAAAAACAGAGCTGACCTAATGTGCAAGTATTGTCAGGCTGAGCCTACATAAAGAGGAGGGAACTCTGGATGTTCCTTAAAGGCTTTTGAAATTAGCACACAGAATCCTATTTGGAAAAGTACTGATCAAGTCTAATCAAGGTTTTATGATTGTACTTGGTGATATTGCTGCCTTTTAGTATCTGTAATTTTATTAGATCCTTAATTGACTCCATACCATCAGTGAACAACATTATGATTTCAGTTTGCAAAAAAATTGCAGTAGTCATTTAACACATTTACATTCGACTCCCACCAGCCAGTGTTGTGTGTAGACTGAGTGGGTGTTAAATGAAGGAGTTTTTTCTTCTTTTGTGTTTCACTTTTTAAACTTCAAAAATATCAAAGCTAAAATAAATTGAATAATAATTCGTAAATAGAAAATAAATCATGAATTCAAACACTTGCAGCTATGTGATCATCCTCTTTTTTTTCAGTTTCTAAAACAGACACAACCAAAGCTGTGATTTCAAAACATCCTGTAGTTGTCTGTAAAAAGATTTGTAAAAATAATCCGATTTTATGATGCATTTTGTTCAGAAAGCCGTGTACTCTGTTGTTTAATGTTGAACAGCCCCTTAGCTTTCCACAGTATTGTTTCATGCTGCTTCTCTTCTCGTCAGCCAACAGTCTGTTAGATAGTCATGGAAAGTTTTTCAGGCTTCTCTCACAAAAGGTGATTTCTTACCGCTAATAATTACAATAACAAGATGAGGGAGAATTTTGTATGGTCAACATGAATAGAAAAGCACCTTATAAGTTCATGTCCATTTATTATTATTGAACATTTAACAACCAACAAGATTCTCACATTGAACAGGCCCCCAATTCAGACCTTCTCACTCAATTATATCTATGTTATCAGTCTTTATCAGCTTATTCATATGGCACAGTGAGAGATTCTATTTCAAACCTTGTTCAGTATCTCACTATGGGAAGCACCCTCTGGCATGACCAGTCATGGCAAGTCCGTCACAAACAGACCAATCACATGTCAGGTACAGAGACACCCACCTTATGTAACTGCTTACACGTCCATGCTCAACATTTTTGCTGTTTTCTTTGTGAAGATTATTTGAGAAGGGTAGTTTGTCTTTGGTTTTCAGTCTGGCTCTCTGGGCTATGCTAGCATAATGGCTACCTTTGGTTCCGCTTAAGGGAACCCAGGTGGAGTCAAGGTGAAGGACTATAAGTTCAGACCTTGTCCAGCCTCTTGTGGGTTGACCATCTCAGGAAAGAACTCCCTCTCTCTTTGCATCACATACATGGGTGTGAAGCACGCTCAGGCATTGCTGATAAACCCAAGCTCCTGCGAGCATTGCTGAGCTATGCTGCTCCAGATCTTGCAATGTACCCCGCAAAAAGTGAGTGTCACCCACCTTAAATGTCGACCTTAACTTTTCTGACAATGCAGCAAACCTCAGAGTCAAAGCCAGTGACAAGCCTGCACAAAGGGTTTGTGGCCCCGATGTGGCTTTTCCTCCTCGTTTGGCCAACGCTTTAACCAGCACTCACCAGGAAGCACTCGCAAAGATCCCTGTCCTGTCTTTAAGAGGGACTCTTCAGCAACTCTCCCCCTCCTCCAAAAGGGCAGGAGTGGATGATTTATTCCTGAGTCCCTCTCAGTACTGTGTAAATGCCCATTCTGTTCACTCTTTTCACAGGTTCATGGAAGCACAAGTTCCCCAATGTTTCACTGTTCCTTTGCCCCCCTTTGAGACCAGTTTAGGAGGGATTGGGCATAGTGTTTCAAATTCAACAAGCACTTCTCATAGTTCTTTCAATAAAGTTTCCACTACTGTAGCCATCCATAATACAAAAGGAGGAGTGTGTTTAGAAAATTAAAGAAAAGTGAGGCCTGTTGCTGGAGGGAAGTGTAGCTTCTCCAGGTTTAAACTTCAGGCCCCCTGGTCCTTTAGGTGTCAGAGTCCAAGAATAGCATGCATGCACTGTTCATCCTGGGATGTTAACCACCAGTGCCAATCTGCAGTTTTACAGCATGCCTACAAGTTTCGTTGAGATGTGTGCAAGTTAGGGGACTGCTGCTTTAGAGATAGACATTTTGTATCAAAGGAGGAAATTAATCTGAGCTGATAATTACCAAAATTCCCTAATACCAAAGAAGGGGGATCATCACGTCCCATACTGGATTTACGTTTCCTCAACTCCCATTCCCAAAAATAAAAATTAAGAATGCTGCAACACAACATTTTGTTCCAATCTATTCAACAAGGTGACTGGCTGGCATCGATAGATTTGCAGGATGCTTATTTTCCCTTAAGCATTTATTCTTCTGATAGTAGATTCCTCAGATTTGCATATCAAGGAGTGGCATACAAGTATCAGACCCTCCCATTTGGGCCCTCACGCTCACTGCCAGGGTTTGTTGATAATGGAGGTTATGAGGCAGACCCTGACAAAGGATCTGTCTTTGACTTGGGCCACTTTTCATGGAAGAGGCATGAATGGCATGTGGCCCCTGGTGCTCTGACTAGTGCATATAAATTACTTGGATAATTGATAGGGGAGGGAAAATCTAATCGAAAAATAAAAAATTGGGGGTTTTTTTTGCTTCACAATTTTAAAATAGATTTTTAAACAAAAAAATCGTTTTTTTTCAAATAAATAAAAATAATCTACTATAAAATTTTTGTCATTTTTAATTTTTGTACTTGTCTTCTTGGGAATTATAACAGCAGAATTATGATTTGGCTGCTGTGTTGTTTTTTCCTCATTGAAATCAAGAAAAATGATGAGCAAAAAAGAAAAGTTTTATACATTTTTTTTGTTTTTAATCTACAAAAATCAGCCATATTGAAGAATTGTGAGAATCGCAATTTAAATCGAATCAGTACCCAAAAAATCGGAATCAAATCGAATCAGGACATAAGCATATCGTCACAGCCCTAATAATTGACAGTGTTCCCAGCTCTGAAGCATTCTCTAACATGATGAGTTTTCATGTGTTGGTCAGGAAGGACAACACAACAGCAGTGGTTTATATAAATGGGCAGGGGACATTTGCTCGGTTACTCTCTACGGGCTGGCCTGGTGACTGATAATATGGAGTTACAAGCGCCTTATGGAAGGCATTCATCCCCTGTGTGTTGAACAGCAGAGCAGATTTGCTCTCCAGGGGAAAGCCACTGTTTGGGGAGTGGAGGCTCAATCCCAAACTTGTCCAGCTGAAGTAGAAAAGATTCTGTAGTGTGTCTGTAGATCTCTTCACATTGTGTGAAAACAAAGAAACAAAGTGCCCCCTCTTCTTTGCATTAAGAAACGAAAATGCATCCCTGGGGGTGGTTGCGTTGGTGCATCCGTGTACATTAACAGTGTCATATTGGCTGACCAGGCTTTGGATGGCAGAACTGGTTAATCTGTTCTTCAGTGAGCCATGGCTTCTGTTGCTGTATGGAACTGTACCTTTATGAACAGGACTGTTCATGTACATTTGATTCACCATCCACGCGTTCTTTTAATGATGACAAGTTACCCATATATGAAAAATGATCTGATAAAAAAAAAACATGATTTCTTTTCAGTGTTCTGTTTCAGATGTGTCAAATGTCCTGCAGGATTTGTTGGATGATAGGAAAGGCTTTTCTACCATTTGGCTTCAGTCTGCCATGTTGCTTTTGGTGATAAACCTTCTGGTCAACATGCCTTAATAAGGAGATTTATGAAAGGAACACATAGGCTGCAGCTTTTGATTAGGATTCTGGTCCCATCATGGGATTTGCTCGTAGCTTTGAATGAACTTGGGAATGCCTTTTGAGTCCATGGAGTGCATCGATTTAAAGGCAGCAAAGAGAATTGGTGAGCAGCAGCCTCTGAATGTGCATGCCTTTTGTCGGCTTTTCTCCAGATACTGAAGACGTTTTGTCACGTACTCACTCTCAAGGATATTTCCTATTGATGCCTGAAAAAACAATAAACTAGGCACAAGAGCACATTTAAAACGATTGGTACTGATTTTGCAGATTTCTTCCGTTCCACTGGTGGGTTAAACATCATTGTTCCAAAAGTTCTTCATTCATTTGATGTTGTTAAAGAGGAAGAGTAGACTGCTGTCTTAGGAGATGTTTAACTGTATTAAGATTAGCTTCACATAATTTACATACTCTTGTCATTTAGTCACTGCTCGAGCCTTTTTATCCTAAAGGAAACAAATGGTAGGTGGTCACATAGAAATAAAATGACAATATGCGTTCTTCTTTCCTCGTAGGGGGCACGTGGACCCTAATACTGCCAGCATGGGTCAGGGGTTCAGGATTTTCCTTTACTTTGCTTCCTGTTTGTACAAATAAACGAGCATTTCTTAAGAGACTGAGTGAGCAATGCTCTAAACTCTGTCAACATCCTAATCCACATAGCAAATTGCTGCATTGTTTGTATTCATACCCAGAAGACTATAAACAAATGGGTTTGGGAAATAAAGTAGCGTGCAATTTTTCTGTGATCATCTCCACCATCCATGTAGGATAGGAAGCGAAACGGCAAGTGACTGGATAAACACTTTTCCTTGGCTGGCTTGTTTCATTTTACTAATCTTGTCATAAACACTTGTAATGGATCCAACATTAATCAGCAGGAGTGGAAAGTTCGTGTGTAACGGGGAAAATGGTGTGATTTGTCACAGTTTTGGTAGGTGACTGCAGAAGGCTCATCCTTTTAATTTGAGATAAGCTTTATCAGCTTCATGCTAAGTCTTATGCATTGACCTATGGCTTTCCTGGCAGCCAGACTCAACATGCAGGAAGTTCGGGTCTGCCTGTGCGTGATTCAACCCAAAGTGTAATCTGCTCGAACCTGCTGCCCTTCATTTCGGGGTTAGTGTGTATTTGAAGCCTAGTCCCTCTCGCCTTTCCCCTTCTAATCACTGCTTTATGGTCTGTGTGCTGCGGTGCAGTGACCTCCCTCTCACCCCGGTGCCACCCAGCCGGTGCAGGTTTCAGGCACATACGGCTCCGGCCAAAACCCCAATGCGCCACATCTGCAATCCATAAACGCCAGCCATTCTCACTCTCCTACTCCCTCGCCCACACTGCCTCAGACTCTCACACTCTTCCATTCCACTCTCTCTCTCTCTGTCTCACTCTCTCACCCACCAGTATTTTATTTTAATTTCCAAATTCTATGCATCCCTCTTTTTTTTTTTTTTTTTTTTTTTACATTCCTTTTACTGCTTCCTGCCTCTACTTCTGCTGAGCATCAACGTGCTCTTCCCTTATCTTCCACTCACTCCCTGCTCCCTTTTTTCTCCTTCCACTTCTTTATCCACAACCAATGGAAAACTCTCTCACCCATTATATCTTCAGGGAAAGCCAACTGAGTGTGGTGGCAGTGAACTTGGAACCACAACACATTCCTGAGCCAAACAGCACTAAGTCACCAGCGTTCACGTCCTCTGACGATAGCGTGTGCCAAACACACACTTCACTTATGGCCTGGAGTCATTCTTACCACGTAGCTGTTGGTCCCCAAGCAGCTAAATGTTTATCTGTTTCAAATTGATAGTGTCAAGAAAAAAATGTAGAGTGCACGTCTAAATTCAGTTCATTTTTTTGTACAAATTATCCTCAAGTATCCTCCATCATAGGCGCACTGAACCTCTCCTGGGGTAGCCTATACAACGACCAGCAACGCATACTCCTCTTCTCAGTCTTAACAACACATGTTCAACACATTCTAGTTACTGTTTTTACTATAGTAAGTTTAAAAAAACAACTGAATAAAAACATAAATAAAGTGAACATTGCCACAAAACTACCCAGACGTCCCAGCTTGCCCCCCAATGGAGACATTAATCTTTTATCTTAATTCTTTTATCTTCTTTTCTTTTGCTTTTTCAATTGTAATTAAACTTTTAAAAAAGGTTCAAATGAACTTCAGCTTCTCTGCTTTTCTTGTTTCATTTTCTCCTCTCTGTCCCAAAGTCTTCACCTTCTGGTTTCCCAGACATATTGGCATGCCTCAGTGATGCAGTCCAAGCTCAGTTTGAGGGATGAATCATGTTCCTGCAGGGCTCAGTTTTTATGATAAATATTGCAAGTCATAAATCAGCATTTTCTTGAGCAAGTAAAATTTGGGGCAGAAAAGGATGCAGAACTGTAGAGCATGTCGTTTCACATTTCAAAACAACATGGAGGTCATGACCTGTGTGTGTGTGTGTTGAATGAATTTAAGAAGAAGGCAACAGGTCAGGACAAGACCACCATGGAAAAAGAGCCAAGTGCCTGTGTGTGTGTGTGTAGGATTGCTGGTAAGGGATGAATACCCAGATTTTTAGATCCTGATTTTTTTTTCAATTTAATTTATTTAATTGAGCAATTATTTAACTAGATAAGTCAGGACTTTAATGTTAGACACTCCACTTGGTTGGGGATTATGGAGAGTAGAAATAAACAATCATATTTAAAGTATTATTTCTTTTCTGATTTGCACAATGATGTAATGTTGGCACTACCATACATTTTGAAACTGGGTAAATGGACTAGTCCTGTATTTTGCTCTGCTGCCTTTCTAAGGCGGGAGATTTATGACTTCATAGCCTTTTTTTTATTTATTTATTCATTCTTCCATTATTTAAGTACACCAAGGCAAGGCTTCTGATAAAAGATAAATAAAGCTGACAGCTGTTATTTGTCCTAAAAGTAATTCATTCATTGAGAAATTGCAGGCAAGAATTTGCTTAAAGCTCAACTTGGGAGTTTTCTTTCCATGATTACAGTTCCTCAAATATTACATCATCTATATAATTATTTTGTCCTCAATTTTACATTTTAATGTGGCTGCAGGCACTTGGCCACACATGCATGACTTCAAAGAGTTGGCAGTGTAATAAGCTTGATACATGACTAAATGTTAGAATTATTACAAGTTGTTGTGGAAACAGCCCTCAGATCTGTTTAATCATTAAGTACTGAGCACAAACTGCTATTCATTTAGCAGAAGTCAATCCATTTTTTTCCTTTTCAAAAAGGAAGTTAATACTTAATCATGACTGCCATCTAGTGGCCAAACTTCACACCAACGCAGGTTAAACACAAAACAGGATGTGATGAACGTTTACATTGAACTTGTTTTATTACATACATATTACACTTTTGAAAAGTGTCATGCAGTCACATTGATGTAATTACATATGTTTTTCTTGCACAGCTCTTCCTCTACTCCATGTCCAGATCATTCATGTCCACAGTGATCTCTTTCTTGAACCAAGGCAAAGGTGGCGGCACGTAGGGGTCATAGGTCCAGCGAGGATACACCCTTTTGTAGAGATTCATCAGGACAGTGTCCTGAGACCGCAGCTGATTATCAAATACACACTTCATGTGACCATGCGTTCCTGAAAGAATTAAATAAGGTTGTGAAGATAACAGGCAATGCTGAATGAAGCAGCCGACACTGAGACAAGGAGTTGTATTTGTAAAATTTTCCCACCTAAAGCCTCTTTGATGTGGCCTCTTCGACCCCATTTTGTCCGCAGCTCCACTGGTTTGAACCATGTGATGTCATCTGCCGCAGAAACAAAGGTACATTACCCTCCCACAGAGGTCACACATTACCGACGCAAAGACAACATGACACACTCTTACCCCTGTTAAAGAACATATAGCGAACAACTGCTGAGCGTCTATTGATTTTGAAGGGGTGTCCACTCAGTACGATCCTCTTCAGAACAACACGCTGAGGGTCGCAACTGAGTAGACTGCCTGTAGCCACCAAGTCCTGGACGCCTACAAAGTCACAGAAAGAAAAGAAGCTCAAATGCCAATGCTGAACTGGCTTAAGAGGATAATTAAATAAAAACAAACTGACAACAGGGCAGACGGTCAGAAGTTTAAACTGAGGACAGCCAGTCCGCTAATAGAATCTCTAACAAAGTCATCTCACCATCATTCCTCTGCTTGTAAAGGAGCACTCCTGCTGGGGGGAAGGTGATGGGAGCATACACTGACACCACAACGGGGGTATCTGGTTTGAGAAAGCGCTCCATCTTGTGCTTGTCGGCTGGAAAATGGAAGAGTACACCACTTCATACAGCAAGTTTTGGGTCTTTATTAGTGATTTTAAAAATAACCCTAGGATAGGATGAGCTTAGGGGTACAAATGGTTTATGAGTAAATCCTCTACCTGATGTGTGTTGGGAGAAAATGGGAGAGGCCCGGAATCTCCGAAATCCGCAGTGGAACACGAGCTCCTCTTTGGATTTGATTGGCTCAGTGTTGCTGGGGTGTCTTCGCACCAAGACATGCATCACTGACATCTGTTCACAGAGGAAAAATGAGCCCAGAAAGGCCTGCGATACCAATACTGTGCAGTCTGTGTTGAAGTGTGTCTAACTTGGGAGGCTTTTGAATGGAAATACCTTCTGTTCGTGAGGCAAGAGAGACACCAACACCAGAGGTTTGCCAGACTGGACACTCTCCATTACAGAGAATGGCACATCAATAATGTGGAGCGTGACGTACCAGCCATTCTGAAATGAGAGAGGCAGTGCTGTCAACAGAAGCAAAGCTGAAATGAATGAGACATGAGCATCTCCACATCAAGTTAGTAACTCCTCTTTTACCATGGCTCCCTCCTCCTCAGCTGCAGCCTCAGCCAGGATGCGGCGCCGAGTGCGCTCAAAGCTCTGGAACTGGAAGATGCGTGCATAGTCAAGAGGCAAATTTTCCATGGGGTCCCAGGGTGAGGAACGGAAACTTTTAAGGCCCCTATACCGCTGGAACCTGGAGTTAAGAAAAAAAGAAAAAAAAGGTAGCAACTTTAACAAGTTGTGACAAGTCCTAACAACTGGTCATCCATTACGAGTATTTGTAAAACCACAAAAATAAGTAACCATGAGGAATGATCTTTTTTAGTGTGATGTCTCTTAACATGAACAGCATCACTGACCTGATTCTAGCAGGAGTGTCCAGGGGCGTGTCCACCTCATCAGGAAACAAATCATGGGATCTGGCCTCTCTGTAGCGTTTCAGACCTTCTTCTTCTGCTGCTTCATCAATGTGTTCGTCATACCGCTGATCTGCTCCAGTTCTCTCGATGGAGCACACTTCTTCTTCTTCCTCCTCCTCCTCCTCTTCTTCCTCTTCTGAAGCACAGCATGAACCAGGCTCCTAAACAGGGAGGATTTGCCAAACATCAGACTTAAGACATTATTCTGAGAAGCTGCTGCCAAAAGAGGTCTAAAATGTGTGTATACCTAGATGATTAGATTTTTATTTTTTGTGACTAAATCTGCTTTCAACCCAATTTATTTGTGCAGGAAGGCACAGTATTTTGCACCAATGTCATGCTTTTTTCCTCAATTTCCTTTTTTTTTTTTTTATACATTGCCCAAACAAATGGGAAATATGTGCACCGATTTTATTGAAACATGCAATCATAAAAGAAATTCTGCCTAACTTGAAAGTCAGCATTCGGTATGAGCTCTTCATCCCAACCTGAACCCTCTTAGACCAGATTTCATGTACCCTTGCTAAGAATTACTTTCCGGCCTTCTTGAAGGATATTCCACACTGTTTTACAAATTCACAGCATAACCTTTTAAAAACATTCACATTACGATCATAGTTGCAGTTAGGATAGTTTTAGCTAAAGATACTGTAATTAAAGCATTACTACATTATTACCAATACAGAGAATCAATGAACAAACTTTGCTTTGAGAGAGACTTTACATTGGGTAGTCTTTGCAATCTGCATGAGTGTAATAAGGAGCCTCTAGATTTTAACCTATCAAAATGCTTGTTTTGCATTCATTTAAACACAGTACCTGGCAAAGCATGTAGACTAAGGACATGGAAGGACATCCTCTCTAATCCTAGCATCTCTAATTTATACTTCCACAATACATTTGTACCAGGAAATGAATCATCAAAGACGACATGCTTCACAGACGTCGCAAAACTGGCAAATTACAGGAGAGGCCAGACACATTAGCGGAAGGCGCTCCGCATGGGGTTGATTCACAACCTCTCCGACATCCTTGCCACAATAATAATAATCATTATCATTTGAAGTACCCCTTCACCTATTGTTACCCTCTCAGAAATACGTACTCATGTGTGCTAACTTCGACATCAAATGCATGCTAATAACAATTACAGATCATAGTGAACCCGTTGCATAAGGAGAGTTTCCCTAAACTCTTTTTAAGCAGAGCTGGAAATAAATAAATGGTCGACCCCTCCCTTCGTCCAGACAGGAAGTTCTGTTCACAAGACAGGAAGACAGGAGGCTTCTCTGGGGACTCCTGCTCCAAACACTATTGTTGCAGTGTGGTGAGCAGCCTGGCACAACAGGCCAGACACAGACACTGAGAAAACAAACAATGTTTCTCAGTAGCAAGGTGCACTGACTGTGGGTCACGTATACACGCTTCAGCACCGGAACCACAGGCGCTTCATGACTTCTGTACAGATAACTGCCCTCATCATCTGCCAGACAACTACAATGCTATTATCAGCTGCACTGTTGCCGTAACGACAACAAGCAGCTGGACAAAACAGTATTTAGGTTGAACTTTTGAAACATTGTAGAAAGAAATGTTTTCAATTATTTAACAAAATGAATCATAAAAAAAAGAAAAAGACCATTTAAAGTTTGAACATTGCAAATTTAAGTCTTTTTCATCACATCATGTTTTTAGCTTAGAAAGAAGACTGCCTTGAGTACATACCTGTGAGTTATTCTCCTCATCCTCTTGGTCCATATTTTCATCCATCATGTCGGCATCAGCATCGTCATCATCACTGCTTTCTTCATCTGCGTCATCATTCTCCTCCTCATTGTCATCAATGATCCATGTTGCCTGGTAGTCTGACGTTCCCTTCGGGACTCTCATCATACGTTTGTTTTTCCTGGCTTCTATACAGCAAAGGCAAACATGAAAGTAAGATGGAGTTTTTTTCCACTTATGTGTGGACGTAGGAAATTGTATGTTGGGCTTCATGAAGCCTGATGCATAGCAGTCAGATCAAGTCTTTGGTTTATACAATATCTACATGTATTCATCATATCCAGTGATGGATGCATTCTACTTGCTGAAAATGTGGAGAAACTTCTGTATATCAGTTTAAGTATTTTCCTGTCATGTAGGCTCATAAAAGCAACACATCTAAGCAATCAAATATTTAGTCTTATCAATCATTGTGTCATCTTGAACTTGTTTTCTTTGTGCCAGCAGCTTAAGTGGGAGTGGAACATATGCTCCCTCACCGAGAAGACTCAGCAGAGGCCAGACGTTTCACCTCACCTCCATGATTACAGTCTGGCTTGCTGCAGCTACAGCCAAAGCCAAAAGGCAAGCTGCAGTCAATCTTCCACTCTGCTGATAAGGTGATTGGCTGAAGCCTCCCATCTCACCAGGAACTTTACATCTCGATGATCTGAAGATATGCAGACAGGATCCCTCTCATCCTGGACACAAACTTTCCCAGTCCCTCCCCTCAAAAGGTACCAGTTCATCAGGACCAGGAACTTGCATCACACCTATCAGCTTGTTGAACAGTACCCCAATTACACCCAGATGACCCCATTGGCCACACTTACTTGTGCTTTTGTTTAAATGGCAGAAAATTGGAATTAGTCAAAAAGCTGATTGAAATAACAGTCAAATAACCATAATCCCACGGCCAATATTACAGCACTTTGAGATTGTTGATCAGTACCAACAGCAGAGTTATATTACAAAATTCCAACCTTGTAACATTTGTGGAGATATTAGCTCAATTTGCATGTACTTTGATTTCCTAGAGTTAGAGCTAGTCTTGTACATACATATGTATACATGTATGTGTGTATGTATGTATGTATGTATGATGTCAACTCCATGAGGCTCAAGAGCCCTCCAATATGCCACCGTGTGTAGATTCTGTCTCTGCACCTTCAGCTTCCAGTAGTTCTTCTTCTGTCGGCCATGTCTGCTCTCCATCCATGGGGTCCACCTCCGCCTCTGCCTGCAGACTCTCTCTGCAGGATGGGTCAGCCTTCATAAGCACCCGCACTGGAGTCACATTTTCTTCTCCATCCTATGGTATGACAATTACTGGGTAAAATGGGATCATATAAAAAGAAACTGTACAAAACCAAAAACAGTGTAAATTTTTTTCTCTTTTTTTTTTCTTTTGGTTCCAGCCCACAAAGTCTCTTTCTGTCATTGTCACATGTTTAGGGGACTCTGCAGTTTATGTTAATACAAGCAGGGAGATTTTCTTCTGCATAATGACTCTGGCATTTGGGAATACATAGAAAATGCTGAAATTTTTTGTCTTTAGCATGAAGGAGGCTATATCTGATGTAAAAATTTACACCGTGGAAATTACTCTTTGGCATAAAAATGGCTAGAAAATTTCTTAAAGACCACTGTTGTATTACTATTAATACCAGGACCCTGAAACATCAATCGCTCGGATAAACTGTTCTAAATTCAATCCTACAAATGATATTTAGAATAGTAATAAGTATTTAAAAAATGCAAATTTATCAAACATGCAGAGGGTCAGTCAGACAGACGTTACTAAGATGTGCTGTAGATAAATTCCACCTGTTCTAAATCGACTGAAAGTGCCCTTAGATGGACATTTCCATACAGAAACATATTCTTTTCAATATATAGCAACAGCACACTGCTATAAAAGTCATGTAGAAATCTCCTGTGTTGAAGAAAGAATTCATATCTGCTAGTTTGAGTTTGAAACTAACCAAACATCACTGATTAGTTCACTTAGTTCATCTAATATCATTATAGAAAGAAAAAAAAAACACACACACAAAAAAAAAAAAAACACATCTGAGGCACACGTGCAGAAGTTTTAGGGACTAAGACGTTTTAGTGCTTAAGACTTATCCACACCTGGAGAGCAGAAGTCAACAGAATTTTTGTCTGGAGGCTCCACTTTTATTCTATGAAGCTCTTTTGTTAATACTTTTTGGTTTTAAGTGTTTTGTAGAGATGAAAGTGATTTGATTTGACATTACTTTCATGCACACATGTCCAGCATCATTGCAGCACTACCCTGTGGTCTGATTTGGAATTGTTCAAGAAAAATAAACATATTTTGGTCTTGAGAAAAGACACGTCCAGTACGGATAGAGTAAAGCAGCTCAGTGATGACCTGTGTAGCGTCACTGACCAAAACCGCCTGGATATTAGCAACAACAGTAGTTAATATAATTCTGCAACACAGATCCAACATCACAGTAGAACTCTAACAGGATCTCTTTCAGGAAGTGACAAGAAATGACCTCGGAGATCTGATCAGATGGTCATCTAATGATGCTCACAGGGGCACAGAGATTTAAATATTATTTAATAATGTCAGATAAGCATTAACCAGTTGTCACCTGTCTGTCACAGGTGTCATTTGTCAGTTTTAAATACAATCTACTCGTCGAGTTTTTCGTTTCTAAAAGAAGACTATAATCAGGTAATTATTTTAAAAAACAATAAAGAAGCAGATGTTGAGATCACTGTGACGCTTCCAAAAAAAATTCAGATTAGATTCTGTGCATACAAATGGTCAAAACGGTTATTTAAAAGCTTATAAGTAAAGATGATAACTTCCACACTTTGCATGAAAACATTCTCATGACAAAATAGTGTGAATGGTCCAGTGACCAATATGTGAAAAAGTGTCACATAAATTATTACTGCACTGTAAATTATATAGAAAGTGCACGTGACTTGTACACATTTAAAATACTTCTGTTTTGTGTGTGCACTTTACCAGTATTTTATGTAATAAATTTGTTGTTTTGCAGCAAACTAGCTTTTTTTTAGTAGCTACTACTGTACAAATGAAATTAATCTTCCTGGCAAAACAATGAAGTCACACCATCTTACATTGTAATTAAATGGTTCCAACTTATAGCAGCAGTCTGTGGCCCCTCTATGTAGTTACTTCCATTAATAAAAATAAATAAATGCAAATACGTACCTGCATTTCAACGTCTCCTTTGCCAGGCTTTGTTTGTCTTGCTGTAGTTAAGTTGAGAGGAAGAGGATCAGATGGAGCATCAATCTGACTAAGCTGAAAGTCGCCATGCCCACTGATGTGTACCAGTCTATCAACCCGCAGAGGATGACCGCGGACATACCCTGAGACACAGAGGGTTCCCAGGCCAGTAGGCCCACAGCCTGACCCCTCAGCAGGACTGTTTGGTGTAAAAGTGACATGCTGAGCTAAAAGATGGGAACGTCTGGAACGGAAACCAAGCTTTCTCTGTCTCTGAGAGCCCAGGTGTCTGAGAAGAAGAGTGACATCTTGTTCTGAATCCAGAGGGAAGAGACGAGCATCGGGGAAGCGAATTTCGGTGATCTTTGATAAAGCTCTTCTGGATTCAACCCTCTTCTTCACAGGAATGTCAGACACACCCTGACACACCAAGGCTGCATGGGAGGAATTCAGAAGATGTGGATGTACTGACTAATAATTGCAATTAAATTAAAAATGTGTCAATGGATGAGTACAAAAGCACTCACAGGAAGAACTCACCATGGCTTGGGAGGCCCTGGGCAAAGAGGCAAGACAGACAATGGTCTCCATAGCTGTCCCAACCTTCAGTGGAGTCCAGCACAAACACAAGGCTATCTGCAATCTTTGCCACATCTAGCAGGGAGTGCATGTCAGCTGTTTAAAGAAACAGTGATGGAAGCTTCACAATGGAGGAAAAAAGGTCCATCACAACACATAATAGAAACCCAAAGGCATGTATTATAAATACAACACATAAATACTTACAATGAATTAATAAAGGACATTTTAGATCAAGAAGTGCACACAAGTTAAATCCAGTAACAACAGGGAGCCTGAAATGTTGACGCTGAAGGCCTAATTCATATTAATTAAGTCCACAACCCAATTCATGCAAACAATTTCCATGTTTTTTTGCCTTTTTTGAGCAACATTCATTCCAAAAGCCCCTAAACTTACCCGTGCTCTGATTTAGAAATGTGAACCTTTGTTTAAAACGAGGCAAAATCAGCCCAAAACTGTCACTGACACCGCTGACACATTGCTCTTGATGCAAAATGCCTCCAGCACCCTCTCCACGTAGCAGTTTGGTAACAGCACCAGCATCAGCCCCAGCATGCAGGGACACCACAGCAACCAAATGAGGAGGACCATCTCTGCTGCCTAGACGCCGCTTTTCTGTCAGGACCTTTGACAGCAAGAGACACGTTAACTCTTCAACATCAATCGGAATTATTGGGATTTTGTTGTCCAAGGGACATAGAACTTTACCATGTCTTTCTTATTTCTGCGTAGCTGGTTCGCTTTGTGTCTTCTGTCCATCTTCTTTAGCTCCTTTCTCTGTTTTTTGGTAAGGGCCATTACAGACACCCTCCCTATGAGACAGTTCAACACAAAGATGTATTACTGTGTTATTAAGGGAAAAATATCTACAGCATGACATGGTAAATATTCATATATTTAGGTGCACGTTTTCAAAGGCTGATCGGAATATTTGAAATGACAAGTTTAAGGTTTGTGCTGAAATACAGATGAGTTCTTCATTGCACTAATGCAAAACCTCACATAACTCCTTACATTTTTATCCAATGCATTTTTGCAGTGGATACAGTCTGCAACTGTGACCATAAATAGATATTTATTATACTTTGTTCAAGTGGAGCTTTGGTTACAATGCTTTTTAAATGTTTACTTTCATTGGAAAGTTCATGAATTCATATTAAACATTTCATTCAATTTCTTAATAATAAAAAAAACTATTTAAACTCTGGATACGTCAGAATGTGACATGCAATCAATCACATCACTCTTTTAGTTAAAAAATAAAAAAAATTTAAAAAAATTTAAAAAAAACTTTTTCACTAAACTAAAAGTACAATAATAAATAAGAATTTCTGATTGGTTCCCTCAAACTTTAAATGGCTGCAGATTAAACTGGTCTTTGCACGACCAAAAATAGCACCCCACACAAGTACGGTCTCATTAATCAACCTACAGAGAAATACGTTTCTTATCTTAACACAAATATTTAATTACTAGTGAGATATTTGCCTCCACTTTTCGAGCTTCCACGAGATGAGACACGTGTTTCTATGGGAACAGCCGCAGCCCGGCGAATGCAGGGAAAACTCGTAACTTAACGTGGCTTACCTTTGTTTTCTCTTTCAATTTCTCCTTTTGTCCGGTGCTTGCCATGTTTGTGTCCTTTATTTTTTTGTTTGTATATGCCGGGCCTGTGGCCCTGTTGTTTTTCCCCATTCGCAGCCATTTTCACCATGTGCGAATGTCAGCTCATCTACTTCCGCAGTTTCTCTGACGTCATGACGTAGGCGTGTCTTCAGATCCTACAGGAAATATTTTCTTCCAGCCTTCAAGCCTGAATTATGACTGCTGAACTGTATCTGTGAACTGTTTTGCACTTTGTACACAATTCAGGTAAAGTCTACACAGATGAGACTATGTATGTAGGGGTTAAACTAATTTGAATGTTTTTTCTTTCGATACCATACAAAATGTGAATCAATCTGATCACAATTTCTATTGTCTGATGAAGAAATCTTTCATATTAGTTACAATTAACTTGCAAGACTTATCAGCACTTTCATTATCTTCCATTATCTTCTATTACTATCACAATTCAATTACTATTATTTTTGTAGTGTGACTCATAACCTCAGAAGTGAAAAGCTTGTCTTTACACAAGACACTTTTTTCCCTTTTACTCCTTGAAAGAGTTTTTTCTGTGCTGTAGGAAAGCCAGTTTAACATCTTATAATTTGACATAGTTTTGAAAGAGGGAAAGCCTTCCACAAGAGCTATTTTCTGGATGGGTTCACATGTTGCACCCATGGATGTGCACTATTTACAGACTAAACCAAATATTAACACATTTATAATAAGGTGTATGGTGTCTTTCTGCTTTAAATTGGTGGATGCTGTATCAATGAATTCCAAAAAGAAGTTCAACATTTGCTTTTCTACTCCATGGAACAGTTTTCCACTTCACTGAAGAGTATGAAGAGCTCTGATAAAGAGAAGAGACAAACTGAAAAAGAGCTCTGGTTGGGAGCCCACACTTCTGTTTCTTGACTTTGACTTTTTCTTTCCAATTGTAGATTTTTAATTAGCCTTTTTAGTTTCAGTGAATAACATTCTGGAGTTTTATTGAGCCAGTAAAATTATTACAGGTACATGAGCGATGAGGAAGCCTTAAATGTGACAGAAAATCCAAACCAATCAATGTTGCGTTTTACATCTTTTCCACAGAAAGATATGAATTCTCTAATTTTTTATTTTTATTATGTTATGTACCATAGAAGATGATACCTATAAGTTCAGAGCAATTTTTCCTGCCTGCTGTTTTTCACTGATTGGTGACCCTTCTCCTAGGTTTTCCTACAGATGGATCTACCTCTCTTTTATCCAAAGTTATAAATATCTCTTTCAATTAATGTTGTGAGATGTCCCAGCCTGTTTTTGATAAAACATTATGCAACTCAATTTTTTTTCTTTGTTTTATTTTTGTACTTGGAGAAAATCCTTTGCAGGAATTAAATTCAAAGTGAACATGCACTTAAGAAAAAAAGAATTTACAAAACGTTATAACATTTGGCATGTTGTCTTTGTTCTATATTAAATTTTGTTTGTTTATTCATTTGTCATGGTGACTTGACATTTCCTATGAACTATGTTGTACCTACTACGAGGTATCTATGAGAAAATCCAGGTGAAAAAGGTGAACGTAAGAACAAGGAAATACATGAAACTTACAGATTAAATGTGTTAAACGACTCATCCACTATACACCGGCATGGTAATTATATGTATATATCTTTTTACATGTTTTTGTTTTGATAGTTCTTATGTGATAGATTCACAGCTTCATAGCTTTAAATGTAAATTCTTCACGTTTAAGACCTTTACTGACAAATCAACACAAAGGAGGAATACACATTGTGCGATAACTGGTGCTAAATATAGAAGAAAAAACACTGAGAATGGAGCATATTCATTCAGCATCACTCACTTACACATAGGGTGAGTCAAATTCACCTCAATTGTGTACTGGAGCTGGGGTCCTGAAGTCTGGGCAATAAAGTACACTTCACCGTCTCCAATTCTTTTTTGCTGTATTCCAGGATATTTACAATCACAATTGTGTTGAAAAATTTCTTAAACGCTTAAGTGAGCTAATATTGCGGTTTCATATCCAGGCGCCATAAATTTAATGTGAAAGAAATGACTTGTCCTCAAGGATTTATGATTTTCTGCCAGAATACAAACACTACAATTAATATTCTGATAACTAATTAATATATATCATGTCAATTCACTTAGCATCCCTGGAAACCTTTTGTCCACATAGAAAAGCTTCTAATTATTAAACCTTCTGCACTATAGGTCAATAATCTGTTGGCTTTGCAGAGAGCCAGGATATATTGTTGTGCAGCTTAGTTCACAGACTGCCCATAAGGGTAAGTTTTCAAGAATTCTCCTGTTGTTGATCTGTCATGGCTATTTGTTTGAGAAGCTTGCAGTGTTGCTGGTTTAAATCTTTGAGAGAAATACAGTTCAAGGCCTCAAAATCCTCTGTTTGACCTCTCAATAACAAGCCTGCTGGAAAGCCCAATGGCAAACCCATGTGGGCAAAACACATAATACTTTGTTTTGTTGGAGTTCAGAAGCCGGTATTACACTAGTTGCATTTATACTGGTAAATACCAAGACTCTAGAGTGTTGCAAAGAGTGTTATCCTCATAAGTATGTCTCTCAGTATTCACTGAAAAATCTGTTTACGGAAGGTAAATGTACATTGTTTTCAAATATTGCAAAAATCATGTAAATCTAAATCTGAAGTTTAAAAATGCAAAATACAAAAGCACCTTACACATAAGTATAGTTAAAATAACCAATAACTGTTTATTTATCTATTACAATGCCATTGTGTCAGGGCCTTTCTTATACATATATAAAATGAATGAATGAATGAAATATACTTTATTAACCCCAGTGGGAATAATTTTTTATAATTTGTATATTATACTGTATGCATATAACAAGTGTTTTTTATTTTAATGAGGGATTTATTTAAACACTTATAATTACCAAATAATACTACCAAAAATAAATTCATAACACCTACTTTGGTTTTAAAATAATGCACAATTACATTTACATTGCTAAATATCACAGATCATGACATCTTTGAAAAATTAAAGTGAAAATATTTAATAGTTGGAACAATGCTTTGGATGTCTTGATGTTTATACCAGCATGTTTTCAGTAAACCCTTCATTTATTTATTTATTTATTTATTTACAATATACAGTATCAGTGTGAGCATGTTTTCCTCGTCTGAAAAGTTTTGTCAGTTGTGAGTTAATCTACTGCCATAATGCCTGTCACTGTATTAGAATTTCCCTTCATATTTTGGCAATGAATTTGCATTCAAGGATGTGGAACTTAAAAAAAAAATCCATTATCAGCTGAGATTAAATTATTAAATGTAATTTACCAACACAATATGAATAATTAATTCTTTTAAAATCATGATAATTGTCAATATCAGTATATTCACACTCTATAATGTTGATAAAACAGCCTTCAGTCAGAAAAATGAATAATCCATACTGTTATTTAATTTTTACAATAAGAAAACGGATATAGGAAAAAAAAAAAAAAAACATTTTTCCCCTTTGGCATAATCCAATAATTCTAAAGTTTTGCAAGAGTGCATTATGTGCTTTGTAAAACAATACAAGTCAAGTCATCATAGGAGTGTTGATCAGACAAAGTTTATTACAACACTGTCAGGGCGCGGAGCTGCTGTTTCCAACATGTCGAAGGAAGACGGGACAGTCAGGCAGAGTTAGCTACACACATAACTTCACAATTTAAATGTCTATAGCTAGATTAAGTACCCAGTGCACCCAACGACATTGCGGATACTTATACGCTTTCTTTATGACTGTTTTGGGAGTGTTTGAACTTCCCTCACATTTTTCCCAGCGTATTTTCACGAAGGGAGGCGACAGTGAAGCGCTCGGCAGCCATCTTTGGGACCTGCCTGGGAGTGGAATCTGAATACTCTGGCAACCTTAGTTACTTCAAGGGTGGAGATTTTAACCTTTAAATATTCACTTATGTGCCTAGTATAATGGACTGACAGCCTGAAGAAACCACAAGGATTTAGCTAACGAAGTTGTCGCCCTGGGTATGAAACGGGAAGCATTCTTTATAATCCTAAAGTGTCTTGAATTATACGACAGTCTCCACAGTCTGAACGCTGGCCTGTCAGAGGAGGGTGAGTTTCGGCTAGGTGGCTAGGCTAACTTAGCAAACATCACACAAATTACTTCACGAATTTAAAAGTTTCTGTTAAATGACACTGTACTGTCACTTAGTTTCCGCTATTCAAGTAGTTAGAAAACTATTTTCTTCGCAAACATAACGTAAATCTGTCTCGGATTGTTTAATCATATCAAACGTAACTTGGCTAGCGTTAAGTTTGGCGTGTAGCTAACACCACATTTAACGCTGGCTAGCTGGGATCCCATTAAACCTCTGAGCACATTCCTCACATTTGAACAATGACTTAATTAAAAAAAAAAAAAAACAACTTTCCCAGCTGACACGTGAAAGTGGTAAGACTTTACACTGAACATTTAAAGTTTTTTTGCAGAGCAATAACAACGCTGTATTTGCAAGCAGACCTACCCAAACCCAGCTGCAATCACATTTAATCAGTGAAAGTGGAGTTATTTGTTGTTGTTGTTTTCCAGGCCTTCAAGGAAATCACTTCACTTGACCAGATCTATGAAAAAAAAATTTTTTTTCTCATTTCTGTAAAGCTATGACATCTTTATGTTAGTAAAAGTAATTTATTTGCTAGGTGTGAAATATTTAAGGCAAAACGCTTAAAGTTGAACATTTAATTTGTGTTTTTTCAAGAAGCTGGGTTAAAATATACAAGTCAGCTGATCGTTTAAAATTCTTATGAAAAAGTAGTGTTTTGCTTGACAAATCTCCCCTTTGATAGTTTCTTTAATTACTATCCAAATTTTATTATCCTTGTTCTGCTGTTGTGTTAAGGAAGTAGGACAATCCCTTGTCAGATGGCTCACCAGGGCCCGTCCCTGTGTCCCTTTAGCTGTGCGGACAGGAAATGCTGAGAAATGCAGCACAGTGAGGGCATACATTATGAATTCCAGCCTCCAGCTTTGTTGTCCTGTCCTGCTACATACTTATACATTTGTGTCAGTTGAGTGCTGGTGTGTTTTTATGAAAGTATCAATTATCATCACTCTCTTACACTTCACTTGTCCATGGCTGAAAATCATCATGAAAAAAAAACAACTTATCTCACTGAGTGCCAACAGTACTGTAAAGAACAATGGCAGTAAAGAGGCACAGTTTCACATGGTAATGAGCCTTTATTTCAGGGCTGTGGCTGCATCTGTGTAGAATAGTGGGTTGTTCAGTGTTGTTGTGAGACAAAAGATGTCTGCTTGAACTAGGGGCTGTTTCTCTCAGGCTGGGAAAGAAGTCTTGTGACTCTAGCATCAGCTCTGCATCTGTTTGCAACTGATCATCTGAGCCACATGGACTCAGTAAATTTTCCTCAGTGATCTTTTACAGTCCACATCGGGAAGGATGTAATTACAACATTTTTATTATGAAAACTTTAAGCTTAACAATGGTGTGGGGGTTTATGAAATGATCTTTTTATTTATGTCATTTTAAAGTTTAAATGAACTCTCTTTAAAAGGAAAAATATAAAACATTTTCAGTCATTACCAGTTCCCATTTTTACAGTTAATACAAATATCATCATACTGTGGTGATACTATTTTTACAGTTTCCAGTATGGTTTTGTTTCCTTTGAGTTTTACTCAAAACACACATTTTACAGAAATAGGATGCTGTTCACCTATCATTTTCCACTTGGGGAGCAACACAAACAAATTATCCATATATATGGATGATAAGCAATTGTTGTTACAAAAGCTGTGGAAAATAAACTCAGAAAAAGACATATTTATGAGCCACTATTTATAGTTGTGGATATGTTTTAAGGTACTAATTTAATAATTCATCACCCAACTAATGGGAAGATTATAAGGTTTTTTATATGAGAATGTGTTAACCAAGTACTCCCAGGTTTAAGTAGGTATCCTGTCATGTGAGGGCTTTTATTACAGTTGGGGTATCCTCCAGGGATCCTCAGCCGTGGTCCTCAAGGCCCAGTGTCCTGCAGGTTTTCCAAGTGTCCCTTCTGGAAAACACCAGACTCAGACGAGCTCTGCATACGTCTGCTAAACACACATGGATTTGAATCAGGTGTGTTGCAGCTGGGACGGAAAAGCAGCAGGACACCGGTCCTCATGGACCTGGATTGAGGATCCCTGCTCCACGCAGTAAATTAGGTTGGTTTCACATCTGTTACTTTGTTTAAACTAAGAACAACTCAGTTATCAGACACTTCATGTTTTTGTATCTTTAGATGTAAGATGGTCAGGAGATAGCCAGTTGGTTACACTATTGAAGTTGCTGTAACTATGGCAACAGGCTCTAGGTTTCTGACTGGTCTTTCACCTCTTTTGCACCTGATGTCATGGTCCAGTTGATGTTTTGCATAGATTACTCGTAACCTGTTTTGCACTACTGCTGACGTGTTTTACACCATTAAAAGAATTTCTCCATGAATATAACATTTTAATATTCTTCCATTAACATTATCAGCAAAGTAGTTATCTTACGCTAAGTAGCCACAGTCTCTAGTAAAAAGATCTTACCTTTATGTGGAAGTTAATTGTACATCACGACTGATCCATTTAGTTAAAAAAAAAAAAAGGAAAAAAAACTGTTATTAAAGGGGCAAACAGATATTTGAATTGCTGTTTTATGCTTCAACCTTTCTCTTGGTTTTTTTGTTTTGTTTTTTTTTTCAGCTCTGAACACATGAAATTACTATCCTTCAGATGAGCCAACAGTGGAAGCTTTCAGGTCGCTGTCGCAGACCCAGATAGTTCCTGGCGTCAGCGGCATTGCCCCCAACTCCCCATTATGCCCAACAGCAATCGGGCGGGGAACCTCAAGGACCCCGAGATTGCTGAACTGTTCTTCAAGGAGGATCCTGAAAAGCTCTTCTCAGATCTGCGTGAAATTGGACATGGCAGCTTTGGTGCTGTATATTTTGTGAGTATTACACTAGACAAGCGACTGGTATCATCTTAAAACCTTGTTATGTGTTACCTCAGAACTTTTCTTGAGGAGGCTGGTCAGAGATTGTAGATCGTCTTTATCTTTACTGATGCAACCTTGTTGGCACATACAGAAGTCTGTCGGCCTTTCAGACTAGAGGCTAAAATAGAAATAAAATGTCTGATAAAGAGGCATTGATCAGTTAAAGTCAGTTGTAGAGTTTAGTTGAATTTCCTGTTTGAGTAACAAGTGGTACAAGAAATCCCAAACGCTCTAAAATGCTAAAGTACTATCATAAATTACCAGCTGAATGTAATTTATCAATGTGTTTTAGTCTGTTGGGTCTAATGTGGCTTTGTAGTACTGGGATGGCATCGACTAATCCATTTATTTTGTTTTAGTATTTAAACAAATGCATGAAACACAGAGGCATCTTGGTCTTTTATAAACATTTGGAAGATTTAAAAAAAAAAAAAAGTATGTCCAAGATATTCTGAAAAAATATAGTTTTAAAATTATAAAATGCTTTTAGATTTTGTGCTTCTGGTGGCTTAATAGATAAAATGGGTTATAAGACTTTGGTAATAAACTAAAGCAGTTTGAAGTATAATCTAGTAACACTACAGCAAGTTGTTGTCCTATTGTGCTGTATTGGCTCAGAAACTACAGTGAAATGACAGAGTAGGCATACAAAATGTTTTAATGCTTTTTAACAAATATGAAATAAATACACCTTTTCAACCAAATAAAATGAATAATCATGGATATGTCATAATCTAGAAAGAAAAACAAACAAAAAAAAACAAAACTAAATGGGCATTTTTTGCTGTTTATTCACAGTAAGTCAGCAAATTATATCTGAAATTATGTTTCAATTAGTGAATGAAGATGACATAATGTGCTTCTATTTCAGGCACAGGATGTGCAGACCAATGATGTGGTGGCCATTAAGAAGATGTCTTACAGTGGGAAGCAGTCCACTGAGGTTTGTTTGCTTATTTTCTTTTTCACCTGATTTAAAATTAAACAGATTTTTTTTCTCATTTATTTATTTATTTATTTAGTAATAGCTTTGTCAAAATTACACGGGCAATAATGACAAGGTATGAATTTTTCTCGGGAATTGGCCCATAAACTTGAATCACCTGTCTTTTGGGAATAACGTGTGTTCTGTTTGGATGAAAGTCCAACCAGGTGTGATGGCAATGCCATTCATTTTTGCAAACTTTCGCATAGCTTCCTGAAGCTGTTCCTGTTCGACTATTATACATTGTGTTTTTCTGCTTGAGATGTTGAGCTCTTAGTGACGTTTTCTCCACATTTTCTGCATTCTTTTTTCCACTTCATCCTGGCAAGTCTCTCAATGTTTGATGCAGGAAAACATCCCGCTCAGAATGATTTTATCATTGTGATTTTTGACAACAATGATGGTATCAGCAAGACTTCGTTCACTTTAGGTTTCACTCTTATGTTTGGTGTTTAAAGGGGTCCTATTATGGTATTTTGAGTTTTCTGAGCTTTCTACAATGTTACAGTCTAGAAACCTCATCAGACATGTGAACGGCACTGTTTTTTATCACCTAAATGCATGTTTGAGTTTGAGTTCCAGCACGCTCTCCTTCGGTTTCCATGGCAACGGAAAACGCGTGGTTTTAGAGAGTTTTTTCTACTTGGAAATCCTTGTGACGTCCCGGGGGATAAGGTTCGGTGATTGGTTACCTTCTGCTGGTTAACAAGGGCATGTACAAATACATCAGGCGGGTGGAAAACGTGGTATAAAGGGTCTAATTCAGGTTCCAACATGTACGGCTGTATGCTATGTGTTGACATTGTTTTTTTTTTTGTTTTTTTTTTGAGTTCATATTAGCCTAATCCTTCTGTTAATGAGAAGTTACAATGACGGCGAAAGCAGTTGTGGTGCGCGCTCCCGCTGTAGTGCAGTGGCGGGAGGTGGGGCTTAATGCGAAAGAGTCTCAATCCACTCGTTTTGCCCACAGGCTGATCTGACAGCCTACGGAGAGGGTCGGTCTGAAGTAAATAAAGCGATTTGTGACAATAACTCGATCGATCCCAGCCCTTCTGGTCTCAGAAATAAAAATAAATTAGCCTGAAAGGCACATAATAGTTCCACTTTAAAATAATAGATGGCTTCATCTTTGTGTCATTAGATCTGAAGAATGAAGCTGTCATGCTCTGAGAGTTGTTCATGTGTCCTTTGGGTAAACTCCTGTTGGCTGTCATGTGCCTTTTTAGTGAGGAATGACTTCTGTTTGGGAAATGCACCATAAACCCTTGATTAACTGGGTCTCGCACTAATTATTGTAAGCCTAACCTGTGCAAGATTCTCCCATCTTTAGAAAGGAGCGCATTCAAAGAGACTTTAGATTTTGTTCACATGTCTGATCAAAGCTTTTTCTACCATGCCTGGTAGAAAAACCAGTTCTAGATAACATGTACACAGTTTCTAACTTGTTTTACTTTGCCTTTCTTCAGATTTCGCAATGACAGCGTAATGTATTGAAGGCTCATCAACAATATTATCTCTAGTACCAGATGGTTTGGTTTTGATTCCAACATAAACGGATATTTGTACAGTTATTTCAGTAAGGCAGTAGCAGCTGGACACCAGAGCCATCTGTAGAGGCAAAATATTTTAAATTCTTGTTATTGTTGAGAATGATGTGTTCAACAATTGGTGGGGAAAAAACTGTGTATTTAAAGTCTGGATGAAAGCATGGCACTTGTGAGTAACTTAAAGTGATCTTAAAACCAACATTTTGCTCCTGTAGTCTTATGACTTTTACTGTTTTCACAGAAATGGCAAGACATAATCAAGGAGGTGAAATTTCTGCAGACAATAAAACACCCAAATACCATTGAGTACAAAGGATGTTACCTGCGAGAGCACACTGCTTGGGTAAAGATTTGACTTTATAAAGAAAAAAATCTGTAATAATGTGTAACGCAAATTTATTGAGCTTTACTGTGTGGATTGCAGCTGGTAATGGAGTATTGTCTGGGCTCAGCTTCAGATCTGTTAGAAGGTGAGTTTAATGTTTTGGAATTCAGTGCATGATGCAGCATGACTAGAAGTTCATCTCCCTTTACTCAAGCGATGATGCATTCTCTCCAGTTCACAAGAAACCTCTTCAAGAGGTTGAAATAGCAGCAATTACCCATGGTGCTCTTCAAGGTTTGGCTTATCTTCACTCTCACAACTTGATTCATCGGTGAGTGTTGTAACTGTTTTAAGTTTTTCAAGGTATTACACCCTCAGGCTTTTTGTGTTCTGTAGGAAGTTTGAATATTTTGTTCTTTATGTTCAACAGAGACATAAAGGCAGGAAATATCCTCCTGACTGAGCCAGGTCAGGTAAAACTAGCAGACTTTGGCTCTGCATCTATTGCCTGTCCTGCTAACTCCTTCGTTGGAACCCCATATTGGTATACTATAAAAAATTATCAAAGAGTCATTTTATTTTGTTTTTTCAATGCATCATTATTTACATACTTCTGTTTTGTTTGTTGTGTGTGTCTGTGTGTGTTTCTATCCTCAGGATGGCTCCAGAAGTAATTTTAGCTATGGATGAGGGTCAATATGATGGAAAGGTGGACATTTGGTCATTGGGGATAACCTGCGTTGAATTAGGTACTTTGTTATTGACTTAATTCTCATCTAAAACTCACTAATGTTCCTCATTTCATCATTCCAGTCTAATTTTTTAATATCTAAATTTCTAACTGGCATCACGTCTTGCTTCATTGCAATGTCTTTGGTCTGTAGCTGAGAGGAAGCCTCCACTGTTCAACATGAATGCAATGAGTGCCTTATACCATATAGCACAGAATGAAAGCCCCACGCTGCAATCAAGCGAGTGGTAAGTCAAGATTGAAAGGGCAAATGAATCGTTTTTAATTCCTGTGATTGAATAACCACATTCTGAACCATGTCCACATTTCATTACACAACTTTAGGACGGATTATTTCCGAAACTTTGTAGATTCTTGTCTTCAGAAAATTCCCCAAGACAGGCCGAATTCTGAGGAGCTTGTAAAGGTAGGAACCAAACTAATTTTAGAACTGACCATAATTAAATTGGTGTTAACAATATAAATGCTGAGCAGGTTTTCTGTGTCCTTCCTCCTAGCACGCATTTGTCCAGCGAGAGCGGCCAGAATCGGTTCTAATAGACCTGATAAATCGAACTAAAGACGCAGTGCGGGAGCTAGATAATCTGCAGTATCGTAAAATGAAGAAGATCTTGTTTCAGGAAGCCCACAATGGCCCCACAACTGAGGCGCAAGATGAAGAGGAGGTTTGTCATGTAAATCTGCAACAATTTTTGGCTCATCTGCATTAGGTTTTCTGTCATTTTATGGTCTGTATGAGTAATGTTTTAACCTTGTGACTGTCTGCGGTGTGTTATATCTGTAGGAGTCAGAACACATTGTGGGTAGGACAGGCACAGTGAACAGTGTGGGAAGCAACCAGTCCATCCCCAGTATGTCAATCAGTGCCAGTTCTCAGAGCAGCTCCGTCAACAGTCTAACAGATGCCGGCGATGACAAGAGCGAGGTGGAAATGGATGGAGACCACACAGTGATGTCCAACAGCTCTGTTATACATCTGAAACCTGTAAGAGGTTAAGGCTCCAGTATGCAGTGAAGCCTTTTTTTAAAAATATAATATACTTTTAAATATCTATACTTTGGTGAACTTTTATTGTCACTGTTACTGCTGTGAAATATAAAAGCAGAACCGGCATGTGTTTCTTCTGATTCTTGTGTCTTATGTTGGGTTGAAAGTGTTAATCGTTGCTTCTGTTTTAACCTCTTAGGAGCAAGAGATGCGTAACGAAGTACCAGAGCCTCATAACCGACCAACAGAGGCACAGTCTCCTCCTGCACAAACGCCACGGCCGAGGCGAAACCGTGAACATTTTGCTACGATACGCACAGCTTCAGTGGTAACAATCGTGTTATTCTATTTGTACATCAAAACATTTATGGCTAAAATAACTGCATGTTGTACCTCCATGAACTGTAAATACGCAGACCTCTAATTGCAAATTGTCCTCATGATTCAAGTTTTTCTTCATTTAAGTAACGCAATGCAAAGATCTTTGGGGCAGGCGGGGGGGAAGCCCTTTGGTCATGATATGCAAGATATTGGTTGTTTAAATATTACATAGTCTATATATTGTGTTAAAGTTGTTGCTTTAATCCAATATCAAGAAAAGCTATGTCTTCTGTTTAACAGCTCACTCGCCAGATTAAGGAGCACGAGCAGGATTCAGAGTTAAGAGAGCAGATTCTGGGCTACAAGCGCATGAGGCGCCAGCATCAGAAACAGCTGATGGCACTTGAAAACAAGCTGAAGACCGAAATGGATGAGCACAGGCTGCGACTGGACAAAGAACTGGAGAATCAGAGGAATAGCTTTGTCCAGGAGTTGGAGAAGCTGGTCAAGAAACACCAGGCATCCATGGAGAAAGATGTATGATTTCAAAACAAAACATTTATGTGTTCTCTTAACCTCACACAAGAAATTAGGAGACTTCAAGGGTTTTAAATGAGGGCATATTTTTTATATTTGGGTATTGAAGCTTTGCTGTCAGTTCTATATTAAGAATGTTGTGATTTTTTTTTTTTTTTAGTTTTTCTATTTGCTGGTGACAGGAGTCAGATTGTGGTTATAAGAATCAGAAAACAGGATCTTTACAGAGGTCTACATTTATATTGAATGATTACTTTTTTTCAGTAAGAAGTTTTGTCTTCGCTTTTTGTGCTTAGTGCTTGTGAATATTCATATGTTAGTAAAAGGAAAGGTCTTAGCAATTGTAGTCAAACTTCACCCTTTATTTATGTATTTATTTATTTATTTTTTCTTTCCTTTTTTTAACCTGTCCTGTCCAACATCTCAGCATACAGAACAGCAATCTGCGTGCCATTGTTTGCCAGACAGATTTGCTCTGTCAAGGGAGACATCTCATGTATATAGCTGCCCTTGATAATCTGAATATTTTTATTATGATAATTATTTTATTTTATTTATTTATTTTTTTTCCTTTTATCATTTTGCAATCATTGTCAGCCTTGATATGGCCGAGCTGGACCTGGCAGGGAAAGAGGAAAAAAAAAGAGGAAATGAAAGGAGGAAAAAGAGAGACAGAAAAGAAAGGCGTATCTAAGCTACTAAAGTTCAAACTTTATACTAGAGATGATTCATTTGTAAAGTAGCTTCAACCATTAATTTCACTTTCCAGGGCCAGATATCTATAGGAGTATTTTTCATATTTAGATGTGGTATTAGAACCTGCTGTTGTATTCAGGATATACAGAACCAGAACTCCTGGATACTGTGCTGGATAACGGTAGAATGGCTACAGCCATGGGAGACGTAATGTGTTCAAATATAACTACTTCCAGTCAAAATGTTTTCCATAAAATTATGAACACCAAATTGCACTGCAAAGTCAAGTTTTAACATCCATTTAAGCACCTGAAGCCATGCAGTCAGCATGTTATAGCTGCCTACAGGTCATTTTCCTCAAAATCTTTCTGATCATTTAGAAATGCAAACAGGGGCCAAATGTTCCTTCCTAAAGCAGATGCCACTGCTCTCATGTGTAAATATATTTCAGCAAAACGCCTTTTTATTTTATTTTATTTTTTTATTTTATTTTATTTTTTTGCTGCCACTTTGGGTGCAGTTCTACCTATGAGCTGCTCTTGCTTCTGTTGGTACTATTGTTGCTCCTTCAGCTTTTGATCTGTTGTGAAAAAGATGGAAGTCAAAGAGAGCAAACTTCTGCTTTATGATGGAGTGAAACAAAGGTTGAGATCATGAAGTTTTTCCAGTGGAGCTGTTATCTGAGCTTTTTACCTGTGCTTCTTTCCCATCATAATTTCGCTGTTCTGTCATGAACATATGAAATACATTATAGTCCTCTCCCGACTCAAGTTAACTTTCAGCCGATCGGCACCGGACCAATATGTAACATAATTTCAGAAGCATGTGTACTTTTAAGGTTTTGCAAGACTGCTTTTTCTGTGTTGGGGGGAAAAATTTACAGTATATACCTACTATACCTCATTTAAATTACCAAAATCTTTAAATCTGCAGGGACAGAGTAGAATACAAATGAACACCTTCACTTAAAAGGCCCCTTACATGTCAAGGATGCTGATTAGTAACTGCTGGTTACTAAACTCTAATAGGGTTCTGTTTACAAAGTTTATTGAGGAGAAATCGGACTCAATCACACAAATTTAAATCATTGCATCAGTTCACATGCAGTGTTTTTATATGATGACATCTATATTTTATATAACCTCATTATGGCTACCTGCTGGATTGTAACCTAACAAGGTGTGTTAAAACAGTGGTTGCATTTTTTTTTTTTATGTCTTCAGAGTAATTTACCTAATCATTGCTGGTCTTAAGACTGTGGTAGAAATGCTGACAGCCACCAGTATAAACCTCTGTGTTCCCACTCCCTGTGATTAAAAGTTTAGGATATTTGTGGTAGAAATGCAGCCGATAAGGTACCACTGCATTGACTGTTACTTTATGTTGATCAAAGTGATAATGTCGTGCATTTGTTCATCAGGCAAAAACCTTCAGCAATGATGAAAAGAAGTTCCAGCAGCATATCCAGAGTCAGCAGAAGAAAGAGCTTAGCAGCTTCATGGAATCCCAGAAACGGGAATACAAAGTTCGCAAAGAGCAGCTGAAAGAGGTGGAAAGATTATTTCTAATTTCATAAATGCATCCATCAGTTTACTTGACTTATCAATCGAAAACCAAAAAGTTACTTCTACCACTAATGCAGTCCTTTTTTATTTATTTATTTTTTTAACTTTAGAAGCTGAATGATAACCAGTCAACACCCAAAAAAGAAAAGCAGGAGTGGTTGTCTAAGCAGAAGGAAGCCTTACAACACTACCAAGCCGAGGAGGAGGCCAACTTACAACGTAGACAAAGGCAGTATCTGGAACTGGAATGCCGCAGGTTCAAAAGGAGGATATTGATGGCTCGCCACCATATTGAACGGGACCTTGTGAGAGAGGTCAGCAAGGCTTATCATCACGCTTTGGTTTCTTCATTTTTTCTGTTTTTGATCTCTTCTCATGCTTGTCATCAGGAGTTAAACAAGCGTCAGACACAGAAGGACTTGGAACACGCCATGCTTCTGCGGCACCATGAGTCCAAGCAGGAACTGGAGTTTCGTCAGCTCGGCATTATCCAGAAGACGAGGGCCGAGCTGATTCGCCTGCAGCACCAGACTGAGCTCACCAATCAGCAGGATTACAACAAGAGGAGGGAGAGGGAACTAAGACGCAAGCATGTCATGGAGGTTCGCCAACAACCCAAGAGCCTCAAGGTTTGTAGAGATTTTTTTTTAGTATTTATATACATTTACATTAGTTGTATATTTTTCAGTAAAACTGTTGTTCTTGTGTGAGAATTTTACCCCCTGAAAGACACATTCTTAATTTTTGTTTTTGTCGAGACTGACTGAAACAGGCACGTTCCTTAAAGTCTAGGTTTAGGTAGACAGGCGGTTGCAAACTGTGCCGGACACAAAATGATCATTTAAATGTGCAGGCAGGAAAGCGCCTACTTCATCTAATGCAATCAATGTCGTAAGACACTGTTAAAAAAACCTGCAAAGCTCGCTATGTTATTCAGTAGCAGTCCCCAGGTTATTTAACCATGTATGTTATAACAACCAGTAGCATATGTTGACATTTGTCCTCAAAAGAGAGATGTTAAAAAAAACAAAAAAAAAACAAACAAAGTGGTCATCCCTCCAGTGAAAAGGTCAACCAACTTTGAGAATCAGTTCACAAATTCTCTCTGAACGTAGGTAGACCATCAGCATAGCGCTGTAACGTAAAAATACAGCTGGCAATCTTCCTTTTTACGTATATGGTTTTATATGGGGAAACGGACTATGCATGCGTGAATACACATCATTGCAATGACATGCGAGGAAGGCAGTGCAGGACCATCCCTTTAATGGGGGGTGTGGCCTCGACAATGCAAGGTTGAGCTGTGGAGCTTCTAAGCCTGCCCAGGAGGCGGTGCTGTTGGGGTTTTTTTTTAATTGAGCTATGAAAAGCACTAAATCACTAATTATTAAAATAGAATGATTCCATTTATTTCTTTCTGCACTGAGTACGCACTGCCTACCCTGACTGCACAACACTGGGCTGAAACACTTATTCATAGATTTTACAGTCCAGTTTCTGTGTGAGATTCAGGACTGTACTGACGTACCTCGTCAGGTGGTCGGATTTTGTTGTTCAACTTGATCAATCTGAGCCAATAAATGGTCAGGGTGTTTAGGGTGAATTTATTTGTCAATTTCTCCACATCCTTTCATGATTGTTTTTTTTCCTCTGCCTAGTCCAAAGAGATACAGATCAAGAAGCAGTTCCAGGACACATGCAATATCCAGGCTAGGCAGTATAAAGCACTGAGGAACCATCTGCTGGAGACCACACCAAAGTCAGAGCACAAAGCTGTCCTTAAGCGGCTGAAGCTTGAGCAGCACCGTAAACTTGCTATTTTAGCGGAGCAGTATGAACACACCATCAATGACATGCTTTCCACTCAAGCGGTGAGTCAAGCAATGAGTGTGAATGTAAAATTATTAGTGTATTCAGCATTCTATTTTGCCGTGACCATCCATATAAATAAATTTATTCTGCACTTTGGGTCTTTATGTCTGTCCTCAGCTGCGTCTGGATGAGACTCAGGAGTCTCAGTGCCAAGCCTTAAAAATGCAGCTTCAGCAGGAGCTGGAGCTTCTCAATGCCTACCAGAGCAAGATCAAGATGCAGACTGATGCCCAGCATGACCGTGAGAAGAAGGACCTTGAACAAAGGGTGTCACTACGTCGGGCCCGGCTGGAGCAAAAGGTTCCCCTCAATACTTGACTCCTATGTGGAGATTTTGATTTACTGCATGTGAATCGTTTTCTAAATTTGAGTTTTATAGAAAAATTAAAATAAAAAAAAAATAAATAAAAAAACACGTTTCTAAACTGCATTGTTTGTTCTGATGTCTTCAACATGCTTCATTTTAATTAATAAGATTACAACCAACTGATTGAATTTGTCCCGCAATCTGATATAAAGCTAACAACACAATGAAGAAGACTAATCCCAAGCTGCTTTTGACATATTGGGTAGAAAAGAGTGTCCCTTCTATGCCTAAATCCATTTGTTCCTTTTCATGGTGGCTTCTTAGAGGACCCACCTGCGGCATGTGAACATCATTTACTTTCTCACTTTTCCCCTTTTTTTCTTTCTGTAGATTGAGGAAGAGATGCAATCCTTGCAGAATGAACGCCTAGAGCGCACCCGAAGCCTATTGGAACGTCAAGCTCGAGAAGTGGAGGCTTTTGACTCGGAGAGTCTGCGCCTGGGTTTCAGCAACATGGTGCTATCAAACATCTCCCCAGAGGGTCTCAGCAATAGCTTTCCTGGAGCTCCAGGAGCTTGGAGTAACCATCAGCAACTGTACCCATCTGTAAGTTCTCAAGGGCCACACTGGGGCAGCCGTGGCTCACGTGTAGGGTCAAGTCACCAAGGTAGCCATCACCACTATCACTCAAGTCCAGGAGGGGCACCTATGCATCAAGGGTGGGGCCAGAGCATGCCGGGAGGAGGTCCGCAACCTTGGGGCCACCAGTCAGCTGCGGCTATGGTCTCTCGCAGCACTGGAGGTATACAGAACAGCCCCCAGGCAATGGGGAGGACACCCTCAGGAGGGCGCGGTGAGCAGGGTATGAGCAGGAGTACTAGTGTCACCTCTCAAATGTCCAACGGGTCCCATCTTTCCTACACATAGACTTCCTGTCTGTCTTGGAGTCAGTTAGAGTGGAGATGTAGAACACAACTAATCCAGCAGGACAGTGTTGTCTCTGTGACACTACCCCACCATTTCTCCCATGGACTGATGTGGATGTGTGATGAAAGAAATATTGCTCAGGTCAAAAGGGCTGGTAAAAAGCACAGCCCGTCCTCACGGCAGTTCATCAGCACACACACATCCTTAAATTTATGTTACATAAGCAATGAAAGTGTCAACACATTGATCCCCTTTGCGTTTATTTGCAATTCTCTCCTACAGATTTTTTTTATTTTACATGCGTTTTGTTATATACAGCCATTGCTCTCAATTTGCACATAAAACACTGTTAAGAAAAAAAGCCTTTAACGTGTTATTTATGTCCCTAAAATGTAGGATCAAACAATCACATTACTCTTATTTTGGTTCACAATGCTCATCTTTTATTATGCACACAGTAAACCTAACTGTGGATGCTTTGCTGCTGTTCTACCAGCCTGCTGTAATGGTCATTATGATACATTAAATTCCGCTTTTTATTCATTTGTTTTATTTTCCCAATTCCATACATCGAGACTTAAAACAAAGAACAAAACAAATCTATGTTAACCATTTCAGACCTCGGCTACCACTGACACTGTGCCTTTTCAGCTTTGAGCTAGTTAAAATCAGTTTTAGATGTTTTCAGATTAGTATTTTGAATTACATCATCCATTTCTGATTAGTATGTTTAACACCTGGGATTTTTGCTCCTCATTTCCCAGATATTTCTGCAGGAATTTTCTATTTACAGAATATGCAGTGAAGTCTGTATCGTAAACATTGAGAGAGAAAACGATTTGTGCTTATCGGTAACTATTTTGTCTGTAAACTTTAGATGCACTCTGAAGCCGCTGCAGAGGATGTGCATTTGCAAGAAAACTCACTGGCCTTGAAGAATAAACCTAGTGCTCATTTCTTTATTTTATCAGTGCCTTTTGTAACTGCTGCCTTTTCCAAAGCACTTTATACAGCTTAATGTTTTAAAATGAGCATTTGACTTCTTTTTGCAAAGCTCCTGGTGAATGAATTTTTCATTGGTACGCATGCAACAAAAGTCTAACTTGCCTTTTCGGTGATGTTTAGGAATCATCCCATAAGCAGAGATGAGGCCAAGTTTGTTAGCATCAAATATCTGAGTAAAAGCAATTTCCCCAAAAATGTAACTTTTATAGTCTTTTTGAGACGGTAGCTTTTGTTAGTGTTTATGTTGAACTTTAATTCAGTATATTAAAGAAGCTGCAGTGTTTTCAAACAGTTTTTGTTACAATTTCAACATAAACTGAAAAATGTTTACTGAAGAGTAGCCGTAGCTTAAAGTAATTAGCGTGGCCATGACAGCAGGCTTGGTGCTACTGAACTGAAACACCTTTAAAAACAATGCTGTGGCTCAAACAAAAAACACTAACAATGTTAGAATTGCTAACTCAAAAATTCTACACCATCTCATCAAACCCAAGTTACAAGGATGACTGAATCAAGTTTGCAAGATGACATTACCCAGATATGCAAAACTGAGTCAATGCACAGTGTTAAACAGCCAAATTTAACTACAGCTGACAAAAGCGCCCTTTGCGGTGTTTATAAAATATTCCTGGACATGTGCCTTTTTTAGCTCCCTCGTCATGTAAGCTAATTTTTCTATTTGCTGACAACAAATATTTAACTGGTAAAAAAAAAAAAAAAAAAAAAAACGTTCAAAGATAATTCTGAAGAGATAATAAAGGCATGTATTCTCCTGAATCTCAGTTTTGAAGCAAAACGTTAATCTGCTAAAACGAAAAATTAAATTCACTTTGTCACTCGCCAGCCTTTTTGTCCTCAAAGCGGTGTTGTGTTGACAAAGCTCATTCTAAGATATTCTGGGTTTTGTGTACACAGACGAAATGCTTCATATTGTGCGAGTCATCGCCTTTAAATGCCACTTGTCAATTTGTTCCCCCCTGCTGAGCACATTTTGGTCCTCATCTTGGTTACATCCAGAGTAACTGTTCCGCATGCTGTCTGATTTTTTTAAGATTTAATTCCTGTCAATATTCAAGAACACAAAAATGCTGGTATCCATTTACTTCTGTTAGATTTTAGTTTAACCTATAAGAAATTTGACTTGATCAAATATGCATTCTTTCAAGTTTTATTTTATGCCAATACTCTGGTTTTTATGTCTGTGGATAAGTTCCAGCTACTGCAACAACACAGTTTATGTTGAATTCTTTTCTGATTTATTCATTTGCAATCAAAAACAAGAATGTTGTTTGCAATACTAGATTGTTACAATAAGTCGAAAGCCAAGACGTAGTCTTCTGAATGTTAGGTCAGTCAGACTTCTCAAACATGCCAATTTTTAAGTTTCTATTACAGTGTGATTCATTTTATGTCATAAATGTGTCTGAAAGAATTTGGATATTATTATCAGATGTAAAACCTTTATCAAATGTTTTTTTCATTTTTACAATATTTCACTTTGACTTTGTCAGATTTTATCCTACTGACTGAAAGCATGTGGGATACTGAACGAGAACTGTATTCAGTTCTGTATTCAGTGATTTATTCTAGGGTCAAACACTGTGCCATACCGGAGTTGCCAAGCCCAATCACCACTGCAACTGTTTCATCTCAACAGGTTTTAATTGTTGTAGAGCTAATGACAAGAAATGTATGTAACACAAAGGCAAGTTGGTTCTGGTCTAGTGACCAAAGTTAAATGGCTTGAAAAAAAAGATGAGAGGGGTGACAGGCAAAAGATGGAAAGATGTCAGTATTCTTTGGCACATTACCACTACAACTCATAACATGTATTAAAATGTATAGATGGTGGAGCTTGTTACTGAATGTCAAAGAGATTATGAAGATACTACATAAGAGATGGTAAAGTACTAAAATGGATTTAAATAGTGTTTTAAAAAAAAAATAGGATCAAATTTATTATATTGTTTGTATTGTATGTACCATTGTGTTGGCAGAGGGATATTGAACAGAAATAATCTGTAATAAAGTAATTTTAGTATAACTTGTTTTTTTTTCCTGTTTTAATTCAGTTGTATTTAATACATCAAGACCCCAATGTTATGTTGCATTTAAAAGCACCTCACCACTATCCATTCTCAATTTCTGTGCATCCAAGAAAGTTGCTGCCTTCAGTTTTATTAGTAATTATTCATCACCGGTGATATGGCTGATTTAAGTAAGAGAGTCGCTAAAAAAGCTCTGGTGGTGCTTTGTCAGGGGTTTTATTAATGTTAGTATCAGCAGAGGTTAAGTTTTCTCAGAAAGCTGCCTTTCTAGGAATGATTAAAAAGATAGAAGTTGTAGGTGTCAAACTCTACTAAAGTTTCTTGGCAGCCCCTTATTTCCTAATTTGGTCGCTACAAATTCCTCCTGTTGTTCCATCATAGTCTGCTGTATTTCATTACTTGTTAAATGAGTGTTAATATCTTTGCGACAAAGTAAATGTTTAATTTGGTTTATAATGTAGTGTCAGGGGAACGAGACTGAAGAATAGCTAAATTGATTAATTCCTAAAATTAAAAGCTTTATCAAATTGGAAGTGAATAAAATATGAAGAAACAAAATAGTTGAAATGATGTATAAATAGAGTCCAAATAGAAACCATATGCATATATTGAGATGTAAAACATTCATTGTCAAATAGACAAGCTAAAACTTTACCCCCATTTCCTTGCAGGGTTCACTCCTCCACCGTTTCGACAGGGGAAACTCATGTAAGAGGGCTATTTGACAGCATAACTTTCTCCAAACTCATCTCAAAGGTTGCTATTTTATCTCCAGCTGGATATTTTACTTCCTGGCCAACAGGCTCTAGGCGCAGAAAGAATTAGCAGACATGTTAGTCCTTCAAACATGAATGCAACAGGGCTGTGTTTGCAGCCCCCACAATGTACTCCTTGCTACTCATAACTGCACCACCAGGCACAGGTCAAACTCCATCCTTAAGTTTGCCGATGACCTATAGAGATGAGGTGAAAACACTGACCAGCAGATGCCAGGACCATTACCTTTTCCTGAATGGCAGCAAATCTTAAAGGCAGAGTATGTAAGATTTCGAGGTGATTCTTTCTACCAGCAGGTGGCAAACACCAGGTCGTGAGCAAAACCACAAAATTGCTACCTCCACAAATGACCACAGGTTGGCAGTAATGAGCAAAACTTACCCCTCACCCCTTCCTTCTTGCCAGCTCCAATGAGGGCAGGAATCGCTTGTGAGCTGTAGCTCAGAGCCGCTCTGCAATAAATGGGCTTATACTCACCCTACTGGTGGGAAAAAAGTACTTTTTTTTTTTTTTTTACTGGTCAGAAAACATTCAAGAAGGGTCTTTGTCATTAATTAAACTTGTAAGTTAATAACGCATCAAATATGGACAGACTGGAACCTATATGTTTAAAAAACTATGTAAATATGATTGTAGTTATTTTTTTAGTTAATTTATTTTGAAAATATTGAAAATCTTACATATTCTACCTTTAAAGGGTGGAAAAGAGCTTCAGGACACAACAGGGAGATGACCCCACAAACACCGTGGTCAGGAAAGCTCACCAATGGCTATATTGCCTCAAGATACTGAAGAAATCAGGAATGAACACAAGGGTCTTCACCAATTACTACAGGTGCACCATCACAAGCCTACTGAGACTTACTGTATCCCAGTATGGTCTTGTAACCTCTCCAGTCACTGTCAGAAAACACTACCTAGAATTTTATTAATAATAGTAACAATAATTAATCGTAGTAGTAGTAACATAATTATACCCTTGCTCAAATTTTTAATTTAGCTTTTAATTGTTTAGTTATTATTTATGAAAAGTTACCAGCACAACAAATAAACACACCTGAATCTATGTCCCACACTGGAAAAGTAAAAACTTGATTTCAGTTTCACCAGTTTCTGTACCAGCCCAGGGGAAAATAATAGTGTCTTTGGGAATTTAGGCGTTCTTTAAAACATTTGGCTCTAAATTTTAGGTGGCAGAGGAGAGGAGGCATAAAATTACACAAAGAGGACCAGCCTTAGGACATAACATTTGTGTTGACGTTTTCTGCGATTTGTCCCTGCAGGACGGTAAAATGTCAGAAATTCCCAGTTATCATCGAATGCAGCATAACCGTTGAAGAAAAACCCGGATGGGACCACTGAGGGTCCGAGGACCACAGCTTGAATCACCCAACGACATAAGTGGTTTTATAAACGGAAGTGCATACCACGTGAGATGTGACGAGAGTTGTAAACAGTAGTGAACAAGCTAGCCTGTAAAAAAAATATGCGGTCTCAAGAGTGTTTGACTTGAGTGAGTACATACAAATACAAAGTCGCTTTTTTCATGTATATCATTAAAATTAATAGTATTAATTATAAAACCGATGTAGCGCTTGTGAAAAGAAATGGGTTGTTGCAGTATGCTTCCTCTTGTAGCTGGCATGAGTTATCTCCACATTTGACTTATTCGTAGTGGCCCGTTTGTATGTACTAATAACTCGTAGCTAGCGACATAACTCAGACACTTAAGGTAAGAAAATGTAGTTAGCTTCCTTCCAGCACCACTTGCAGATGACTTAGCTGGCTAGCTAGTCAGGATCCCCCTCAGCCACTGTTTGGTGTTGACACGTGACTTAGCTTTCATGGCTTAATAAGCGTTTCAGTGCTAAGCTGCAAAGCCTTATACTCAGTGTTTTTTTTGTTTGTTTGTTTGTTTTTTTTTTTAACATGTTTTAACATTTTTCCAAGTACTTAACCTGTTAAATTATAATTAAGGTAACTGGGAAACACAGTGTCTGTCTATCTATCTATCTATCTATCTATCTATCTATCTATGATGTAAGAGAAAATCTTTTAATCTACTTATAAATTTTCATTTTCTATACCACTTAGTCGGGTTAGGAATATTGAGCAAGCTGGGGCCAGTCCCGGAAATAATCAGGGTACTCCCTGGACAGATACCAGTACACAAGGACAAACAACCATTCATGCTCACATTTATTCTTAGGGAGAATTGAGAGTGATAACTTATCATAACATGCATGTCCTTGAAGCCGTATTACCCATGCATACACATGCAAAGTCCCTCCAGCTGGGGGCTTGAACCAGCAACCTTATTGCTGTGACGACTTAGTGCAAACCACTATGCCACTATGTAATGCCATACTGTTTTCTTTTATTTTATTAACAATTTTAATGGTGGACTGTGAAAATTTGGACACAGTGTACAAGGCAAAATATATAAGTGGCACACATCCCTACTCATTTGTACTTTTCTTTTTTTTTTTTTTTTACTGTAATGTTAATCTTCAATGCAGTGTGAAGGCTCTTAGCTAAAGGCATGAACCTACTTTTTACGCACACAACAGACAACAAAAGAACCGTTTAGAATTATTTTAGTGGGCTAATTATATTTTGGCCTTTTGCTACTATCAGTCAGTACTGATAAGATTTTTTGTGGAACATTCAGGTTTAGTCAGCACTTGAGAGAAGTTTTGCTGATGTCTTTCTTGAGGGGGCATCTTACAATGACTTGATTTAATATTTTCAAAGAAGTGTCCTTTATTTCTTCTGTATGACTGTTCCCAATCACAGAGCTCCATGATGTTGTGTGAAATCCTTCTTTCATCGCTATGGTTCCTGTTTGTTATCTTCTGGGTGGAGACAATAAGTGTGTGGCTGTTTCTGTCCATGTTTTACCAGGACCGGGCATTCTACCACTGGGGTGATAGGCAAGTAATTCTTTGTTTTATCTTAAAACAGACTTGGAAGTAAATGGCGTGATGAGAAAATAAAAATGAAAGATACAATGTCACCACTTATTTGGCTGAAATGAAAGTCCTCAACCCCTGCAGTGTCTGTTATAAAGACACTGTTTTGTACACTTAGTGATTATAATTCTTCATGCATTCATTTTACATTACAGGGTGTTTGCAGACGATCCTGGACAGATGATATATATGTTGAGCAGGTAGGAACTCTTGATCCGAAATAACTAAGTTACTATTATTTTGTTTTTTCCGCTGTGTGTACTTGAACTCAAACTCTGAATTCTTGTCTCTCTCACCAGAATTGACAACCCCGTGGAGACAGAGATTCAGACCTGAGGCAGAAAAAGATCAAGACGTGATGGGACAACTCCTGACACAAGGCTTTTCATTGGGAAAAATGATGAAAGGCAGTTGCAGTTTTTCTTTTGCAGTGCCCCTCTCACAGATGTGCACGGCCCACTTTTCATGATGGCAAGTGAAGAAGTGCAACCTGATTGAAGGAAGAGTTAAGATGTAGTTGATACGCCTAATGCTTCCACAGTTAAACTTTAATAATTTGGGGGAGCAGAATGAATGTAAAAAAAAAAGAGCTTGGTGCATCTTTATTTTATGTCTTTACTTCACTTTTTCACCCTTTTCACAGGTTAGGCATGTCAAATTTACTAACAAATGTCAATTGTTTGATGTACGTTTGATGAAACTACTTTTAGCAATGACCTATTTTTGAAGTATTGGATGGGAAGCAGCAGCATGCTAAGTTGTAGAATTTATATTTTGAGCAAGAATATATATTTTTCTCACATAGCTCTGTCACAAATGCAGTGGTTAGTGTTTAAGTTTGGAGATTCATAAGCAAACCTGGAAGAATTTCTACCTTGTTCATCTACTGGTATTTTTTTCCAGAGCTCTCAGCTTTCAGTTGTGGCCTTTTTTTCATTTGTATTTTGTTCTGTTATGTATTTTACCTGTGATAAAATAGATTTCATAATGATGCCATGATTATAACTGCAACTATATATGTATTAGTTGATTTAAAGAAAAACAATGTATTGGCTACAGATATGTCACTTGATTTTTGTTAGTTAAGAAATTAAAACAACAAGAAAAATTATTTGTGTACATAATGTAAGTGTTAAAAGGGAAAAGTGTGCTTTCCAAACATTTTACCCTTTGCAAGCTTCTGAGATTATCATCAGGCTTTTCTGTTTCATTTAAAATGTTTAAAAGTGTTTGTTCATCAAAAATATATTAAGGGTTTTGTAACTCAGATAAAGAATGTCTGTGTTGTGTTAATATACAAAATAAATCAAATGCATTCAATGTTTTCATCCGTACTTTACTGACCCACTTGCACCTTCTTACTCCATGACAGCAGGGGGCGCTCACAATAAAGCCCCTCTATCTCGAGCATTGGTTTGCCGCCGGGTCAGCATCCCGTCTTGCTTGTGAAAACAAGTGTGATTTCTGGATCTGTGTTTGTAGTCAGTGTGCATATTGTATGTCGCACAAAACGAGAAGTTACAGTTAACATCAAAGAGGTTTTTGTTCTTTATCTGTGTAAACCAACAATTTAGTTTTGAGGTAGGAACAGTTTATCGTAAACATGGCTCCAACGATCCAGACACAAGCTCAACGGGAGGACGGTCACAGGTACGATCAAAACCGCATTTCCAATTATGTTTGTCGAAATTAGTTTTATACACAAGTTAGTTGGTGTCAATGTAAAAACAGCTTCGAGTTGGCAATCTTAAACAGACTAGTTTGCTGCTGTGTTGCCAACATGAGCTAACCTAGCAAATAGCTAGGTGGCTAAAATAAATTAGCTAATATCTATCTATCTATCTGTATGTATATGTGTGTGTGTGTGTGTGTAGAGAGAAAGATAGATCCATATACATATAGATTTATAGATCTGTATACATATAGATTTATATAGACATATATTTAATGGAGTATTCAAATTAGTTTGAGATAAATTACTTGACTAAAACATCTCAGAGTTTCTGGTTAAGAGGTGGTGGTACACCATAACAAATGGATGTTTTCTCTTCCAGTAGGCCCTCATCTCACAGAACTGTACCAGAGAGGTGAGTCGTTTTACCTTATTTAAATTTGATACTATGTCTGTTGACTGAAAGTGTGTCTTAAGTATGATGTTCGCCTAAATTGAATCTATCCTTGTGTCCGTGACAGGTCTGGAATTGTCTGTAGAGTGAAGTACTGCAACAGCTTGCCTGACATCCCTTTCGACCCTAAATTCATCACCTATCCTTTTGATCAACACAGGTATTTATACTCTCAGCTTTTCTTGCCATTTCATGTTACATTTAAACAGATTTTTTCAAATATCTGTACGTTTGTTAAAATAAGAGTATTAAATATGTCCCCTTTGCATGTCATTGTTGTCAATCTGTGCTTTGATTAATATTGTGTATGAAGAACTGTTTTAAAAAAAAAAAAAAAAAAAAAAACTACCATGAAGAAGCTTTATATTCTGTTGTACAGGTTGTGTTGGACACATTTTTCTGATGCGAATGACTTACCCCGTGTTGATGCTCCAACTGTTCTCTGTGAATGTTGCTCCGAAAGTCTCTGAAAATTAGCTTTGGTGTTGTCTTCATATTTATGACAGTAACATACAGCTAAATCTGTTGGTGCAGGTTTGTACAATACAAAGCCACTTCTTTGGAGAAACAGCACAAACATGAACTCTTGACTGAGCCAGACCTCGGGGTAACCATTGATCTCATCAACCCAGACACCTACCGCATAGACCCTAACAGTAAGTCTAGCTGTGACATCATGCCACTTGCTGCTCTTAAGACTTTAATGTTTTTAAAAATACATTTTATATATGTAAAAAAAAGATCTACTGAACCAATGTTTTATTATATACCTTCAGTAATGTTGGATCCTGCTGATGAAAAACTTTTGGAAGAAGACATTCAGGCTCCATCCAGTTCAAAGAGGTAAGGCAGTTAATTTTTTTTTCTTTATTCTAAAATGTAAAAATGTTCATAATGTTTTTTTGTTTTTTTTTTTATTTAAAGGTCACAACAACATGCCAAAGTGGTGCCATGGATGAGAAAAACAGAATACATCTCCACAGAGTTTAATAGATACGGTGTATCTAATGAGAAAGTGGAAGTCAAGTAAGTTTGAAAAATGGACTTCTTTGACATTTTGTATAAGAAAAAAGGTAAATGTACATTCTGTTTATTTTTTTCTGAGTGTGTCAGTGTTTTAATTGAGACATGTTTTGTATTCAGGATTGGAGTTTCTGTCAAACAGCAATTCACAGAAGAAGAGATCTACAAGGATAGAGACAGTCAGATTTCCGCTATTGAGAAGACATTTGAGGATGCACAGAAATCGGTGAGTGAGCTTATTCTCAGGCACAGATACATGGCATCTAGTCTCGAATCTAGCAACTAAACTAAAAATTGACAGCGGTTTCACACAAAGGAAAGGGACTCCAGTTTTAGGAGTGTCTGGAAAACTTCCATAAATACTTGAGTAGATGCAGTTATGCCTTTCTCACCGATCACTAAGGACTAGTCTGCTGTTCATAAAACAGTTTAAAGTGGCTCTCTGCAAAATAATGTGACACAAAATGATAATATGGTGAACAAGCATTGTTGTATAACTTTTTTTTTTTTTATAATATATGAGGAATTTGTCTTTTTTTTTTTCTTTTTTAGATCGCACAGCACTACAGTAAACCCAGAGTCACACCTTTGGAGATACTGCCGGTGTTCCCTGACTTTAAGGTAACTTTAATGTTTTAAAAATAGGATTTTAAGAGTGGTTATTGGCTCAACTGGTTGAGTGGCTGATCTGTGTATTGAGGCTCCAGTTCCTCTGCGCAGCTGGTCCAGGTTGGAGTCTCAGCCTGGTCCCATTTGCTGCAGATCAATCACCGCTCTTTCTGGTGCCATTTTACGTTCAGCAATTATTAGATAAAGGCAACTAGAGCCAAACAATCCTTAAAAAAAAATAGGAATTTACTGTAAATCTTTATTGAGCAGCAATGCTTTAAACATTTTTCCTTTTTCCTCAGATGTGGATCAACCCATGTGCTCAGGTCATCTTTGACTCTGATCCTGCTCCCAAAGACATGTCGGGACCCGCAGGAGTGGAAATGATGTCTCAAGCCATGATCAGGTATCAGATGTTGTGTTCTGATATTTATTCATTTATTTTGTTTTTCCCATCTACATCATTTTACTGTTTTATTATACAGAGGAATGATGGATGAGGAAGGAAATCAGTTTGTGGCCTACTTCCTGCCCAATGAGGACACACTTCGCAAGCGAAAGAGAGACTTTGAGGAAGGAGTTGATTACATGCCAGAGGATGTGTAAGTGAAAATATCAACAAATCGTGGTTTTAATGTTTTTTTTTTTCCCACTCTTACGTTTTTGTGATTGTATAAAAAGAAAAACCACTTAAGCCAGTCGCATGTGGAACCTTTTATATTCTATGCTCTGTATTTCAGGTATGATTACAAGATTGCAAGGGAATACAACTGGAATGTAAAGAACAAAGCCAGCAAGGGTTATGAGGAGAACTACTTCTTCATCTTTAGAGATGGAGATGGAGTTTATTATAATGAACTGGAAACAAGGTGAGCAGTTTTTAGAAATAATTATTTACTGTAAATCTTGATTTAGTAGAAGGAAATGCAACTTTGGTAATATTATCTTGAATTTCTTTCTATTTATATGCTAACTTGCTTTCCTAATAAAACATCATAGTTGATTCTGCAAAGGAGGGGGGAAGGAGGGCAAAACAAGCACTTGGCTTGTTTCGGCCCTGCTGTTGTTCTCTTTCTAACTTTTATTCTGACCTGTAGGGTGCGTTTGAGCAAGAGAAGAGCCAAGGCTGGAGCACAATCCACCACAAATGCTGTGCTGGTGTGCAAGCACAGGGACATGAATGAGAAGGAGCTTGAAGCTCAGGTGAGTGCTCTGCTTTGGATTCTTTTTTATTAAGCTTTCAGTGATTTATATAAACACACACTGATTACATCTTTCTGGATAGTAATTTGCTGGTTAAAGGATAACTTTGAGTTACGAATATTTAATGAGGATAATTCTACTTGTTTTGGAACTAAGAAACGTTGGTACAAAATAAGAAATAGATTCATTTTGTGAAGTGGTTGGTATGCAGCTAGTTACTTTGCCACACATTCCAGCAACTGAACTAGACTTTAAGTCCTGGCATGGAAACTGTATTTATCACAGATGTTTCTCCTCATTTTGATTATCAGGAGGCACGTAAAGCTCAGTTGGAGAACCATGAGCCGGAAGATGAAGAGGAAGACATGGACATGGACAAAGACATGCAGGATTCTGGTTAGTTAGCAGTTTTTATCTTTGGATTGTTTTCCATTGAATCAAAGTGAACTGAATAAGTTATATGTAAATCGTTTTCCTCCAGGTGACGAGAAGGAGAAGGGGAGTGGCAGCGAGGCAGAGAACTCTGGTAGTGAATCTGAGAGGGAAGCCGAAGACCAGGAACAAAGTGGAGAGGATGAAGAGGAGGATGAAGACAGAGGGAAAAGGCGGAGAAAGGCGAGCGGCAGCGGGAGTGAAAGCGGAGAGGAGAGGACCAGAGAAATGCGAGACGAGGAAGAGATCTTCGGTAGCGACGACGACAGTGATGACGAGCCCAAGAATTCAGCCAGGAGCAGCGGGGAGGAGGGCAGTGAGAGTGAAGACGAAGGGCAGAACAGAAGAGCCAGCCGGAGTCGCAGTGCCTCTCCGGCACGCAGCGACCGCAGCAGTGACCATTCGGAGGCCCACGCTCAAAGTGGGAGCGGCAGTGAGAGGGGCTCGGACTACAGCGATGCCAGTGACAGTGAATAAGCTCTGCAGTCTGGACAGCATGGTGACAGCCACCTGTCTCACCTGCGTTCTCTGCTCCAGTCACAGCCCTCATATCCTGTCATTGAGCCAGATGGCGTGGTGTTGAGGCTGTAGCTTCTTGATTATCACACAGATGTGCGTGAGGCGCTTTTTCAGTTTGGACTAGACAAATTCCTTTTCAATCTCAATTTTATTTGTGGGTTTATATCTTGCACCAGTCGCTGTTTGGTGCATCATTCCTCTGTGTTGTCTGTCAAGCATTACAGGACTGTAAAAATAATTTTGTTCTCTTTGCTTTAGACATACCATCATGTCACAGCTTTTAAAACATAATAAATGTGGTCAAAAACTGTTGCTTTCATTTTCAGTTTAGACTTGAACTCCACAATTGTGCAATACAGTTGCTTCACAGCAAAAAGGCTCCTAGTTTATAGCTGCAGTTTAGACTTCTGATGGGAGAAGAAAGGAATGGAAATGGAACTTTACTTTATTGAATAGGATTAATGAAATACTCAGAGTAGATCATTCAATAATATAAACAACTGAATATGACATTTGTAGGAATGTTTTACAAAGTTTTGAAGGTGCAGGAGATGCATGTTCAGCGAAAAAATGACAGCTGGTTCTTCAGCCATTCTTCTGTCAAGTCATCAGCATTTCTTGTTTCAAAGACCTGCAAATGTCAATTTTTAAAATCAGAATAACAAGGTAAATATTTATTTATCAATGCTAATTACAGTGAGTCAACGCTGCTACTCCAGAAACAGACTGGATTATATCTTATGGGCAATAAGAGTCAGCTGACTGACTTGTGTATGAAAATAACCAGCTGCACAAATTACCAGTATGCTTACCCATAAGTAAGCTTTGGTCCATATACAAGTCTTTCTAAAATGTACAGTTTCTGAATATTTAAAGCTAGTTTAGTTTTTAACTAAATGATGATCTCAGCATGATGCCAAGAAGATCAACGCTGGTATAATTACCTTTGTGAGCTCTGCAGCTTGGACCAGTCGATTCTTGCTGCCCGCATACATCATCTGCTGCTCTGGCTTACACCCTATTAAAATGGACAAATTCAAGGTATATGGTTTAGCTTTATTATTCCCAGTGAGGCAAGCGTTTTGCAGCCAACACCATATGAAAACCAGATGACAACAATAACAAAAGTCAAGATATCCAAACATGCATTAACTGAGAAATCTGTTACATCCAACCCCCATCATGAAGATAAGTAGCATTTTTGTTCATTTGAATCTGAAGTTTTCTTCACAACTAAAAACTGACAGAATATGAAACAAGACTAAATTTGATACAATTAAAGATGCATGGATTGCTTCTGATAAGTACAAATGTGTTTTGAGATCATCATTGATGTTTTTTTATGCAAATACAATTTTTAATTTAGTATCACCAGTAAATGTTATCTAAAGGCTTCAGCATCAAAAACTGTGAAAATGCTGCCAACAAGTGGTGCTAAGAGGAAATTAGAGTGTGGGGTTAGTTCAGAAAACGGAACAAACACCGTTTGTTTCGTTGCTTATGGTTGATTTGGAGCCATTTGAAATGATGGTTGCAGCCTATACCATCTGTTGCACTCAAGTAGAAGGATACTGTTATATAATGATAAGGACAAAACTTTCTATTTGTTTTAAGGCAAAAAACAAGCAAAAACAGTAATAAACAATGTAATGAGGTTCCATTGTGCGGGACCACTTGGTGCCTCTGGTGTTTGGGGTATGTATGGATTAAAAGTATGAAAGGATCAGATTAATGAGGCAATTGTAAGCAAAGTGTATACACAGCTTTATAGAAAAAGCAGGATGTGGGGTGTATATCCAGCTACATGAAAGAATGGCTGAAAAGGAAAAATGTGCTGCACAGGGAATTTAGACTTGTATTTTATTTGGACCTTTGGAGGAAGCTAAAATATGCCATTACAACAAGGACAAAACATATCAATAAAAGGGTGAGAATAACTAAAAGCAAACGGGGTAAGAAGCTCGTAGCTGGCTGAAGGAAACAATTAAAGGCTGTAATTGTTGGCAAGGAGTTGCAAATTAGTGTTGGTGAAGAATGACTATATATTTTTTTATACATTCTATTTAACTTTATTAAAGACTTTTTGTTGTTGTCAAATCAGCAGTATCAGTTAACCAAACGCTGAATGAAACATTTTTTTCCCATTTGAAATATTTATGTACAAATTCAGGATCGTCAATAATAGTAAAAAAAGGATTTGAAGAAAGTGTATTTACTTACCCATTGGGCTGGAGAATATGAAGCAGAGAGGGTAGGACACTCTTCCGTCTGAATGGACATATTTGTAGCTGTAGACAATGTATGTACACGGTTGTCAAGGAAGTTGAACTTTTTGAGGACTTAAACACATTTTGTCCTCTTTTACCCTGCTGGTACGTTTGTGCAGCTGTTAGCACTGTTTCCTAATAGCAAGAAGGTTCTGGGTTTGTAATCTTGGCTGGAGCCTTTCTTTTTTTTAATTTGCACATTTTTTCTGAGTTTGCACTTGGCAAATAAATGCATGGTTGCTTCGACATGATCTCTGTCTGCAGTGTACACGCCTCGTGTCCATTGTTTGCTGAGATAAGCTCCAGCACCATGGACCCTTGAAGATGCAGATATAGCAATTGGATGGATGGATTTAGCTATTTATCAGACATTTAGTTAGGATATCTGGGTTGGCGCTCTGGAAGCTCATCTCTGAGGTCATCCAGGGAAATGTCCTGGAAGACAATGATGGGTGTAAGTTGCTTTCAAAACAGTATAATCCTCCCCCAAAACGAATGCATAGCAGTATATTTAACCTAACTCACCTCATATTCCTCTTCAAGGATGACAAGTTGTTTCTCCATGTCTATTTTCACTGAGAAATATCAGTTATTATTTAGGCTCTGTTTTGAGTTTCTTGATGTACTTAAATTTGGATAGGATTTGAACTTTAAATGGTATTACGCAAATAGCCGTGACATCCATTAGCAGTATGAGGTACTTACTTAATATTGCAGCATTGTTGGTCTCTTTCCGAAATCTAAACTTCTTCAGTTTTTCTTTCAGGCTTTCATCTACTTCACACACAACCAGAGAGCTTGACTGAAAAATATGCCAAAATGTATATACCTTAGATAAACTGTGTCACTTTGTAAAATGCTTGCACAGTCATGTTAACAAATAAATAAACTATTCTACAGGGTAAAAATACAAATAAAGAAAAGAGTTACGTGACATCTCGTACATTTGTTGAGAAATAAAGGTCTTTCTACCTTACATGGACGCATTAAAATTTTATAGCTCTATTCTGACATATTGAGGACAGGAAATGTTTTGCAGCAGTATGCAAGAGTGTAGTTTCCTGTTTGAAATAGAAAGGGGGATGGTTGACTTGTGTCTTGATACTTCAGTAAAATAAATATGCATAGATATAAACAAATACATGACAGTTGATAAATTTAGTAAACCTCAAGAGAAGTCATTACATCAGCTTCACTTACCATTCTCAGAGGATTTTTTTCTGCCTTTCTGTCTTCAGGGGTGACACCGACTTGCTGAGACAGTTTGTGACAGATGAACCGCTACTCTCACTTTGTCAAGAGATCCTCCTTTTAGATGGTGAGGGAGGGCAGACTCACAGCTAAAACATGTGTCAGGGATGTTTCCTCTTTTCACCAATGCAAGATGACAACTTTGTGAAACTCAGCTGTATCTTTTCTAAAACAATTTGGTAATATTATAGTAAACCCAAAATGTATTAAGAAACAAGGATCATACAAATACAAAACTGATAAATTTTTAAAACGATCATATTAATCATCGTGATCATTGTGCTGGTATGGGTTACTTTCATTTCCCATTACCATGCAAAATAAACATGCTGTTATTCCTTTCACAATGCAGAGCCAAAAACTAAAAAGTGTTGTGTCCAATGATAATGTGTTTATTTGAACTGTTCACAGAAGGTGTTGATCATGTCATGTCTCTTGGTGGCATTTAAAAAAAAAAAAAAAAATCCCTATATATTTTTAAAAAAAACAAATATCCCAATATTACCCACCCATACACTACAAGACAAGAAATGCTTGCAGCTGGAGGAAGGCAGAGTTATTGTCTGTTTAATACATTAGAAAAGAACATCACACATCAATTTATGCTTTTTTTGGTGTATATTTTTCAAACCGCTTATAGCGGAAGACATATATACAACTGTATAATAATTCAAAGATAAGTTTCTCTGCAAAACTGGTATTGTTAAAAGGATGTCCTCTCGGTTTACCCCCTTGCAACCACATTGTAAACTGCTACGAGATATACAGTTGTGCTCATATTTATTCATACCCTTTCATTAAAGAAGAAAAAAAACAGCTGCCTGTAAAATAAGCTGAAATTGACTAAAGTAATAATAAATAAAAATGTTATGAAAATCATGACATTATTTTCGAATTCTGGTTCAATAAAAATTTTTTTTTTAAAAAAAAGCAAACAAATAAGATAATTTCTTACATATTACATCACTCATAAACTAATGTTTCTGCTACAGTCAGGTGTTTTCTGTTCCTCTCAGTCAGACTTCTGCATCTTTTGACCGGTATTTTGTCCCACTGTTCAACAGAGAAGTGCTCTAATTTGCCGCGGATCAGTGTTTTTTTCCTTTCTTCAACTCAATTAAATGAAAAAGAAAAAACAAAAACAGTGTCTTATATTACTAAATTATATTTTTTCAAATTTTTAGTTGTAGTATTTGAGTGACTGTTGTAAATTCAGCCTTTTCTTTCATGAAAGGGTATGGATAGGAATTTCCGATGAGTGGAGCTGTGGGTGGAACAAAACATTACGTACGTCTTTACGTATGACGATTTATCCACGTCTTACGTCAACTCAAAATCGAAGTGGATTTCTCTAGGCGTATACTCCTTATTTTCTGTATTACAGTCAACATTTTGTACATAGTTCTTTAACATAGTATGTTTAAAGCAACAGAGACATACTGCTGAAAAGGAATATACTTCAGGAATACTGCTTATGTGACTGAAATTTATGCTTCTTTCAGCCAAGCTATCGTAACTGCATCTGTTAGCATAACTTGCTAGCGAAGAAACTAGCATTAGCTTATCCCTCTCCCTGCTCTACCGTCGAGCAAGCTATGCATTAGCAAGTTAGCCTGCTTCGCTAACCAGTGACAACTGACAAAGGTAAACAATAAACCATTTTGAGTCAATGTATGGTTAGTGGCTTATATAAGTCTTCGGCTCGCTATCTAGACATAACCTGTTAGTGATCGAAAGTGTGTTTTAACAACCCCCTTTGCTGTGAAAACATTGGAGTACGAAACGGTGAAACGTGTAGCAACAGCGTCAACGAAAAACAATACAAATCCTAAACCCCTCATCAGAGGCTAGGCCGACCAAGCTAACCGCTGTCTACTGCTGAACTGCCGGTTGTAATTTTATCCTATTTCAGTTTAATAAAGCGTACAACATTTAATATAAGCGAACAATAACCTACTGACCAATACTTTTATTTCTAGAATTTAATTTCTTTTCATTGTATATTGACGATGATAATGTTACTAAGCCACCGTTAGCCGTGTAGGGAGTTAGCAGTTTTGACATGTAAGAAATGCTAACGTTACCCTTCTTGTTTGGTGATTATACAGAATGTCGATCAACTGGATTTTGATATTCTAATATAAACACAGAGCTTTGATTGTTGGTATTTTCCCGGTGACGGCCCCAGTTTTACGCTTACGTATCGACGTTATTTTAATTAATATATTTTGAATTACCACTTTGACACATCTTTTGTGAATGTATGCGCCTTTGTCATTATGATTATGGGACAACCAGCTGAATAAATGCTAGATTTCTACTTGGATTTCTCATAGCTTGTTTTGAACACAATGGTCTTGAGTTGCATCATTTCATACTCTCATTCTTTGTGTATTCTAATAGATTGTCGTTTTCTTTAAGCAGTTTAAGACTATTTAGTTTACTATTGTTTATGTTCTTTCGTGATATAATCACTAAACCATTGTCTGTTCAGTTTTTCACTCACTGTTTCCCCATTTGTGGGGAGAAAACCATCTCTCACCATAGAAACACAAATTCAGTTGGAAAAATGTATACATTTAATATGTCAGTGTGCTTTACGATCTTTGTACATTGTTTGTTAGAAAATTCAGTAAAATTTTTAACAGCTAAAGAAAGTTTGTAGAGATTTACTCTCTTTATTTGATGTAGCATTTTAATGAACGATAATCTAAGATTTTTTTTTCCCTTTTCTTTGTTTAACAGGGGGCAGATGACGTGAACATGCCAGAGTAAACAGTTTCCCAGATTTTGACTGCTACATTTGACACACACTTTAAACCTCATAATATATTTGTAAAAGTTCACACACCTCCTGTCTGCAGTTCCTCCACTACCTGAACCATGTGAGGGCCCCTCGGTCAAGTCTGAGGGGAACCCAGGACTGTTGAATATTTAACCCCGCTGTGCGGGGCTGGACTCATCCTGTCTCTGTTTAAGAGAACAGTCTAATCAGAACTCCCCTCCTGATCCATACATTTTTTGTTCTCCTTAATAAAGGAGACACGCCATGATGTTCCGAGACCAGGTAGGTATCCTCACAGATTGGTTCAAAGGCTGGAATGAGTGTGAACAGACGGTGGCACTCTTATCCCTCCTGAAGAGGGTGTCCCGCACCCAGGCTCGCTTCCTACACATTTGCCTTGAGCACTGGCTGGCAGACTGCACAGAGATCCACATCCTTGAAGCTGAGGCCAACAATGCAGGTAACTAGTCATTTAACTTTCATAATTTGTTATTGATTATTTATAATGTACTGCTTGTTGTTTTCCTAAAAATAGAAAAGTTTATTAGAAATAATTAATCTCTGGTTAAATGCTATTTTGCTTCTTCTCATTAGCAATTGTCAGCCAGTGGCATCAGGAGCCAAAAGAGAAAGTGGTGTCCTTGCTGCTGTCCCATTTGCCTCTGCTGCAGCCACGTAATAGCGAGGCCAAATGTGAGTACATGAAGCTGCTACAGAAGGTATTGAGCCACACTATTGAGAGTAGCCTGTTTGTGGAAGAAAGTAGACAGCTGCTCTCCTACGCACTCATCCACCCTGCTACCACACTGGATGACCGCACCTCACTGGCCATGTGGCTAAACCACCTGGAGGAACACCTTTCCGGTGGTTATGCACCTCGAGCACCATCCAGTCCGTACCACCCACGTCAAGGCTCAGATGAATGGCCAAGTTCTGCTGAGGCTCTGGACCCAGGAAATACATGGCATGACAAGTCCCCTTCATCCAGCACGTCGCCTGCAGGCCAGAATGGCCATATGCCTTTCCCCGGCGGGATGTCATCACCCATTAACAGCAATAATACAGGTAATGTTTCTCTTCCTTGTCATTGGGAAAAATAAAAAATGAATGAATAAATAAATAAAACAAACAAAAAACGATAAGTTGTAACATAATGAGATGTATTTTCTTAGGACTCTTTACAAAAGAGTTGTGGTGTTGCTGTTCCTCATACATGGATTGTTCTGTTGCCAGGTCTGGGTGGGCAGATGCAACCGAGCCCTCTGAAGAAGTCCATGTCCATTATTCCTCCTAGTCATCACGTTTGTGGCTCTGAGTGGATAAGCCAGGATGATACAGGAGGCCGACAGAACCTTATTTCAACAGATCACGCACCCCTTTCACCCCAGAGCAGTGTAGCTTCTTCAGGCAGTGAGCAGACAGAAGAGCAGGGCTCCACTCGCAACACTTTCCAAGAGGATGGCAGTGGCATGAAAGGTCGGAGTTCATTTCTCTTGCAAACCGTACCCTGAGCATTTGTTGTGAAAGCTGTGCATCCAACAACTGTAGTGATGTGAACCATAGTACAGAATGTTTTTTGCTAACTTTTTTCCTATTTTTCCTTTTATTATAGATGTCCCTGCTTGGTTGAAGAGTCTTCGCCTTCATAAATATGCATCATTATTCTCACAGATGACCTATGAAGAGATGATGATACTAACAGAGCAGCATCTGGAGTCTCAGGTGTTTAAGCCTCCTTGTTACCGTCACTGGGCTCAGGCTTTCTTTTTCTATCCTCAAACCTGATGATACATCAGCTCTCAATGAGGCATGAAATTAAACGATGCACCCTACAGTTATATTATAGTAGTCACACATAATGCAAATGGTGTGTTTTTTCATTGCCTCTGCCCCTTGGCTTTAATGAAACAGATGATGATTAGGTTTGTTATTTAGTAACTGTATAAATTGCCCCATGTTCCCAAAAGAAATGACTTCTCATATCATCTTGTTATTTCCTCTCTTTCCTTTTTAGAATGTCACTAAAGGAGCGCGGCATAAAATTGCCTTGAGTATCCAGAAGCTGAGAGAGAGGCAGAGTGTACTCAAGTCTTTAGAAAAGGTAATTCAGATGATTATCTTTTCATGATCGAAAAAAAAAAAGCAACATTTTTTTTTCTCTGATTACTTTTCACTGGTGCTGATTTAAAAAAAAAAAAATGTGTGTGTTCTTGATGATGATCATGTGAAACTTGAGTTTCTCTGTTGGGAAAATCCCATTCTGCTTGTTGGCATAGAAACAGACAGAGGAACGCTGGAAGGGATTCAGTCTTCTCTGGAAGCATGCATAAAGGCTTTCAGATAGAAAATCTTCTGCTCTATTTGCATCATTGTGTTCACACTGGATAGTGTACTTTTATGATTGACTTAAGTAGCATGTGATACTGATGTTTCCTACTCTTGGCAGGATATTTTGGAGGGGGGAAACCTTCGTAATGCCCTCCAGGAGCTTCAGCAGATCATCATCACACCCATTAAGGCCTACAGTCCACCCAGTGCAACACAGCCTGCTTCTGACACCCACCCTTCACCAGAAGTCACAAAAACAGGAACAGATAAAGAGCCATCCTCAGAAGGTTTCCAGTCCCACAACCCAGCCCCCTGTGATGGCGACTCCTCGGTCACACCCATTTCAGACGGAGACATTGCTGGACAGTTCACCCGTGTCATGGGTAAAGGTACGAATGATTGTTTTCTTTGCCCTTACACTACCAGTCAAAAATTTTGACACACTTTCCCATTAAATCCAATGGGAAAGTGTTTCCAAACTTTTGACTGGTCGTGTATATTTAGACTTATTGTAAATTGTATTCTGATTTTTTGTGTAATTCATTGCTATATGTTTAGTGGTGGCTTTGTGATTAGAGATGTAGACTTTGTGCACCCCCAACTGCTCTTCAGGGGCCAAAATATGGCAGCCCATGGCTCTCCAGTATATGCAGAGTTGTGTTAAATGCTGAGGCTTGTTTCCCAATTTGGATGAATAAAGTATCTTGTTGTGGATGATGTAACCTGAAGGACAGCCATCAAAGCAACAAAATATTGTAATAAAA
>NC_136627.1:27287124-27337124 GCF_933228915.1 Telmatherina bonti | reverse complement strand
ATTAAGTTTATTAAAAAAAAAAAGTAATACAGATAATTATTATATTGTAGAACAGAAAAAAGGTTAACTGTACCCACTGTGCCATGTCACCTGCAGGACTGTGACATGATGTGCAGAGGCTCAGCTAACCATGAGAGAAAATCAGTGGATTGGTGCTGTCTTAAGGGGTTCTGCCCTGAATTGCTCTTCTTTTCCCGCTGCCTTGGAACAAGGCTTTCTATCCACAACACTGATGGCCACAGCCCCTGCACCCAATAATTAGTATATTTAGGGGATCTCAAGCTAGAAGTAAGGCACTTTTATTAAATTAACATTGACATTAGGCACTAAGCTGTAATTTGCCTCATGGTACACACTCTGAAGTTTCACTTGTAGACAGGTGTTGACTTCCTTGGCCATGCTTATTGTATAAGCAGTGCTAGTCAGGACTTGTGTTGGCTGAAACTTGCATGGCTTTTCTTGGTTCTTTTTTTCCTTTCAGGAGACCATACTTTTTTTTGGCAATGTCAAGAAAGGGAGGACCAAAAGAATTGAGAACAAGTTTGTAAATTAACTGCAGGCATACTTTTTTGTCTTGGTTCTTCACCCTGAACACATAGTCAACGTAGAAGTGACTGTCCTCTAATCTTCTACTAAGCCAAAGAGAAGGGTTGTGTGATTGTTAATTTGAAAAAGTTATTTGTTGTGAAATGCAGCAGAATGGTGTATTTTTTTGTTTTTTTTAAAAAAAGAACAGCAGTTCGAAGAATTATTGCCAGCTGCAATTTGTCTCTCTTGATTTTGATGTCCTCCTTTATAAATGATGATGAATCTCATTTTGTGCCAGAAGGAATCCCCAGCGGGGTTAGTAAGGGCCGGTGAGGTTTGTTCAGTGTTAGAGGCGATTTGATATAGAATTGGAAAAAGCAAAGAAGCCAGTGTTTTCAATTTACTATCTAATACTGTGCAAGAATGCTAAATGAAACCCATCTAAACCCTTTGGCTCCCTTATGATTGGCTTTTGAAAATGCAGCTTGAACTTGTAATAAACACTCTGAGCGCAGCATCTCACCCTCGCAGTGCCCTCTTCCTCCAATGGCCAATGTGATGATTTGATGAATCATACTTCTCAAGGTGCTTGACGGTGTCCATAATTTTCTGTTTGTGTCTCAGTGTGTTTCAGTCTCAGAGCCCTAACAGTTTCATGTGGTATCAGTGTTGAATCAAAAACTATCTTATACAGCCTCTGTCTTTGAATGTGGCAGAGCCGGAGGTGCATGTATGTGTTCTATGGTCTTAACTTTGGATCACTTTTGGTTGCTTCTAAAGGCAGGGAAACCATTCACATATTATTTCAGCAGAGCCATAGGAGGTCTGTCTAGTAAAGATGGTTATTTACAGATATCTTTTCCACTTGTATTTTTTACTCTCCCTTGATATTGATAATTTATGCTTATTTTCTATAATTGCATGTTTTGCCACACTAATACAGCACTGTTGTAGATAGAGGACATGATGGTTGATGGTGCCTGGTATCACCAACAGCTAGAGAGCAGAAATCTTGCAACTAATGTTGTATGTTTATATCGCCTAACTGTCACTGTTTACATCTCTCTGGGATAATGCTCAATTCATTTTACGTGACGTCATGAGTAATCCATTGTCTCACTATGTAACACATTAAAGAACTGAAGCCTTCTCACATGAGGTGGCAGGGTAGAGCCTGAAAACAAAAGTCCTCTACCCCCTAATCTGTGGACTCCATATGAGTCTCAGTAGATTTTTCAAGTTGTTCTTGTATGAGGCATGTAACATCTGCTTTTTGGTCATGTGGTGATGAGAATGACTGGCTTCTCTTACCTTGTGATTAAACTGTTAGCTGTTATGTCCCGACAAACTGTTCATGTGGTGCCTGAAATGCTCAGCACCAGCATCCTCAATGTTTATTTTTTAAAAGTGGTTGTATTCTGGTCATGGATTTCTTCAGAGCAGGCTCTTGGATAGATCTGACTTAGTAAAAGCATCACACTCATGTCTGAAAAGGACTCCAGTGTGTTAATAATGCTGGCTTTAAGACTTGCTGTCTTATTTTTAAACTATTCACTATACTGTGTATCAACTGTGTTGTTACAGATGGCTCAGATTATCCTTTTCATAGCCTCTGTTGTGTTGGACAGCCTACCTATTACTTCAGATAGACACAGAGGTACAGTATATGTTTTTGCAAGTGTGTTCATACTAATGATGCAGCAGGGGATGACGATGCTTATCTGAGCCTCAAATTATGTGATAATGAGTAAACTGAACACTAATAACAGGCCAAGGAATATGTTTACTCCATGTTTACATTCCAGTGATGCGTGAAATGAGTTGGGAAATGCATGTCATGAGTTCAGCCTGGTGTATTTTTACAGACCAGCCATCCAGTTGGAGGTACAGATCCTGTGTCATATGGAGACATGAACCAAGTGGTCATGTTGATGTCCCTGCCAGGCTTCTAATGGTTGAATTAATGCAGCCAGCTGTAGGTTACACTGCACATGTTTGACGTGTAAAATTTCTATTTAATTCTAATGACTTCCCCAGACATTTTCTAATATTTTATTAACTTTTTGCATCACATGCTTACACTCTTTTTTACTGTCACTCATATGTGTGAATGGTCTGAAGTGCAACATCTGTCGGATCATTGACAGTCCAAATAAAAAGGTTCAGTTCTTTTGCAACTTCACTTGTAGTCTGTGCTTGTGTCCATTTTCTTTGTTGTGTATTTGCCGCGCCGCGTAGCAGACTGGTTTTCATTACTGTCATTTACTTAAGCGTTTCTCTACGTACGACCAATGTAGTTATTACTTCCGGGTCAGCCGATTTGGTTTATTTTTTCCCCCTGCGGTTCATCAAGCTAATGGGAACTAGCCGCCTTGCTGTTAACGTCATTACTTTATCTAAAAAGAAACTAAAGACGATTTGAAGGGAAACTTTGATAACAACTGCTTAAGGTATGCTCTCAATATATTTCTGACTTCGAAAAGTAAAACTCAAGAATTTAAACAAGTTACTGAGCCATCCTTCCTAGAGTAGAGAGTATCCAAGTTAGCACAAAGCTAGTCGTCCTGCTAACTCTGCCCTTGCCAACCCATAAACAGTTAGCATGCTAATATGCTACCTTGGTATCATATTGAAATGATCGTTTATGTGGAAGAGTAACACCACAGTTCAGCCAGCGATTGTCTTGGCTACAATAGACGTTTTATTAATTTACACTAGCTGACATGAGTTTTGTTTTTCAAGGAAAACTTTTATCCAACCATCTCGACATAGAAATCAGTTATTGGGATTTGTACGGTGGCCGACGGGTGCAAACGCGCTTCATATAGAAAAACAGCCACATATAGATTCAGACGCGCTTTCTATTGAAAAACCGATGTATGGAAGAATAAAACTGCGGGTGGGAAGTTCTGCGTGTATGCAGGAGCGCTGCAAATACCAAAGCGTAATAATAATAATAATAATAAAAAGGCGCTGTAAATATAGAAACGACCTGCGAACACAGAACAAACTGCATAAACGAAAACAGCTGCAAGAAGAATCGCTTCATACTCAATTTCACAACGGAAGTTCACCCGAGAGACAAACAAAGATGACCAACAGCGATGCTGTGGGAAGTTTGAGCGGGTGACAATAACTCTATCTATCTATCTATCTATCTATCTATCTATCTATCTATCTATCTATCTATCTATCTATCTATCTATCTATCTATCTGTCTATATACGTATACGTATTGTTTTGCATTACGTTTTTGTATTTATATTGCTCCTCTATACATGCATCATTTCCCGCTTGCATTTCTATTCCCTTTTACAGCTATTTTTCTTAAAAAGTCCACCTTTAATGTTAAAAAAAAGTCTATTTTACTTTATTCATTTGAATTCACAAGGAACCTCATTAACAGTTTATTGTTACCTGTCAATATATTCATAGAATTAATAAATAATATTTTTCATCAACTTAAACTACAGACCTACTGAAGAAAGAGGATGCATTCATGTTTTACACATTTAGGACAATTACTTGCATTTGGTTAATAACCTTTTAATGTTACTGTAACAGTAAAATCTCCCCACGCAATTTACAGGTAAAACATTTTATGTTATTTGATCATTTTTGATTTTGTAAGGTTTTGTTTTTGCCGTTTTAGTCAGTGCCAATCGAAAAAATACTCAATCATATTTTTGCTGGGAATTTTTATCAGTTAATATTCAAACTGTTTGAGTGAAAGCAATGTAAGTAAACTATTGTACAACATTCATTTATAATTACTTTCTCAAAAATTTGCTCAACAAATGTCCACATGGATACTACATTGCTTCTTTTGGGTTTATAAAGTAATGTGTTGTATTTAATGTGTTGCTTTCCAAATGTTTTTTGTGGTTTCTGTCATTGTAAATTGGCACTATATGTTAAATAATAAGACGTAAGAATGAACTGCAGCAACAAATCTGCAGAGACACAATAGGGTCATATGGAAACTTCACAGCAAAATGTAACAGCTCTTGTTCCACCCCTGCTTATTTGCTTCCTAATAAGCATCTATTAAAAACTATACTATAGTATCTGTCAACTTGTTTATTTTAAACAAGGCAAAAAGGTACATTTGGAGTGTTTTTACTTGTTTTTTTTTTTTTTTTTAACTGATCTTACACAAACAATGTGCTTATTGCCAAAGCCTTCAGCAAATGACTCAGTTATGAATATGTCAGTTGCAACTCAAGAGTAAAAATAACTTCAGCACTAAAAAGACAAAGTTATGAGCTGAGCTGTTCAATTGCATCAGTGCCTGCGATGAAATTGCAGCATCGAAAGTACAATAATATGTCTCCCAGATTTTTTTTCAGGAAATTAAACCAAGTTTTAAGTAGACTTTCTTTTTGTTTTGCAGGTTGTTTAATGTCTGTGTTGCCATGATGGCATTCCAAAGAAGGAATGTGGATGGGTAACTTGCTGACGGATAACTACAGTCACTCAGCATCTTTTGCCAAATTCCTGAAGTGGTACAGCTGCTGCTGTTTCTCCACATAATGTCATTACCAAAGGAGTCTGGAAACAGAGGAAAGGATCGAGAGAGGGGGGCCCGTCCCAAGGTGAGGCAAAGCCGGTCAGAGGAGAGACGGGATACCGTTAGTTGTCGAAAAGGTGGAAAGGGGAAGAAAAAAGGCCTTTCGTCCCATGAAATGGTGGCCGTACGGCCCGTTAGTGATGGGTTTGAATATGGTGAACTGTTAAATGAACTGGAGGCCAGAAATCAAGCCTCTTCCTCCCCTCAAAAGGAAGGCTGGAGATGGCAAAGCTTGGATGCTGCAACATCTTCACCAGGACAAGAAGGGGTTTCAGCCAGGCCAGGTCTAGGAACATTTAGCTCTGCTACGGAGATACCTGCTCTGACTGAAGCTGAGGGCAGAGGGTCAACAAGCAGTCGCACTCTCAGGCAAAAAATCCAAGATGCAATGGGTCAGTGTTTTCCGATAAAGACGCTCAGTGCGGCAGCAACAGCTCCACCCCCGCAGGCTTTTTCATCGTCAGCCTCCTGCACCTCCTCCAGGCGGAAGATTCATCTCAGTGAGCTGATGTTGGATGACTGCCCTTTCCCTGTAGGATCAGAGCTGGCTCAGAAATGGTATCTCATTAAGCAACACACAGCCCCCATCACCCAGCCTCCCTTGCTAGACTCTCCGGTAGTCTGCAGCGCCCCGACTTCAACCCTGGCCGTAGCGGTGGAGGACGTGGATGATAGGTTACGAGAGCGCAGGCGTATCAGCATCGAACAAGGTGTTGAACCACCACCGAATGCAGAGATCCACACATTTGAGGTGACGGCCCAAATTAACCTTCTCTACAAGCACGGCCCTAAGCTGGCTCATGGGATGAATGAGTTGACTGGGGCAGAGAGAGCCTCTGCACAGCAACAGCAGCTTCTTCTCCAAAGACAACAGCAGCACCAGCTCCTGCTACAGAGCTGTTTGGACACTCTTGATGAGGTCGTGGCCTCAGCGTCAACATCTGTGCACACCTCCGACACGTCCGCCGAACCTCTGGTTGACCCAGAGGGACCATCGGCCAATCTCGCCTCCGAGGCCGTACTTCCTCAGAGTGACCAACAGAAAGTCCATGATGGCTATCGTATTCATACTCAGATTGACTACATCCACTGTTTAGTTCCAGACCTGCTGCAGATCACTAACCTACCATGTTACTGGGGAGTCATGGACCGCTATGAGGCAGAAACGTTGCTGGAGGGAAAGCCTGAGGGCACCTTCCTCCTACGTGACTCTGCCCAGGAAGACTACCTCTTCTCCGTTAGCTTCCGCCGCTACGGCCGCTCGCTGCATGCACGAATTGAACAGTGGAACCACAACTTTAGCTTTGACGTTCACGACCCCAGTGTCTTCCACGCTCCCACAATTACAGGATTGTTAGAACACTACAAGGACCCCAACTCCTGCATGTTCTTCGAGCCCCTTCTGTCCAACCCCCTCCACCGCACACAGCCTTTTAGTTTGCAGCGCATCTGCAGAGCGGTCATAAGCAGTTGCACCACCTACGATGGCATAAACATGCTTCCCATTCCAAATGCTTTGAAAAAACACTTGAAAGAATACCACTATAAGCAGAGAGTGCGTGTACGGCGGATGGATACGTGGTGGGAATGAGGAACAGATGACTGAAAGACACAACCAAATATAATTTTAAGTCTCCCTCAGATGGATTTGATGACGAGCCTTGTTCTTCACTCTGTATCAACTTAAGACAACACTGTCCTTATTTATTTCAGTCCTGCTGTATGTCTTAACATTTCTACTAAACCACACTTATGAGGCAATATGTAATCTCACTGATCTTGCACACTCCCTTATGCTCAAATTAAACAGTTTTAAGATCTGTGGCGTTCAGAGGACTATATCTCATTTGTGTTTTCAAGTGTGACTCAATCAGTTTAATTATCTGGTGATTGGGGGTATGATTAGAACAGAGCTGTTCATCAGTCACACACTGAGAAGGTGAAACGTATAATGGCAAGATTTCCTTGTCAGCGAGGTGCTGGAGTGAAAGTTCAGGTTTACAATATTACTCACTGTATGCCACATTGGGCTCAGAGCTGATAGTGAGGTTTGAAGCTTGGGTCCATGTACTGCCTGGCCTTATTAAAAACTGAGAAGACTTGAAGCCACCGTTGTATTTAATTAGTTATTAGGGCTGTGGAGCAGTTGCAGAGAAAGATAGAAATGAAAGATTAACTTGACATACAGAAATGCTTGTTTTAGCTGAAATCTGGTTCAATTCATACCTTTGCTGCAGTGATGTGTAAGTTTACCTTTTTGCGTCATGATGTCTCTGTGTAGTTCTTGCTGCAGCAAAGTACATCTCTGGTCACTTAACCCTTAAAGACCCATGAAAGAAAAGTCCTTTTCTTCTGAATATGAGATCTTTATTTGCCCCTTTAATAAAATACATTAAATGTTTTTTACATATGTTAGGGATATTTACCATTTATTACGATGCGATATGTCAAAATTCTCGCGCAATCTGCTTTCTGGTGTCCATTAAGGGGCAGAAGAGACACATCTAATCGTGTTCCACAGGATTTTGAGTAAAGGTTTACCATAAAATGATGTCTCAGATATTACATCATATTCGTCACGCTGGGCTATTATGGGTTAATGCTGACAAAAGACATGGGCACTCCTTTTATTCTCAAGCAAAGGTTGCTTTTAAAGGCTGTTGTTCCACAAGTAATTGCAAATGGCTCAGATTATACTTTCACCTGCTTTGCTCTTGTTGAAGCGCTGAAATCAATCCTCAGCCTTCTCCAAGGTTCAGGGCTCGCTGGATGCTGGACGAAGAAAATCAGACGGTACCTTTGGTATATTTTGCCTTTGCAAAGGGAGAGCCCCGCGCAGCTCCCTACACCCCAGGATCTGCAGCAGGACTCTGCCTTCTCTCTTCAACAGGCTGTTTTTATTAAATCATCATAGGTGGAGCGATACATACAGTTGGATAAATGTTCCCACAAAAAGTTCTCTACACACACGCACTGCATGACCATTTATGGAACTGTCTTCCTTTCCCCTGTAACACTGAAACATGCATTCAATGGTCAATCGTATCCTTCCTCCTGTTATCTTCAAGGTCTTAGCGTTATCTATCTCCTGTTATTCTGAGTCTTGTGCGACACAATGCTCTGTATTCTCCATATTCAGTTGCTGCAGAGAAAGTTTAGACAGACATGGAAATCTTTTTGTGTGTGTGTGAGAGAGAGAGAGCGAGAGAAAGAGCAGAGGTCTAGCCTTATTAGTATTTCTTCTCCATCTTAAATAATACAAAAGTAAATAAGAGTAAGATATTTGGGCCAGTAAATAATAAAATATTTGGTCCCATAATAGTAACATAAAACATCAAGCTTTCATATCAGAATTTATGTATGTACATAATCCTCCTTCACTCTACCATCTGCGAGTTCCTCGATGAGGTTGAATTGGTTACAGCCTGTGCCAGTTGTCTTTGTTAATTTGAAAGTAGAGGATCAAATGTGGCCTTTCTGAACTTGTCACCGTTCATGCAGTTGTATTATCAGAATACAAAGTGCGAGTGTTGGTCTGTCCAGTTCTGTTTGTCCAGAGGTTACCTCCCCCATCTTCTAGCTTTTGTTGAAGTATTACCATGAAGATCCACATCCAAGCTAAGTGATCTTACTATGCTTCCTGCTGCTTGATAGTTCACTGCACTAATCATCCATTTCAGTCTAATGACCAAATTACCATAATTAAGCAGTTCTGGTGAATCTTCAAATGATGAGACAAATGAAGAGAAAATAAATGTATTTTGAAGTTTTTCTGTGGATTGGCATAGAAGTAGTCACGGAGGAAAAATTCTTAAACTTTGAAAAGCCTGACATGTTCAGCCCTGCAAAAAAGCTAAAAGCACTGAGGAGAGGCAAAGCTCAAAATACAGTATGAGTTTTGGGGATACTGTTATTGGAGCAGAGGCTGGTGCATTACATACCAGATATGGTATCTTGGTATCAGATATGGTGATAAAAAATAAAATTCTACATAAAGATAATTTTATTAGCAAGTAGGTTTGCAGAAATACAAAGGAAAAGTATTACGGTTACAGATGGATAAAAAAAGGGGATTTTACTACAGAAGGTATCCAAGCTGCCATCAGATTAGAAGCAGTATTTACTGAATTAACATAATTCAACCTTAAAATGAGCAGCAAGGTAAATACTCAACTTCTGTACGTCTGTTAGCTTTTCATCACTGGTCTGCATGTTGTACAAGGAGTCTGCTTACGTAGCTTAAATTCCCCATGACATATAAATAAATATTTGAGCGTTTTATGCTTCAATATATTTTTATTTCATTTACCTTTTGTCATGTGTGATACATTCAATGATTTGTTGCAAAATGTGTTAGCTCAGCAGTGCAGTCATGTGTTGCTGCTGGACAACATCTTCTTTGTTGATGAGACACCGGCTAATTGTCTGCTTGAAGAAAAGACAAAAAAAAAACCCCACAGTAATCCTCTTGTTAATGGAAAAGAATGACGCATGGGTCCTCCATCATCCTCTGAACCATCGGGATGCTGTTTTTTTTTTCTTTTTTCCTTGAGATGGCTGATTTGATATGCCGGATGTAAATAATCCGTGACAAGTACTCATCCAATAAAGAAGCAGCCATAATTTAAACAGCAGTTCTGTGGTGCTATTAAAAGTCTGCATTCAAAATGCAAAGTCAGGACCTCTGGCCTTTGTATTCTTAATTAAGTCGGTATAAAAGCTTAGAGATAAAATGAGATTTACAGTGATGGATGACATTTGACCTGCCATGCATACACAAGCTTGGGTTACACTCTTGAGTCCTCTACACAAGCAATTTCAGCCCCTTGACAGCTCAAGGCTCTTGCCATGTATTTTCAATCACAATGCATGGCTCTTATACCTGCTATTCCTCACAGAAATGATCCAACGATAATATTTTTGTATGTGTTTGGACCGCATTTTCTGACTTATATTACGTCACATATGTCACAGCAGATGCATATGATGTTTGGTAATTATTTATCCCAATGACCATTCAACAGTAAATCTTTAATGTAACAGTGAAAGCTGTTAGACATTAGTGTAATTTGTTCACAGCCAAAAGTGGAATTAAACAGCCACTATATGTCTACTATTAGGAATCCTAATGCTAGTTTTTATATTTTAAAAACAGAGCAATAAGCAATACGTTACATAAACCATCAGTGTTTTTGTAAACATTCTGCTTAATGTCATTTTGCTTCATTATCTGTGATATCATTAAGAAGGCACGTTAACTCATGTATTGCCAACTCAATTTACAATGAGAAGGCTCTGTAAATTATTTTAACACAACAGCACATACACACACCCTTTTATACTATTTCTGCTATTGCACAATGCTGTATTACATCAGCACAGCAGGGGGCTCCATAGAACTTCAGTGTGTCGTACACTGGCTGCTCACAGGCTTGTGTATTATCGGTGTGTGTGGGGCATTGATATTGTGAAATCGAGTTTAGTTGCTGGAGCTGGCAGAACAGTGGCACTCATCATGCAGGTATTACAGGTCCTGGGGGTAAAAAGAGGACTTTTCTTTTCCTGGATTAAATGGCCCAGAGGAACGGAGATGCTCAGGCAAAGCAGATAGCTGATTGGCTACACATACTTAGTGTGTTTGTGCCTGTCTAGAACTACTTTTTCCATCCGTCCATCGAGGGAGGAGATTTTCCTCTGAGCTTAATCTCTACAGCTGAGAATCACGGGGGTGGAGAATAGGCTTTGGGTGTTCATAACACCTGGGGACAATTACTTTCCTAAATACTGTAATCTGCCAGTCATAATCTAACAAATGCCTTAAAAGGGCTTGACGCTGCACAGATTTGGCTTATTTGTGACTGAATCCACAGCCTCTCAGTCAATTTCTTTTATAGGTCTGTGCTTTTGGGGCTGTAAGCAGACCCATATAGATTGTGAACTCAGCTGAGATGCAGCACATATCTGGGCCATTAATTCAGCAGAGGGTGTAACAAACCGATTCAACTTCCTCTAAGACGCATGCAGCCAGACAGGAGGTACTAAAAATCAGAGAGACTTTGGATTCATTTTAGTGGGCAAATGAACGCAGCTGAATGACAAACTTGAACATAAATCTGATCTTTTTTTTTAAAATTATTTCTTCCTTTTTTGAGTCACTTTTTCAAAGGAGTCCTTCGAGCAAAACCAAGGTGGTAGCCTAATTCCAGAGTTATATCAGTTCCTGAAATTCTCCCACAGTTCCCCTGCAGGAAACACACCGTCAACTGGTGACATTGTAATAATGCATGTTTGTTGCCCTGGAAGCGAGCTTCTGACAGCACAATAGTTTTTTCTGCCTGTTTTCAATCCACACTCCTGCTTCACTCAGACGTGTAGGAACCCATGAGAGGTCCCTTTTGACATCAGTATTCTAATTTGGAGCTGCTTCTGTTTTTAGTTCTCAATCTCTTGTTGACTCTTCAGTGACAGGCTGTTGGATTAAAACAGAGATACTACAGTTCAAACAACGGATACATCATGGGTCGTGGAATTCAGATAGCCCACAATGAAATCTTTATTCAATACTTTGGAAACAACGTACAGAGACAAATGATGTTCTTTTTGGTTCGACTTTGCAAGCCAACAAATTCCATGATTTGACAATGACATGAAGCTACATTGTGTAACATGTTTTGCTTCAAGTAGACGGTATTAGAGACAGAAAACAGATATTATCATTGAAAATTCTCAATCATTGTGAGAAAAAGCCACTACATCAGTGGTGAAAAGAAAAAAAAGAGTTTTAATTGCATAAATGATGCTGCACAGTAGAGTGCTGCACAACCGTGGCAGTGAGCAGGAATGTGCAAACCCCACCAGCAATGGCCATCTTTTACACTAATATATTTAGAATTTCTATCCCAACCTTTGAACATAGTCAGAGATGATGGATTAAATCAGCAGGGAGGCCATTCATCTAGATGATTTGAACTAATCTTGCAAATGAAAAGTGTCATTTCATTTTCTTTTCATTTTACAGCAGAAAAAAAGTTGTGACAGACTTGATTGTTTTTGGACATGTTAGTGCATGTAATTATACATTCCGATTTAGAAGTGTTTATGATATTGTCTTTTCCCTTTTTAAAGACAAAAAGTAACCCCTTTACCAAAAACCACAAAATTCATGTGGTTAGAAGAAACGCAGCAAAAATATACACATTTTAACGCACACACAGACACGAAACACGTTTCCGTAATGGCAGGCTTACTCATCCATGGCAGCTACCTGCACCAATTCCACTGCAGCATGGACTGCATTAATAACACTGTCAAAATTGCAGATGATAAGAATAAATGGGGATTTATTGAGCCTGGACAACTTGACAGTTTGGATTTAGTGGTTGTAATCAAATAACCCTTGAAAGTCTCAAAGCTTGACATTTTGCGTCGATGATTAAGGCGCCACGGATTTCTGCATAGTTGAGTTTAAACAAAAGTCAACTTTATAACAAAGAAAGCAAATAATTTAGTCTGCTCGATAGTGCTGCTCAGTCTGTCTCAGTAGAAATGATTTATTACACAGAATTACATGAAAAGAAAGGAAGAGAAAAGCAGTTCATTTAGCTGGCACATGACATTTTAAAATCGCTTGGAGCGTCATCAGTTGCTTGGCAATCAAACAACCAATCGCAGCAAAGCAGAACTACCATCCAACTGTTCCAATTCAGCAACAAGTTTGACATTTGTTGGGTAGTTAAACTGGCATCATTCACAGGTTGCAAACTCAACAGGGGAGCCCTTACAAGTGTCTAGAAATATCTTCAAAACAGCAGTAAGACTTGTTGGACGCTCTGTTGGAGTTCTGAAGTTTTGAATTGTAGCTAGCTAATTATCTTTGAAGAATAGATGCGTCATTCTGTCTCTTAACCTACATCAAGTGCCAGAAATGCCAAAGACAGAAGCAATGATGAGGTACAAACTGTAGAGCTATAGAAAATGCACCAACAAAAGTATTCCTTTTTTTTATATATACAGGAAGAAAATGGAAACAGTATTAACACCTGTTGCTGGTTGAAGCAAGATAAGATCATTAGACGGTTAATGTCCCGGTGCTACTAACTTTGAAGGCAGAAAATTGTGGACCAGCTGTGGCAGAGGACAAAATAGATTTTCTCTTCTAGGGTTGTTTATCCTTGAGATATAATGGACCGAACTGTCAGATAAACCTCCGACTTTTAGAGATGAATAATGGCGATAAGCAGGAGACGCCACTAATGTCTCTCAGAAAGAAACATTCAGCACAAACAGCTGCTTGCAATATGTCACAGTTCATAATGGGCCATTTGAATAATGACAGAAGATGTGCTAACGACAAGATGAACAGAAACCCACTGAGATCATGTTGACCCTCTGCCTAAGATTGCATGCAGAAAGTATTCTGCAAGGCTTCTGCTGCTGTTCTTGGCAAAATGCTGCTGTACTTGGCTTGTTGACCATCAATATTTTTGTGGGTATTAATTGACTGCTGGAGCACGGTCACATTTTCACTTGGGTAAAAATCATTACACTATTGTTAAAGGTGCATATTGAGAATGACAGACTAAAATAATGGCAGTGATTGCAAATTAGCTGTCTTTCTTTTCAGTGCTTATGGAGGCTTTAAATGAAATTAGTACCATCATATTGCTGCCATTCTTTTCAAAATGAGTGACATACGTTTGTGTGTGAGCTTGACCAACTGCAGGGAAGCAGACCATAAAATGCTGCAGCTTGAATAACAATGTGTTCGACGAGATGGTGTAAATAGTGGTTTTCTTTCTATTGTCGGCTGTATCTTTGCATCACATTTGTTATTCGGGGCGTATATAGTTGTTTTAGACTTCTGTATTCCAGTTAATATATGTCTCTGGGTTATTAAACACGGGAAAAATAAAACATCCCAGTATTCTGTGTGAATCGATTTAAAGGAAAAATGAATGAACTCAACTGTTCTCAGTCTCGCTAAAGTAAAACGACTGCAGATGCACAGTCACAGTATGGCTCAGTAAACTTTGTAGATGGGCAGCAGATGGTCCTATTACAATATTTGTGTCTGGATTTTCTTTTAATTTTTTTTCCTTCTTCCACAACTCACTTTCCAGTGTTTCCTGACTACAATATGACAGAAAAACATTTCAGCTACCTCAAGCTGATTTTGAATTTATGACATACTCATGTAGCTCTGTGTACCTCCCAATTAGTTGTTTTTCTGTCAGCTGGAGCTGGCAGGTGTGAGATGGTCTAGCATGCATCTGGCTTTTTCTTAGTTTAGTTTATAAGCACCACTCTGATCACTTGACCATGTGCAGAAATTAAAGACACAAACAGGGTGGAATTTTGCAAATCTTGTTTTTCTGGGTCATGATATATTTCCTTATCAATTGTATCAGGCTCCTACCTGTGTGAAAAGCACCACTACTGCCCCCTTCATAAACTGAAGGGAATGCCCTTTCTGATTGCCCCGTGGCACATACCTCCATTGCAATGAAGAGCATTCAGAGCCTGAGCAGATTAATAACACCTTCCCAGTCTGTTCTGACCCATTTCAGCCTGTAACACTACCATGGAACCACTGAGGAAACCATATCACACACACTCCACCCCACCATGGTCCTTCTGGACCATAACAACTGCTATGTCAGGCTGTTTTTTTTTGTATATTGCAGCTCAGCAATTAACCTTGTGGGTCTTACTGCTGATTCAATAAGGACAATATCAATAAGGATGAGATGGCCTAGATAGAGGATGATGGGCTTCTGGCAGCATAGGATATCAGCCATTCTCTGTACATCTGTAAAACTAAGCAGTTTGCCATTTGCTTCATAAACAGTTTTATCTTTGTTGATGTGGATGCAGTAGAGAACAATTAACTACCTGCTGACCCCTTCGTGATAACCTTAAGGGGACAAAGCAAAGATCAGCCTTTGTTTAAAAGGTTTTTCTACAGTTTCACTTCTTCAGGCTTATTTGCAACATTATGATATCCACAACTGTTTTCACCAGTCAGTTCAATGGTTAAAATGGCATCCCCCTAGCCTGGCACGCCAGACTGGAGTGCTCTATATATTCAATACAGAGTGACCCAGCCTGGAGTCCCTCCCCTTCACAGAGATTCGCATCGGTCTTAAACAAACAGACCACTGTGATTGGTTGATCTGAGGAGACTCTTGCCTTGCGTCACCACCAAGCAGCAACCTCCAGCGGTTAAAAGGAAAGCCGATGTGGGAGGGCATAAAACTGCAGTTCCCCCTTCATCCGCCAGGGGCTGGCTGCAAACCAGAGCAAATCCCTATAGATCCCCATGTTAAAAAGGCCAACTTCACAGCAGAAATAAACATGTTTACAGCCTGGTTCAAAAATCCATTTTTTAATAGGTCAGATTTACCTTCATGACAACTGTGGGGGAGTGATTTATTTTTCTAACTTGCCCATTTAAAAGTAATTTAATCTCGAAATTCAGCATATTTAGGGGTGTGTCCTTTTGATTGACAGGTACCATATCTCCCGATTCATGTAAGAAGAACGCAAAACAACCGCGGCTTTTAGCCGGTTAAAAATGTGACTTAGCTTTAGCCCACCTACCTCCGTTAGCTGGTTATATCTTGTTATCTTCGCGTTAGCTCGGTAAGCTCTTAGCTACAGGCAGCGCAGAGTTCGTTTGATTTCAATCATCCACCATGACGCTCACAGCCCCCCTCTCAGCTCCACCTCTTTGCCCATATTTGTATTTTTCCAGGTGAGACGACACCTTGCCGAGATGGCGATGGTAGGAACCGCCCACCGAGCTTCAATTCAGTTCTTCAGAAATCTATGGGTGACGTCACGGAGGCTACTTCCATCTTTTTATATACAGTCTATGGTCACCATGTATTCTTAAAAATATTCGCACGGATGTAGCAGGAGTTTGTTTCTTTTTGCCGTAAATGCTGTTTTAAACCAGCCTGCCACGCCAGACTGGAGTGTTCTATATAATCATTACAGAGCGACTCATTTATGTCTCCTGTACTGCACGCCCTGTTTATTTCCTTATGTTGCGTTTGCTCTACTGAACATTCCTGGACATTGTAGGCTGCTGCTTTACAGACGTCATGTTCTCCCTTTTTCTCATTGGTTTACTGGTTTGTTTGTCCCGCCCTAAACATCCGTTGATGGGAGTGAGTCTCCAGACTCTACGCTGGTACAACGAGAGAGTCTAGCGGTGAGAGGCTAGCATCTCTCACCAATTCAAAGCTGAATCATTATCTGCTACCTTTTTGATAACAGTTATTGTGAAGTATAAATTCTGATTGTCAGTATATTGCATAATTTATGTTGATTGCATCACATAAAAATATTGCTTTTGGGTCAATCCTTTGTGTGATTTTTTTTTTTTTTTTTTTAATTTTTTGGTTTTTAATAACAGTTAAATACAGATTTGGTGTAAGATATGGATTTTTTTTTTCTTCAAATGAGTCACAAAAGCCTACATGGACCTCTAATGGCTCTTTTCCTCCATTGACAGTAGCCTCCGCACAGGTGTTTTCAATAACTGTATAGTCAGGTGGAAGAGTAATACCAATTTACACTGGTGTAATTTTTCCCCGAGCTGGTGGAAATGATTTAACAGGGGGGTAAGGGAGATGTCAATCAAGTGCAATCTGTCAGCACTGGAGTAGTTCTGGGAGAAACCCAGATTGCACCTGTGCTGACTGTTTGAAGGGCTGAGGAGTTGACTAATGTGTTGAAAGTAATCATTTTTATTTTTGTAGCTGCTCAAAATTTGGTCTGTTTCTTAAGAATACAGAATGAATAAAGCAACAGATTGTACTTACAACTTAGCATAATTCATCTTTTTTTTTTTTTTTTTTTTTAACTTAAAATAGAATATCAGCATTTCATGTTTGAAAGACACCCATCAGGCAAAAGCAGCTTAGTTTTAAACCATGCTATGCAACATTAGAATATACCGTATGCTGAATCTCTTACAATTACAAATGAGTCCTCTGAATTAAAACATTGGGGTTTCTATGTGTCCATTTCAAAGTGGACTGCAGACCTGGGGGCACAATTGTGACATTACCTGACGACAAAGCCACCCAAGCTAAAATATATCCCCTATTTAACATATTTGTCTGCTTGTCTTGTCAGATAGCTGCTGTTTTGGTGCCTTCTCTGAACCTTGCTCCTATCGCATCACAAGCACTTGACTTCTGATTTATGTCCCTTTGAATATTAATAGGTACATCTTGCAGCTTGGGGTATTTCACCACCGCCAAGATTAAATTTTCCTCCATCTTTTCTCACTGGACAAACAAGATATCATCTGCTGAATTGTCAGTTCTATTAATAAAAATATCCTGTGCCGCAACCTCAGAAGTTGATTGTATTTCCTTCTGGAGGTGGGCAATTGTCTCAATACATGCACATAGGCAACAAGTCTGACAGGACTGCAACGCCCTGCAGAAAGCACTTGCCTGGTTCCTGCTGAACATGAATTAAATAGGCTTGTAATGGGTGCAGTTTACCTTGAAAAAGAGAAATATAGACATGAAAATGACTTTTTGTACTAATACTAATACACATAATTTAATTAGACTAAAACTAATTATATTGTTAAAAAAATGGAAATCAAATAGTCCAGACCCATTTCTCAATGTGTTTCAAGACTCTCAAAGAAAGCTAGCTGATCTCTTTGTGCATTCTAGGAATGGAGTTAACCTTGCTTATAAAAACAACATGTCTATTTTTGGACAGCTTGAGATAATGCGCGAGTTTCACCTGTCAGTTTGCATTTTAAAGACAAAGTTAATCTACAGGGAGTTTTATCCAAGGCATGTCGTACTATGTGTTGTTTCCTTCTAAGAACAAAACAATCAGAAGAAAAACAGAATCCTGGAAACAGCATCTCAAAAAAAAAAAAAAAAAAAAAAAAAAATCCATTCATGTCAGCAGTGCAGGGTGTTCTACATAAAAAAAAAAAAAATCTTTATTGAATATAAGGTGCATTGTGAACCACACAATATTCTAAAAGTAGCTTTATTCTGCAAAAGTCTGTGTGCTGATTTGATGGCAGGCTCAGAAGTAAACTGAAAATAGTTTATTAGGCCCGAGCACCTTGGCGGTGCGAAGGCCTATTGTAATTGCAGCGTTTATTAGGCCCGAGCACCTTGGCAGTGCGAAGGCCTATTGTAATTGCAGCGTTTATTAGGCCCGAGCACCTTGGCAGTGCGAAGGCCTATTGTAATTGCAGCGTTTATTATTATTATTATTTTTATTCGGACACTTCGCGTGCTTTTTTGGAGGCCTGAACGTGCTCGAAAACTCACCAAATTTTGCGTACCCCCCCAAGGGAATACGAAAAATTTGATATTTTGAGGTGCTCCAGAATGTTTGGGCGAAACTGAACGAGAGCGCCACCTATTTTAGGTGCCCCGCCACTGCATGTCGTTAATCTTTATGAAAATTCATACACATGATCTACATGCAAGGGTGAACAAAAAATCCTCTTAATGTCATGGTGAAATGTTGACAGGAAGGCGGCCATTTTAGGTCAAAGTCAATATTTTGGCGTTTTAGCACCTCGCATTTTAACGAACTCGTCCTAGGGCTTTTATCCCACTGAGCCACAAATTGCTCAGGATGTTCAGGAGGCATGTGTGATTAAATGTTGTGTTATTTCTTCTAATAGGAGACTTAGTTTACGAGGGGCGGGGCCTCAAAGTTTGATGTCTCGCCAGGAAAAATTAAACGGATATAACTCCCACATAAAGCAACATTTCTGCACCAAATTTGCTAGATATGATGGCAGTCCCCTTCTACAGAGTTCTATATGTCAATATTTTGATTATGAAATAGCCACGCCCCCTGGAGGTCAAAAGTGTTGTTCTTTGCTCACACACCCAGAACTCTGGCTTGGTAGACACCACATGGCCCAAATTCACTCAGGCATCACAAAACATGTTGGTGAAGAGATCTGGTAAAGGACATTGCTCTACGCTGCACGGCGTGCCCGTGACGCCATGGCGAAATTCCATGCGGCGGCGTGACATCATAAATCACTATAAAATTGTCAATTTTGATCTGATCACCCTAAAACTTATAGGGATTAATAAGGGATCAGTCCTGAACAGATTGATGTGACCATTGCCGGTGTAGACTTAAGCCCCGCCCACTTACAACAGGAAGTGGTTTTGTCCACGTTTGAGGGTCATGCTTCTAAGCAAATGGTCCAAAACACTTGAGCCTCCTCCAAAACATGTCAAACCCTTTCATGATGCCACAATAAAAACCTCAAGTTGCTACGCTAAACGGGACATGGCGAATGGCGGTCCAACGCCATGAAACAGGAAGTACCTGTGACCAAGCCATGGAACCTTGGACCGCCACCATACTTGCCATGAAGGATGACAGCAAGGCCCTGAACTAAGCCCCATTGAAACATTATGGAATAAATGGAGCATGTCTCCATAGCGCCCCCTACAAAATTTCAATCAATCAGCCCCGCCCACTACATGGACCGACATGAATAAAATTCAGCACAGTTGGAGAACCTGCCAGTACCTTCAAAAAAGTCTCTTGGACATATGGGCTAAATTCAACAGGAAGTCGGCCATTTTGAAAAAGGTGCCATTTTTGGGGTCATTTCTTTGCCATGCATTTTAAACAACTCCTCCTAGGGATATTGTCCAACTGACACCCAACTTGCACAGGATGCTCAGGAGGCATGTGTGATTTAAAGTTGTGTTATTTCTTCTAATAGAAGATTTAGTTTAGGAGGGGCGGGCCCTCAAAGTTTGATGTCTCATTAAGAAAGACTTATTGCTAAATCTCCCACATAAAACAACATATCAGCACAGGAATCGCCACATTTGATGCCAGTCCCATGATGAACAAAATATACAATGCAATAATGGGACTATGAATTAGCCCCACCCCTTGGCAACAACAAGTGTCTGATATCATGAACCAGGAAGTACCTGTAACAAAGCCATGAAACCTTTGATCTTCACCATACTTGCCATGAGTCATGAAAGTTATGCCCTTAATAGAGTAAAATTAAAATATAGTGGAGAAGATAGTAAATGGCTCCATAGCGCCCCCTAAAAAATTTCAATCAATCAGCCCCGCCCACTACATTGACTGACATGGATATGATTCGGGACACTTGTAGACCCTCCCAGTACCTTCAAAAACGTCTCTTGGACATATGGGCTAAATCAAACAGGAAGTCGGCCATGTTGAAAAAGGTGCCATTTTTGGGGTCATTTCTGTCATTTTCTTTGCCATGCATTTTGAGGAACTTCTCCTAAGAAATTTGTCCAACTTTAACCCAAATGAGTCAGGATGCTCAAGAGGCATGTGTGATTAAAAGTTGTGCTATTTTCTTTAATAGGGGATATCATTTAGGAGAGGCGGGGCAGCAAAGCAGATGTGATGCAATGAAAAGGAAAACTGACATAACTCCCACAAAAAACAACCGACCTGCACCAAATTTGCTACAGATGATGCCAGTCATATCCTTCACATTTGTGCATGTCAATAATTAGATGATAAGTTAGCCCCGCCCCTTGGTGACAGGAAATAACCCTTCATAAGGCCTAAATGGCCTGAAGTGCAGTCTGGCTGAACTTTAGGTTGAGAGAGGCATGGGAAGGATGTTGGCAGGGGAGGCGGTGGCATTATGCCGAGCGGTGCCATGGTGCGAGGGCCTATATCACCGCTTGCGGTTTTAATTATTATTATTATTATTATTTTTATTCGGACACTTCGCATGCTTTTTTGGAGGCCTGAACGTGCTCGAAAACTCACCAAATTTTGCGTACCCCCCCAAAGGAATACGAAAAATTTGATATTTTGAGGTGCTCCAGAATGTTTGGGCGAAACTGAACGAGAGCGCCACCTATTTTAGGTGCCCCGCCACTGCATGTCGTTAATCTTTATGAAAATTCATACACATGATCTACATGACAGGACAAACAAAAAATCCTCTTAATGTCATGGTGAAATGTCGACAGGAAGGCGGCCATTTTAGGTCAAAGTCAATATTTTGGCGTTTTAGATCCTCGCATTTTAACGAACTCGTCCTAGAGCTTTTAACCCACTGAGCCACAAATTGCTGAGGATGTTCAGGAGGCATGTGTGATTAAATGTTGTGTTATTTCTTCTAATAGGAGACTTAGTTTACGAGGGGTGGGGCCTCAAAGTTTGATGTCTCGCCATGAAAAATTAAACGGATATAACTCCCACATAAAGCAACATTTCTGCAACAAATTTGCAAGATATGATGGCAGTCCCCTCCTACAGAGTTCTATATGTCAATATTTTGATTATGAAATAGCCACGCCCCCTGGAGGTCAAAAGTGTTGTTTTTTGCTCACACACCCATAACTCTGGCTTGGTGGACACCACATGGCCCAAATTCACTCAGGCATCACAAAACATGTTGGTGAAGAGATCTGATAAAGGACGTTGCTCTACGCTGCACGGCGTGCCCTTTGACGCCATGGCGAAGTTCCATGCGGCGGCGTGACATCATAAATCACTATAAAATTGTCAATTTTGATCTGATCACCCTAAAATTTATAGGGATTAATAAGGGATCAGTCCTGAACAGATTAATGTGACCATTGCTGGTCTAGACCTAAGCCCCGCCCACTTGCAACAGGAAGTGGTTTTTTCCACGTTTGAGGGTCATGCTTCTAAGCGAATGGTCCCAAACACTTGAGACTCCTCCAAAACATGTCAAACCCTTTCATGATGCCACAATCAAAACCTCAAGTCGCTACGCTAAACGGGACATGGCGAATGGCGGTCCAACGCCATGAAACAGGAAGTACTTGTGACCAAACCATGGAACCTTGGACCGCCACCAAACTTGCCATGACTGATGACAGTAAGGCCCTGAACTAAGCCCCATTGAAACATTATGGAATAAATGGAGCATGTCACCATAGCGCCCCCTACAAAATTTCAATCAATCAGCCCCGCCCACTACATGGACCGACATGGAAAAAATTCAGCACAGTTGGAGAACCTTCCAGTACCTTCAAAAAAGTCTCTTGGACATATAGGCTAAATTAAACAGGAAGTCGGCCATGTTGAAAAATGTGCCATTTTTGGGGTCATTTCTTTGCCATGCATTTTAAACAACTCCTCCTAGGGATATTGTCCAACTGACACCCAACTTGCACAGGATGCTCAGGAGGCATGTGTGATGTAAAGTTGTGTTATTTCTTCTAATAGAAGATTTAGTTTAGGAGGGGCGGGCCCTCAAAGTTTGATGTCTCATTAACAAAGACTTATTGCTAAAACTCCCACATAAAACAACATATCAGCACAGGAATCGACACATTTGATGCCAGTCCCATGATGAACAAAATCTGCAATGCAATAATGGGACTATGAATTAGCCCCACCCCTTGGCAACAAGAAGTGTCTGATATCATGAACCAGGAAGTACCTGTAACAAAGCCAGGAAATTGTTGATCTTCACCATACTTGCCATGAGTCATGACAGTTATGTCCTTAATAAAATAAAATTACAATATAATGGAAAAGATAGTAAATGGCTCGATAGCGCCCCCTACAATATTTCAATCAATCAGCCCCGTCCACTACATTGACTGACATGGATATGATTCGGGAAACTTGTAGACCCTCCCAGTACCTTCAAATAAGTCTCTTGGACATATGGGCTAAATCAAACAGGAAGTCGGCCATGTTGAAAAAAGGTGCCATTTTCGGGGTCATTTCTGTCATTTTCTTTGCCATGCTTTTTGAGGAAGTCCTGCTAAGATTTTTATCTAACTTTAATCCAAATGAGTCAGGATGCTCAAGAGGCATGTGTGATTAAAAGTTGTGCTATTTCTTTTAATAGGGGATATCGTTTAGGAGAGGCGGGGCAGCAAAGCAGATGTGATGCAATGAAAAGGAAAACTGACATAACTCCCACAAAAAACAACCAACCTGCACCAAATTTGCTACAGATGATGTCAGTCATATCCTTCACATTTGTGCATGGCAATAATTAGATGATAAGTTAGCCCCGCCCCTTGGTGACAGGAAGTGACCGTTCATAAGGCCTAAATGGCCTGAAGTGCAGTCTGGCTGCACTTTAGATTGAGAGAGGCATGGGAAGGATGTTGCCAGGGGAGGCGGTGGCATTATGCCGAGCGGCGCCATGGTGCGAGGGCCTATATCACCGCTTGCGGTTTTAATTATTATTATTATTATTATTATTATTATTCTCCTAATAAATGAATTGCTTTTTTGGAGGCCTGAACATGCTCAAAAACTCACCAAATTTTGCGTACCCCCCCAAGGGAATGCGAAAAATTTGATATTTTGAGGTGCTCCAGAATGTTTGGGCAAAACTGAATGAGAGCGCCACCTATTTTAGGTGCCCCGCCACTGCATGTCGTTAATCTTTATGAAAATTCATACACATGATCTACATGCTAGGGCGAACAAAAAATCCTCTTAATGTCATGGTGAAATGTCGACAGGAAGGCGGCCATTTTAGGTCAAAGTCAATATTTTGGCGTTTTAGCACCTCGCATTTTAACGAACTCGTCCTAGGGCTTTTATCCCACTGAGCCACAAATTGCTCAGGATGTTCAGGAGGCATGTGTGATTAAATGTTGTGTTATTTCTTCTAATAGGAGACTTAGTTTACGAGGGGCGGGGCCTCAAAGTTTGATGTCTCGCCAGGAAAAATTAAACGGATATAACTCCCACATAAAGCAACATTTCTGCACCAAATTTGCTAGATATGATGGCAGTCCCCTCCTACAGAGTTCTATATGTCAATATTTTGATTATGAAATAGCCACGCCCCCTGGAGGTCAAAAGTGTTGTTTTTTGCTCACACACCCATAACTCTGGCTTGGTGGACACCACATGGCCCAAATTCACTCAGGCATCACAAAACATGTTGGTGAAGAGATCTTATAAAGGACGTTGCTCTACGCTGCACGGCGTGCCCGTGACGCCATGGCGAAGTTCCATGCGGCGGCGTGACATCATAAATCACTATAAAATTGTCAATTTTGATCTGATCACCCTAAAACTTATAGGGATTAATAAGGGATCAGTCCTGAACAGATTAATGTGACCATTGCTGGTGTAGACCTAAGCCCCGCCCACTTACAACAGGAAGTGGTTTTTTCCACGTTCGAGGGTCATGCTTCTAAGCAAATGGTCCAAAACACTTGAGACTCCTCCAAAACATGTCAAACCCTTTCATGATGCCACAATAAAAACCTCAAGTCGCTACGCTAAACAGGACATGGCGAATGCCGGTCCAACGCCATGAAACAGGAAGTACCTGTGACCAAGCCATGGAACCTTGGACCGCCACCAAACTTGCCATGACTGATGACAGTAAGGCCCTGAACTAAGCCCCATTGAAACATTATGGAATAAATGGAGCATGTCTCCATAGCGCCCCCTACAAAATTTCAATCAATCAGCCCCGCCCACTACATTGATCGACATGAATAAAATTCAGCACAGTTGGAGAACGTTCCAGTACCTTCAAAAAAGTCTCTTGGACAAATGGGCTAAATTCAACAGGAAGTCGGCCATTTTGAAAAAGGTGCCATTTTTGGGGTCATTTCTTTGCCATGCATTTTAAACAACTCCTCCTAGGGATATTGTCCAACTGACACCCAACTTGCACAGGATGCTCAGGAGGCATGTGTGATTTAAAGTTGTGTTATTTCTTCTAATAGAAGATTTAGTTTAGGAGGGGCGGGCCCTCAAAGTTTTATGTCTCATTAACAATGACTTATTGCTAAAATTCCCACATAAAACAACATATCAGCACAGGAATCGACACATTTGATGCCAGTCCCATGATGAACAAAATCTGCAATGCAATAATGGGACTATGAATTAGCCCCACCCCTTGGCAACAAGAAGTGTCTGATATCATGAACCAGGAAGTACCTGTAACAAAGCCATGAAACCTTTGATCTTCACCATACTTGCCATGAGTCATGAAAGTTATGCCCTTAATAGAGTAAAATTAAAATATAGTGGAGAAGATAGTAAATGGCTCCATAGCGCCCCCTACAATATTTTAATTAATCAGCCCCGCCCACTACATTGACTGACATGGATATGATTCGGGAAACTTGTAGACCCTCCCAGTACCTTCAAAAAAGTCTCTTGGACATATGGGCTAAATCCAACAGGAAGTCGGCCATTTTGAAAAGGGTGCCATTTTTGGGGTCATTTCTGTCATTTTCTTTGCCATGCATTTGGAGGAACTTGTCCTAAGAATTTTGTCCAACTTTAACCCAAATGAGTCAGGATGCTCAAGAGGCATGTGTGATTAAAAGTTGTGCTATTTCTTTTAATAGGGGATATCGTTTAGGAGAGGCTGGGCAGCAAAGCAGATGTGATGCAATGAAAAGGAAAACTGACATAACTCCCACAAAAAACAACCAACCTGCACCAAATTTGCTACAGATGATGCCAGTCATATCCTTCACATTTGTGCATGTCAATAATTAGATGATAAGTTAGCCCCGCCCCTTGGTGACAGGAAGTGACCCTTCATAAGGCCTAAATGGCCTGAAATGCAGTCTGGCTGCACTTTAGGTTGAGAGAGGCATGGGAAGGATGTTGCCAGGGGAGGCGGTGACATTATGCCGAGCGGCGCCATGGTGCGAGGGCCTATATCACCGCTTGCGGTTTTAATTTGTTTTGTATTTTGTTGGTTGTGGAAATTTTGCATAGTGGACATAAAATCCCATCAGTTGAGCCAGTGTAAGCACATTATAACTCCTGCTCCCGTTTCATACCTCTAAAGATAACGGTGCTGTTCCCTTCAGGAGTAAAGACTAAGACAGCTCTTGTTTATTGGCTTCTTTACAAATCAAAGTGTGATTTCCTTTTGACTTCAAGGTTCCCCACAATGCCAGAAGCAAGAAGACACTACTATGATATGTGCATCCTGTCATTCTTCATCTTTCCAACTCAATAGACCTCACGTAGAGCAGCACACTCTGGATTTCATAATCAGAATTAAAAACAATTGACAAGTCATTTAATCAACAGTATATATGATAAGTTATCTTTTTTTTAAAATTATTATTTATGAGATAAATATCAGACATATCAGCCTGGAAATTTGCTGGCAACATAATTTAGGACAGATTTGTTATATTTCATCTGAGAATAATTTTGTTTTACTGAAGTCTTGTTCCTGTCCTTTTTTGTTTCATCTTGTCCAGCATTTAAGCGAGCAGAATGAGGGTCTGGTTGCTGTGCTCTGCTGAGCAAATTTACTTTGCCAATGGGAGCTTTATAGATGTAATGATCCCCTTGATATTCTGGGTTCTTATTTTATTTTTCTATTTATTTTGCATAATTGTTTGTATTGCAAAGTTTGTTTAGTTTTCCTGGACCTGACTGGAGAGGATAGAAGAGGGACAGAAAAATAACTGAAAAAGAAAAGCAGGAAATTTGTTGGTCAATATGTCCACTTTTTTTTTTTTTTTTTTTTAAATAAATATCTTTTTTAAATGTGAAAAATGATTTAAGCCTGTAAGATTCGACCCTCCAACCCTTAAATAAACAAAATACCTAAAGACTGTAATTGTCACCAAGAGAAGGTATATATGTAGCCTCTACGTTTATATATAGTTTATTATATATTGTATAGATATATAATTTTAAACAGGAAAACAACAGCGCAGCTCTTTTGACACAACCAAATGGCGGCAGAAATGTTCCAGTTATAGAATTTTGTCTTATGGTGCAGATGACCAAATATTTTATGTCTTCATGAGAGAACTCAGGAGAAAATGTTGCCTCTGTTATAACCTCCAAGAACACCTCTTTTTGTTTACTACACTATTTCCCCCCCAATTGATCATTTGTGGAAAATATTATTGAGATAACAAACCAACAAAAAGCTGAGATACACTGCACTCAATGTGTTTTCAATGATAGAAATCTTAGTGGAAAAACAACTTGTTATGAGAGAACTGGAACACTTCAAGAACTCAGGATTGTGTTCCTCCATTTTAGAGGTGGAGTGAAGCAGATTTGATGTTTTCCTCGGGATAATAACAGATTGTTACTGTAAGCGCAGTCATACCCTCACTGGCATAACACGCACTATTTAAGAAGCCTGTGTCTGAAAGTAAAACAATCATCCAGATGAATAGAAGAACTGTTACGGTGGTGTGTTGTGAGAAAACTATGATTCTAAAACGAGTCAATTATTCGGTGGAGGTGGTTGGTTTGTTTGCCTCTCGGGTTGTTAGTAACGCAACTCAAAAAGTTATAAACAGATTTTAATTAAATTGTCAGGAAACCTCAGAAATGGAATAAAGAACACATGAGTAGTATTTAGGTGGGATCACTGCTTGAAATCTGGGATGTTTTTTTTTTTTTTTTTAATAAAAGGACTTAAAAAAAAGCCCACAATCACTGGCAAAAAAAAAAAAAAACTAACAAAAAAACCCCCAAACAAACAGTGACTTAATAGAGGTCTGCGCCCTCTGAGTAGTTCTATCTTAATCTATTTACAGCCCCTGTATAAATAGCAAATAATGTACCTATCTTCTTCCATCACATTCATTGGCATCTCTCTACAAAGTGTTTGTATATAATAATGGAAAAATGACCGATTATTATCACCTCTTTAACAGTTTGATGAAACCATCACTTCCATGTGTGAAAAAGGTTTTAGACAGTTAAATCTGCTCTGGCAATGCAGAGCAGCAAGCGGAAATGCGCATTTATGCCTCTACATTCTGTTTAGTCATGGATGCTCCCCCAGTAGTCACGATCAATGATCTTGAAAGCTGAAATCAGGTGGGATATCAAATGAACCAGACAAGGATATTCATGGTGCTGTCTCCCAGAATTAAACTTTTACAGGAGAGATAACACTGGATGCATGTCTTCCCAAGTATTACCAGACATTTTAGGATATCTTAAATAATCTGTTCTCGGTGTTGAAGACACCAGCACAAAACAGCACAGCGTAGCTGGTGTAGGATTGTCTTTTTAGTACTTTTCAAGGTCCTTCTGCTATTTTTGAGGCTGCATTTTTAGTATCTCTTTATATTTTTCAGACTGCAGAAGAGGAAAGTGCTGCATTACCGGTGTGCTGCATGATAAATAGTCTTTGGCACTGATCATGTTTAAAAAGTGCTGATTTTTTTTTTTTTTTTTATGTTTACTTTTTATTTATTTTTTGGTGGCAGACAAGGCTGCAACACTGTATGATTCCTAGGTTGGAAAAAAAAGGGAACGACCCTCGCTGAACGCCAAGACTCATCAAATCAGACTGTGCAATGTTAACAGAGTAGGTGTGGCAAAGCAATGGAGGGCAAATGTGATCACATTATTGTTTGGCACGATGGCATTTCTCTGGCACACAGCAACTTCAATCCAGATGCCAATTTGTTGCTTCTGCGGACTGGTGTAAACAGTGGAACAAATGTTCCTGGCGCAATGCAAATACTGTGTTCAACCATTTTAGGAGCAGAAAGAGAGAACTCTAAAGGTTTTTAATGATGCAGGTTATTGTGGATTTTGCATTGTGTGATGAGGCAGAGCTCCCTTCAATGCTCTTTTTCTCTAATTTACTTAAATGCCTAATTTCATTTCTAAAAAAAGGTTTATAGAATGATGAAATATAATAAATATTCTTGCTATTTGTGTGCATGGTTCAATTTTAATGCTTTAAAGTTACAGTGCAGAGCCTCAGGATGTCAAGACCAAATTACAAATTTACATTATTATTACATTAACAAATTGCTTTTTTGTGTGGAGTTTTGCATGTTCTCCCCATGTATGCGTGAGGTCTCTTTGGGCACTCTGGCTTCCTCCCATCTTCCAAAGACATGCGTGTTAGGTTAATTAGTTACTCTAAATCATCACAGGAGTGAGTGTGTGCGTGAATGGTTGGCCCTGTGATGGACTGGAGACCATGCCTCTTTCCCACTGATTGAGGCTCCAGCTTCCCGCGACCCTGAATACAACTAAGCGGTTAAGAAAATGGAAGAACGGACAACTGTCCCGAGAAATATCTCTCTGTATGGATAACTGAAGCTTAGCATAAACCTCTGCAATATCCTGCTAAGATAATTCCATTTATATAACTTTAGAGTAACTAATGTAGCTTGCAGAAACTACTAAAACTTGGTTAAGAACTGTCCAGCACATTGGAAACTGGATGGATAGTGGAGAACCAATGCAATTCAAGGAAAATATATTACCAAAAAAATCCCGAATTACCATGTTTTATTTGCAATGAACAATTGACCTGTTTATTTCATATTCAACAAGAAAGGTTGTGCATGCAAAGGCTTTAGTCTGCTTGTGAGGATCGAGATTGGACTACGGCGCAACGGAAGAATCATGTGGTCGGATGTGTCCAGATTTACCCTGTTCCAGAGTGATGGGCACATCAGAGGAGGGGCAGTGAAGTGATGCCTCCATCGGGCCTTGTGCCCGCTGTACAAGCCTGTGGGGGCAGTGCTATGATATGGGGTTGCTGCAGTTGGTCAGATCTTGGTTCAGCAATACTATGTGCTCAAAAAATTAGGTCAGCTGACTACAAATCGATTTTTCTTCTCTGATGGCATGGAGATATTTGAAGATGACAACGCCTGGATTTATCGAGGAGAAACATGAGTTCAGGGAGCATGAGACATTATTTTCACATATGGATCCGCCACCACAGTGTCCCGATCTGAACCCCACTGGGAATATTTGGGATGTACTGGAGATAAATAAATAGAAATAAATCTTGCAACATTGCTGTAGCTTTTTGAAGCATTGCCACTGCAAATGCATGCAGTTTTCAAAGCCAGAGGCGGTCCAAAGAAACTTTAGTGTATGACCTTTGTTTTGGTGGTGACTTTGTTGTATGTATCTCCCCCTCAACTCTCACTACAATCATCTTTGAACTTGCACTTTAAAGGGTACAATGTGCAAGAGTTATGGACATCTAGTGGTGAAGATTAACATAGAAATTACTTATAATACAGTTGTGAATAGACGGTGGCCTTCAGTGGCCAAAATCTTTCCAGACATAAACATGTTTTCATCTGTGAGTAGATCCTGTTTTTACTATGTACCCTTTAAGGCATAACTCACCAGTGGTGGGGAACCCTGGTCCAATCAGAAGCCCCTCGCAGCACTCAAAGGGTATGTAGGGCGAGCCGGGACGTTAAGCCAGAGCCCAGAAAGCAGCCGAACCAGTACGTTAGATGGAGCCAAAACAGCAGGGCCGGGATCACTGGAAATCCAAGAGGGTTTGCATGTACCCAGCCCAGCTAGAGATTAAGCACAATTAATATAAAATGATGCAAATTATGCTGACAATTATGCCCACACATACCACTGCCACAGCATCAGCGCAGCGCAGAGGGGACAGAGGGAGCACAGATCTGCAGCGTCAAATGTGAACAATCTTGTGGTGCACCAGTCTTGCCCCACATGAGCGACCAGCTCAACTACGAGTGGAAAAAAAGGCAAACCGCTTAACATATAAAGAAAACTGAGTGGACAAGGATCCGGTAGCAAGACTTACCTTTTTTGATGGAGACAGATCACGCCGCCGTCAACCCACTGCAGCCAGACAAAGCCAGAGAAGGAGATGTCAACATGAGTTTCACCTGCGCTTAAATACCTGCGCTGTACTGCCAATTTGCCAACATGTGACACTCCAGCAGCACAGCGCCATGTAGTGGCCTGGGGGACGAGGACCTCCGGCCACATCAGGCAGGTTTCTTTATTTTCTCTGTTCCAGCTTCGTTTGTGTTTCAAAGAGCAGGTATTCTGCTAAAGGCCAGCTGGAAGGAAAACGTTATTTTTGTTTGTCACAAACTCCACTACTAATTCTCTCTAAGAAATACTGAAAATCTTTTTCCTAAAATACTTTCCAGAAAGAAGCTTTCCGAGTCAGAGTAGAGCTCCTTCAGCCTTTTCTATTGGTTTTCCCTGAGAGAAATTTAGAGTTTTTAGGTAGGATTTAATTATTACAGAGTATCTTTTCAGAATAAGACCTAGTACCTTGCTTTTGTTTCTATATTATTTTATCATGTTTGCATCAAAACCTAGTAATAAATGAAGTGAAATGTAAAGACCCAAAAGAAGAGTTTGAGTGATTCAAAACATTTGTAGTGTTGTGAAATTAATTACGGCACAATGACTATAAAAACTGCTAAATTTATACCTTTGACAATAATGGTACCCCCGCACCCCCTTAAAAAAAAAAATCTACACTTGTGACAGGTCTATTGTGGACCTACAGCAGGTACATATTATTGGCTCATTCCAAAAGAATGAAGTAATTTGATACCTACAGAAATGCAGTTTTTAATGATATATTAGATTATTTCTGCCAGTGACCTTTTATTTAGTTACACGCTGTACTTTTAATGCTTCAGCGGTGTCCTATATGATTCACTGTCCGAACTGCTCATTTACTACGGAACTGGACACGTTTGCACAAAACAGTCTAGATCTCCAATGAACTGGACTGAATTATCCTGGTCTCTTTGGACCAAAGAGTGCCCTCCAGTATTAATCAGGCTCTTTTCATGTCCTCTAGCCCAGTTCCAAAGGCTTTTTTTTGTTTTTGGAAAAATGTCAAGCTGAGGTCGACAGTATGCAGTATGCAGTATCCATCGCGCTATCTGAGCTGTGATGGAAATTCTTATTCCCGTTACTGACCTTTGTGCCAAGTGTGAAGCACTTGCCCATCTGTTTTTAAGGCTATATTGGTCAAGTAGTGCACTGTCAGTGGTGTCATTTAAACAGGATGGGCACGGCTGCTCTGATTAGTGACACTGACTTGATTCCTATCTCCTGATTAGTTCTGCAACTGTGTTTCAACTGATTAATATTTAGCCTCTAATGTGTCTCTGTTATGCAACATATTTGTGAAGAGTTAATCTTGATCTTCATTTCATTTGGTGATTCAGAAGTACAGATTGACACAACCATGAATGATACCTTCTTTTTATTGCAGCCACTGCAGTCTACTTTTTTACATATACATATACATATACATATACATATACATATACATATACACCTATACACAAATTATTAGCATTGATAACAAACGGAGATGCTGTACTTGGCTGCATAAATAAATAGTACAAATAACACAACATGCACAAATGTATGTTCAATTATTTGTATGCTGTATCAGACTCCAAAACTGCTGTAAAAGCTGCCTCCACAAATTCCCTCATCAGCCTACAACTTACTTGGTTATGTGCCAAAAGTGCATTTCAGTCGCAGCTTGCATTGACCTGACACCATGTAGCTAAAGGGAAGCCGCTGACAAACAGAACCATGTTTCATCTGTGAAAGAACAGTGACAGTATGACTGCACCCAGCTAATAAGGCTGTATCAATGTGAGATGTACATATTCAATAAATTGCTGGGTCCATTTTTACTAACATTGACTGTTTTGATACATGGAATATGCAGCTGTATGGATTTTAAGACTCAATGAAATTATTTTTTGCATCAGGAGTCGTTTTTCCATTAAAGGCTGCACCAGTAAATTCAAGACATTTTCACCTTGCAATCAGCTATACACAAATGCAGGACAGCCTTGTGAGCTGTATTTATTTTAGGCCAAAGAAGGAAGAAATGCATCATCAATAATTATGAAAATGAGTTAATCTAAACACAGTTGTGATGGAAATAAAATGGAGGATTGTGTGGGAAGAATGAAGAAGGTGTTACCTTCCTAATGACATGCTGAGGGAAAGTGTGCCCCCCGCGCTTGTAAAAATCTATTCTCAACAATGCACTTTTAAACACAAGTTGGTCTGAGGAAATATTTTACCTGCTGAGAGGAATGGAAGTTGATTTGCATGCTCTATTCAACCATGACAAGGCTCCATCCTGAAATGATGCTCTGCTGCACACAGTACATGGAATGTTATGCCACAAATTAAAGCAAATTCAGCTCACTGAGTAAATCACTAGTACCTGTGTGAAACTACCATGAAACCTGACGGCAAATCCACCCCACTTTTTCCCACATATTGTAGAAGGAATTCATAAGATCTGCATACTGCATTTGTAGTGGAATATCAAGTGAGAACAGTTGTGCTCTGGTCTGATTCATGTGGTATGAAAAGTGACACCTGTTTTTGTTTGCTATGTCAAAAAAAAATACAGCAAAAAAAGAAGAAGAAGAAGAAGAAGAAGAAGAAAAACTAATGTTCCACTTATATTGAATATTAACACCAAACATGGAAACAAGCAGCTGTCCCTAACAACTGCACCAGTATGGCTGATGAGCACAGCTAATGAATAGGGAAAGAGACTCACAAGGCTGTTATTGTGAGTAATAATGGCAGGAGATGGTAAATGCAGTGGTTATATTGTTGTTTACCAATTTATTTGTCAAAAATGGATCATACCCAAATAAGCTGTGTTATATTATGCCGGAGATATAAAACAACATGATAAAACAGTGGATTAAGACGTTACAAAGGCTAATGTGAAAGTCTGATGTATGATGGAAAAACAGACATTTGTGTGAGTAAAGAACACACAATTGTTCAGTGTTAGCTCTGTTATTAAAATAAATTGTCTTAAAGTTAGTATATAGAACAGTGTGATGTGTAGAATCATCAAAGAGAACAATATGAGGAGACTTTTATGTTTCTCAAATATAACAACATTATATATTTTAATTTCATTATAACAACAAATATAACGTTGCACTGAATATCAGTTGTACTTTGCTTTGGAGAGTGAATATCTTCAAGGCATTTCAATATGTTTATTGCTAAAACAAAATGACAAAACACTCATTTATACTTTTATATAAATTTAAATCTTCAGCATAAGCAACCCTAAATGGTGCTGTGGATGTGATTTCTTTCAGTTTATGGACCTTGTGCGTGTGAGGGAAGTTTGTTCAGACTGACTCCTCCTTTTTGCCAGAAGTAAGCAAGTTAGTTTTGCTGGATTGCGGAAGTTCATTCATTGCTTCCGACTGAAAGAGTGATAAAATTGTCTAACTAAATTACACAGAATTAAACATTTCCCCCTTTTAAAAATCAAAAAATTTTACTTTGTGAAGTACAAAGCCAAGCTGAGTATTTCAGAGATACTAAAGCACATTTTTTTGGTTTAGATGTGCTTGTCCACACACTGAGCGTTTAGTGTGTGTGTGTGTGTGTGTGTGTGTGTGTGCGTGTGTGTGCGTGTGTGCGTGTGTGTGTGTGTGTTTGTGGTTGTGTGTATGTTTTGTTGGCTTTGAGGCTTTGTTTTGTTTGGCTGGAGGACATTTTGCACAGGACAGATGGCATACAATTTTAGTTTATCTCCTGCCAGAGGCTGCTGTCCATCTTATATGTAGTGACATTATTTTGGTTTTGTTTCATGAGTGATAAAATGGTACAGAGGCAGAACGCCAGATGTATGGCTACAGGCAGAGTAATTCATTATAATCAGATACATTGCTTTTTAAATATCAAATTCAGGTAATATGATATTCTCACAATCAATTAGTTGTTTAGTGTGACTTCTAAATAAGGAGAAAACAAGGGAAAGAAAAGATTTAGGCAACCGTACCTACCAGCCATCAACAGGTGGTGCTCATTCTTCTTAGATTGTTTATTACCTGAGCCAAGTAGGTGGCAGAGGTTGTTTTTGCTGCCTTTTATCTGTCTTTCTGTTAGCACTTTATACAAAAAACCTACAGGATAGATTTTCTTTTTTCTGAGAATGGGTCTTGGTCTAACTTAGATTCCATCATGCTTTGAAATTGAAACAGGTCATCGTCTGGATGCAGGACATTTTTTAAGCATTCTTTATCATTGCAAAATAAGGTCATTTTCAGTGTACACACAACTCCACAATAGGTGGTCAGAATGCTTGGCCAAAAAATACAAGAAAAGTTCCCAACAGGTTTGACAAAAGATAGATCTGGACGCTGGCAAAATTCTAGATACTACAATCCAGAACAGAAAAAAAAAAGAAAGGGATCCTTGGAATTCTCATCTGCAAAAAAAAAAAACTAAACAAATTTATAAACATGCAACAAACACCACAATATAACTAAGACACTCCTGATTCATTATAAGTGTATAAAGGAGTCTAATACTGTATAAATATAAAATGTGTGTCCAACTATAACAGGATGGAAATGCCGATGTGGGTAGAAAGGAGCTGCTTGGTGGAGGTCTGTGCTGTCTGAGTGATTTTCTACACACAAAGATATTCAACACATTCGAGAAAAAGGTTTCATTTTAAAAACCAATAAATAATAAATACACAATAAAAATTAATCCTTCCATACTACATATCTCATATTCTGTAAAAATGAATAGTTAGAATCCATTCAGCACACACAACATGAGCTCAGAGGTCAGTGTGGTAATGGCTGGAGGACAAGAAACTGGTTCTGAATCAGGTCGTGTGTGTTTTGATGAACTTGTAGTTTTTTTCCTTGCTGGGCAGGATGAGATTATTCTTTGGGATGCTCTGTGTCCTTCGCAAGCAGGAGGTGTCATCCAAGTCAGGTAGCTGTTAGTTTATGATGTTTTCTGTTGTTTTTGTCTGCTGCAGAGCTGCTGCTGTGCCACACTAGATGCCATATGTGACAACGCATTTTATAAAGCAGTGATAGAAAAGCTGTTGTGACAAATTTACCATTATGAGTATTCTCAGTAATTATAGGGTTTGATGAGGGTTTATGGTGTTTGTTGCACATGGGAGGTCTTTGGAGATGTGTGTGCCCAGGGTTTGAAGACAGACAGCCTTTCCACCTTTTTCCCTGTCGATGTAAAGCAGTAAATAAAACTCCTCCTTACTCCTGAAATCAATAATGAGCTCCTGTCTTTTGGATGTTGAGAGTTAGGTTATTTTCTGACTTCTGACTCTTTACTTCCTGTCTGTGTGCAGACTCCTCCCTTTTTGCGATCAGTCCCACCAGGGTTGTGTCATCTGCGACTGTATCAGTGGTGTTGGTGTCACAAAATGAAAAACAGTCATTAGTGAAAAGAGAGAAAAGAAATGGGTTCAGCACACAGCCTTGTGGTGCTCCTGCGCAGAGGGCCACTATGGAAGAGCAAGATGGGTCCGTTCTAACAGACTCTGGTCTGTTAATCAGAGAGTCACAGACAGATGTGAAATTCATGTTGAAGATGACATTGGATGCAGAGTTGTAGTCCACAAACAGCAGCCGTGCGTATGTTCCCTGGTGCTCCAGCTGGAGCAGCACAATGGGGACGCTCTGGGAGAAAGTGTTGTCTGCTGACCTGTTGGTCTAGTATGCATACGGGAGGTATGCCAGTTTCTCCAGGCATTTTAAGATTACACTGGTCTGTATCACTGGCCTGTAGTCATTGAGGGATGTTACCAAAGTCTGCTTGGGAAGCTTATAAACACATAAGCTTGTGTAAAGAATAGCCTTGTAAATTCTTACACAACTTTTGTTTTTGTAGATTATCTTTTGGCAACAAGCAGAGAACTGGAATGAGAGAAGGCAGGAGCTAAATGTTTGGTTCATGCTATTCTTCTTTTGGCTAGGTTCTGATTAAATTTAATGTGCTGGTTGTCCTGATCCAGGCCAAGTGGCTTGTAGATAGTGAAAATGAAGCCAGACCATGTTTTGGGGTTTTAGTTTAGCTGAGTGAACTTCTTGTAACCAGCCAACTGTTTAAACCTTAATGAGACTGGTTGTAGTTTACTGGATGAAGCTCTGTCTCCAGAGCTTTGTAAAATGCCTAAATTACGGACATTACATTTGCTTGTTGGAATGTTCTTGTTCTCTGCTTTAAAATATTTCCATGCAGTCAGGTTGACGGCAATATCCCTTTTAAAGCATTTTATAGTCCAACACTGCACACATAGATGAATATTTTATGTTTTATCTTTTACATTGGCCATGAAAAAGTTTAATCTACTTCTATATGTCATGACGCCGGGATTTTAATCATCTATTTATTTTTTCACGCAAGAAACAACATTTATTGTTGTTGTTGCCATAGTAATGTGCCCTCATTGAAGGACCCTCTGCTTCTGAATAAGCACTGAATATGATTGGCTTCATCCACTTTTTCTATAAGAGAATAAGCCTCTCACTGTATCTGTAACTTATCATTTAAATGGTGAAATATTTCAGCCAGCTGTGACCACTAGAACCAGTTTCATTTTCCCAAACGTGATACTGTTGTTTCCAACACTCAAACAACAGATAATTAGGAGGCAGTGTGTTTTCAGATAAAAGGTATCATTTAATGAGTTAGTGGCATGGTGACTCTATATTAAGCTTCCTCGGGGGGTTAGGTGCTTATCTCTGACCCCATGATTGGAATTTTGATGTTGTAGTGTTCCAGCAACAAACAGAGGTGCAAGTCTAAATAATTATCTTTTGTGTCACTGCTCCATTAGGGACCTGTAAAGAGTCCGTATTTTCCCCAACATCTACAAGGCTTAGTAGGGTCTAATTAAAGAAGTAGAGAAAGTGACCGAATTAAAGGACACTTCAAGCTTGATTCGAGTTTCGTTTTTGCACATCATGTCCGTTGAATACAGCCTTTTGTAAAATTTCTGTGCTATTGTCGGCTGATTTTAACAACTAAAGGTTAGGAGGAGGTGAATCCTAAAATATCTGCTGGAAATAAGCTAAGAATCACTCTTAATTAAAGCTTCATACAGGTTTATGTGGTTTCATTAGGGTGACACCAAAACCACAGAGTATTCAATGCAATTTCAAATACAAGGGACTTGTTCTTTGGTACACACACACACACACACACACACACACACACACACACACACACACACACACACACACACACACACACACACACAGACAGACACACACACCCACTGCTTTGAACAACATGTCATATTTCAAATGATTTTCTTCTACGTATGTTCTCGCTGACTCCATTTGAGCATATTTTAAAGAGTTAGAAGCTGATTGCATCTATTGAAAAAATTTGCATATCAGTTTATCAGATAAGATTAAATGTTAATGCAGCAGTTGGATTTGCAAGCATTTTAATTTCTAACCGCCTTTGAAATCCAGTCTTTAATTAAAATTTTGCGTCATTCAAGGAATTATATAAAGCTGCAAGGTTAAGCTGCTTTCCTGTCATGCTGTGAAAATGCATTTTTGTATAAGATGCTGTACGTAATATCTCAGATGTGAATATGTATTCAGAAAAAACTGCATCACTCATTTCCCTCGACAACTGTTGCTATGTTGTAAGAAAAAATAAAAATGCACAATTATTTCTATTAGACGTCCTGTCATAAGAGTATACTGTTTTCATATGATAAACCAGAAAAAGGATGTTGACTGTCAAAAGGTGTCAATGATAATAATACTTACCTATTATTAAGCTTGTCATGGTGTTTTCTGTTAGCCCTGATACACAATGACAGTTTTATTAAAGTGACTTTCTAATTAATCATTTACTGTGCTTATTACAAGTGTCATGATGTGTGAAATGTTGAATTCCTGCTCATTGTCTCTTTGTCAACATGACAGTACATGTAGACCGCTATCTTTAACTCTGATTCTAAGTGCAAGGCTAGAGAAGAGTTGTCACTCAAAAGTCATCACACCATCTTATTCTTCTTTAAGAAGAACTGATCGAGTGCCGAAGAGTCTGGACATATCATCATAGTAAAAGGCATGAGATTTGGTTTCTGCTGCATTCACCGGGATCCTGCAATCAGGGCCGTGGTCCTCTCACGCTCTTCCTCAGTAATTAGAAACAGGGAAGACGGAAGAAAGAGCATTCATTTAACCTTCACATTCCCGGTTTTATAAGTCATGAATTTCCTTTTTGTCACGATGACTCTTAGTATAAATCTATTTTTTAATGTATTTGTTCTAATAAATATAACATTTATATTTTATTTTCGTCACCAACAATTATGAAGGCTTTACTTATACAGGTTTGGATATTACATATGGAGTTAATGATAATGAATTGTAAATTGTACTGCTTATCAATGCTATAGCTAATTCTGTATGCCAACTGGGATTCTTGGCTTGCTGCCTTTAACTGTGTGCACCAAGGGAATCCCAAATTCCTGTCGTAAAAGCACAGGAAACTGTGACCTCTTTTGAAAGACTATGAATCATCCTGTTATCTCCATCTCTTCAGTAGCAGGGACTCTCATTCCTGCGTATTGCTGTTGAGTCGGCGCTTGGTAAATGTAGTGGGAAAGCAGTCGTAATGAGATTGCAATGGCATTCTTAAAATTGAATTGTGGAATCAAATTTGCATGAATGCACATATGCACACAATATTAAGTACCAAAGTCAGGAGAAACGGGATGCAGGAGGGGTGTTTAAATCACACAAAAGGTAGGACGATAGAAAGATCAGTAATAGCCTTTCTAACAGTGTAGTTTCAGGCTGGAGTAATGAAGCACAGACAGTCATTAGTATGCCCTATGGGTGTCTAGTCAAATTACCTCTTGGCCTTGCAACTGTGACTCAAAACAACCAACCCTTCCAGTCAGCTGATTAAATGCAGCAAATCCCTGTGTTGGCTGATTTTTCTCCTAATTGGTGGTGAAACCTCAAGCTAAGTTTACACTCAAAATATCATTCTTGGGATTTCCATTTAACTTTAGCTATATTCATCCTCACTGGGGATCTAATTTGTCAAGAGCAGTTAAATGGTACATTTGAAAGACAGTTCCCAGTGAAAAAAGGTACACCATTTTGGAGCTTACATTCATTTGTGCCAGCATATACATACTGTGGCCTTGAGCAGTGACTTGACTGTTTTACTTTGATCTCTTTTATTCAGTCTTGAATGTACATTTGCTTGTCATACCTATCATTGCATGCAATAGCCCATTTAACTCAAACATTCACCCCCTGCCCCACCAAACAACATTAATAAAGCTGTCTAATTATTCAGGTGAGGTCTGATTATGTGGTTTTGTTAGGTGAGCAATACCTTGTAAATATCTGTTTGATAAAAGGAAGAATTTGGTCTCCGATTTCTAATCTGTGTGCAAGGGGATGAGTTGCAAAGGTCACTTCTCTACCTCAGACAGACATAATGGATTTGTCACTTAGGTTTGTTTTTCCTGGCTACAGCTAGAATATATACAAGGGTCACACCACACATCTGCTCAGTATCCTCAAGCATGAAATTATACCCCAACCCCCTTTGCAAAGATGCTATGGCAATGATATGACAGTTCTTTTTCTAACAAACGCACAGAATCAGACAACAGTCAAACTCATGGTCTGTAATGTGTCAAGAACAGGTTATTTGAAGGTTTAAATAAATGTTTTCAGCTAAAAATGCGAGGAAAGAAAACTCACTTGTAAAAACTTTCAATGTTATCTAAGGTAGACTTGAATTATTTACTGCTGTGTAAAAATCTGTAAAATGAGGACATTCTGGATTAAGTTATTTTTATTATTTATTTAGTAAGGTATTGTAAAGACTATAATATTCCCTTATGTGTACAAACCTCCTTGCTTTTTTACTCACAGTGAAAATGATGGGTTAAGTTAGATTTTGCACTGTTAATGATGGTGACATTTCCCAATGTCTTGTAAAGTAGGCTACATTGCCGGTTTCTGAAAGGAGAGTTTGGACACCTGGCGGTCTGAAGCCGACTAGGGGCCCAAGAGATGGAGAAAAGACTAACCTTTTAAAATAAAAAGAGATTAGGTCATTTGTACTTGTCTCAGCAGTTCTCATTGTTACGTTTTGTGCAGCGATACAAGATGAAATCACAGCAGTCTCTGGGCATCTCATCCAAAAACCAAAATTCAGATTAGTTTTCAAGTTGCTCATCTACAACATATCGCACACAATGCATAGAAAATAGCAGAGTATAGGGGATACTGCCACTTTCACACAGTGTGGTCTCTCTCTTTTGGCTTCACTTTGGCTCAGTCATTCCTTTTAGTGCAAGGTCAGTCCTTATCTCAGTTAACATATTGATTCTGTAAAGTCATTGTGTGGAGAAGCCTATCTGGGAAGTATTCCTCTCCTGTCAGGATTATAGCTTTATACTGTATGCTGCATATCAACCTGCTGCTTTGCTGTCTGCTGGGTGAGAACTGTGTGTTGAAACAGTTCTTCTCATCCCTGAATCGTGTCATTAATGACTGCCATTTCAATCCTTCAATATCAGTGACATCCTTCATGATTTCCACAGGTGATTATCAATTCGCCTTAACATTCCTGAGGCTACCTCATACATCTGTGAAACTACAACCACTACATAGTTACTATGTAATTATTTATATGTCTTGATCTTTACCACACAAATTTTTCTTGTAAACCCCCGAGAATCATGTAAATATGTAATGCACATATTTCTAATTTATTTAGGAAACTCAAAGTGAAGGTTTGTTTTTGTCTTGAAAATAAATCAACAAGATGGTGATATACTATACAAACATGAAGCCCTTTCTACTATAAATAGTCTTATATTAGTGAGTCATGCACATGTTTCATTTTGGAAAAAAAAAATCCCTCAATCATTGCCTTATTCCCTATAATCTAGTTGGCTGGGCATCATTGACTATTTCTACACATCACTGGTTGTTTATCTTTGAAACTGCCTTTTGATCTCCCAAAATATCTCAGTGCACATCTTCCTGTCATCTGTGTACCTCCAAGTTGCTGTATATAAGTACCTGGGTCTTGACAGACTTCAGTAAAACAGTGTCCTTACCATGGACAATGATCATGGGATTCTTAGTTTAAAATAGCTTAAATCCATGAATGATTTTAACAGCATCCTGAAGCTACGGCATGAATAGCTCTTTTGTGTCATGTATAATTTATTTAGTTAATTTTTGTATGACTGCTACCTTGGTCAGGTCTCCCCTGTAAAGGCTTTAATCTCAATGAGACTTTCTGGTTAAAAAGCATGGAAGTTGTAAAATTATAAATAAAAAGCACAGTTCAGTGGTATAATCATTTAACCCCTATTTATTTGTTGTGTATATTAAATATATGTATACTTACTGAAATTAATTGCAGTTTTATTACATTTTGTCATCTGTGGATATTTTCCTCCAGTTAAACATTTTTTATGCAAATGCTCTCCATATAAATCAAATCCAGTTTGCTGCTTTGTATGAACATCCAGCATTTGGATCATTTGGATTATTAGTGTCCATTTAAGAATGATGCATTGTGGGAAGTAAGTGGTAAATCCAAATGGTCAAAATGTTTTATGTTCAGTGTCTCACAACATTTTGTAGATCAAGTTATTATGTTGTCATAGTTAGTAGCTTGTTGGCACAGGAAGCGTCACACCCTACTTGGAAGACTTGCCTTTTCTGGAAATATTAGTGTTTATCAATGAATCTGAAATACTATTTTCCTTAACTTAACATGTTAAAATGTCAACGGAAATCTTTCATACAAGGACATGCTTGTAATTAGAATGTACTTTAGAAATAAAGTTAGAAAATAAGATTAAAAGTGTTTCTTTTTTTCTTATTTGTATCAAACAAACAATCCAAGGAAATGGACTTTTGATCAGGAATCACATTTTACATTAATTTGCAACTATAGTATTTTTTTTTTTTAGAAAATAATATGGAAGAAAATAGTACAGAGAAACAATATGAAGTGATGAATCTGAAATAAAAACAGAAAGAAAGAATAAGAGAGAAAGAGAGAAATCTATATATGTCTGCCCTCAGTTTGAAAGTGATAGCAGCTAAATGTTTCTTGGAACAGGATCACAACAAATCAGTCCTGTAACAAACAAACAAAAGCTTAGGTGGACTATTTTATGGTCAATAACATGATTGGGCATAAAGAAAGCATTCAAATGAGGCTGGGTCGTTCAAAGGTAGGAATTGAAAGGACTCTTTCATTGCACAGTACATCAGGAGCATATTGTCATCTCTCTAGGCAGGGGAGAAGGCTGAAAAGCAATATTGAATGGTCATGATCCCTGGGCCCTTAAGCGGCACTGCAATAAAAGCAGACATGATTCTGTGGTGGAAAGCAAAAACTCAGGAAGACTGCTGCAAATCACTTTCACTGAAGAGTTTGTCACTTTATCCACAATTTCAAGTGAAATCCTCACCATTGTTAGACTAAACAGCTGTAAAGAAGAAATACCTGCTCATTTTACATGAACAGAAATGAGGGGGAACCCTGTGGTCTGACAGATCAAAATTAAAACTATTTTTAGAAATCCTAAGTGAGCAGTCTTGTGGGCTAAAGTGCAGAGAAATACTTTAAATAGCAATCAAACAGCAAAGCTCAAAAGTCATCATCCATGGTGGTTGGAAGGGACATCAGTGCACATGGCATGGGTTAATTGCATCATGATGCTATAAGTTACAGGTGAAAGGAGAAAACATTTGCCACTGGGGACTCTTTCAGGTAACTCACTTATTTCTGCATGACAACACACAGCTATAGCAATTAGCAGTTGAAACGGTACGCTCTGGATTTGTTGCCAGTCCATCGCAGGGCCAACTCAGAGAGACGAACAACAACTCGCTCGCATTCACTTCAAGGGAAAAGTAACATGCATGTCTCTGGATGACTGAAGTAAATACCCACTGAGAAGCCACATATACACACGGAGAACATGCAAACTCTACACACAGAGGCCACTGTTCGAACCCTTCCCCCCAGCCGAGGCTCGAACCAGTGACCTTCTTGCCGTGAGGCAGCCTTGCTAATAACCCCTTCTCTGTACAGTTTTTATAGAGGTCTGGACCTCAGTATTTTTCTACTGTGTACGTAATAGAAAATAAAGGTTTTTGAGCTGCAAGGTAATCAGAAACATCTAATTAGTTGTGATGTGTGGACTGATACTAATATATCTGTTTCTCAAACTAAATCTACTTCTCATATTAATAATTATCATAAACATGAACACAGTGGAAAGTAACTAAACTCTTAGGATAGGAAGGAACTACTTCTTCTGCCTGCCACTGTCATATGCAAAACAAGGCACAGTGTAGTTTCACAGTAGTGGGCTGCTCACTCACTGATCAATGATCAATCAGTCCAAGTTCTGTCAAGCATGGAGACATTTCAGCTCCACAAACAGCAGAGATGCACAGCTTGATGTGTGGGAAGATCACAAGCATCTTTTAACATCTGAAAACCAACCAGAACACAGAAGCAGAGGTTATGAGACGATGATGAGGTGATCTGAAGAAACGGACAGGGGCTGCTATGGGGCTAGACAGACGTCAGGTGCTGCAGGTACTCTCCACATACTATCATGTACTGTCCATGAGCTGTCAGGTACTAACCATGTACCATCAGGTACTATCCATGTACAAAAGGAGAAAACAGGGAGCTGTATGTATATATATATATATATATATATATATATATATATATATATATATATATATATATATATATATATATATATATATATATATATATATATATACATATATATATATATATATATATATATATATATATATACATACATATATATACATATATATATATATATAATATATATATGTGTGTGTGTGTGTGTAGTAGCAGTATAAGTCAAGCAAAATGTAACGTTTATATATGAGGATACCAGGTTGTTCGAGGATTTATATATATAACTGTTTCAATTATGATATTTATAAAGAAAAAACTCAAACAAGCCAGAACTTCAAATTAATTTGAATCTAAAACTTGATTCTTGAGAGAACCAGAAGCAGCCACAGGGATTTAATGCTCTGTCTGCATTTGTGAGTCAGAGCCATCAGAGCAACCAGTATTAAACCTCATGTCATTCCAGTTTAATATTTTCATTACCCTGATCACACACAGAGGCTTTTAAATGAAACCATGTCATTGTAGTAGCAAATTTAACTCTGCCCCCAGGAAATTAACTCGGAGATGTTGACCTTTGGGGTGATAAAGGGAAAATCCTCAATTTGGGAGTTAGTTTTTCCATGAGGACACCACCATCCTGAAATAGAATAAACAGTTTCATCATGCTTCAGTGGTGCTTGAACAGTGAAACAATATGGCAGTTGGTACTCTGGTGCCCATCCACCATATCCTGTTCTGTTCACAATTCTTTTCACATAACCTACTTTGCATGCCTACAGCGAGACTGCAAGATCAAATGCTAATCTTCTGTGTTGAGCAAGTTCTAAAAAAAAACTCTGAAACCTTTTGTAATATCTTGTAATCTTGTAGTCACCATTTTATCAATTTGTTGGGGTCTGTAGTCAGTAATTAGAGTCTAATTAGTGTCCATCTAGCCTGTGCGTGTCTGATTTTTCTTTTGCAGAGGAATTTACTTACATACTTGTGTGCTTCCTCAGTTAAAGATAGTATTATTCTAAATTTTCTGTCATTAACAACATGATTTTCTTTTTTAAATTTTTATTTTCAAACTTAAAAGTGATTTGAAAAATAAAAAATGTATGTCATCAAAAGGCATGGCGTTGACATTTACAGCTATGCTGATGATACACAGCTTTACACTGCTGTGTTTCCTTATGACATAGAGCCAGTGCAAGTCCTTTTTTATTTAAGTTATAAAGTCAAGGATGACAGAAATTGTCTTACAGCTTAATCAGGACAAAACGTAGGTTCTAAGTATCTTATCCTAAGTTTTAAGACCAGCCGGTGGTATTCCTAAAAGTCTTTTTTAAACCTACTGTAGCCAGGTGATGAATTACTAAAATAATTTCTCACTTAGCATGGGAAGTCTTTCTAAGAAATGTTCTAGTGTGGTTTGTTGTGTTTTGTGACAATCATGGTTTGACTTTCCTCTGCTGCAGTTCTCATTGTTTTGATTCCTTAAGATGTAAAAGCATGACATGTTGTAAATCTTGACCACCAGATGGCAATGCCCCTGGAATAGAAGCCTTTTCTGCACTTTCTAAGAGGCATTTCGGCCCTTCTTCCTGTTTGACTATTATAAATTGGAGTCTATTTCATTATCGTTGCTGGTCAATTAGTAGAAGTGTAAATGTTTTAAATGAGATTATAAATAGCCATTATCTATCTAAATTCAATGTGAAAAGCCAGTTGACAATGATTTAGTTAACTGTATAAATGGTTGTAATTGTGTCTTTTTACTGCTCCAGATTTATGTTGAGAGATGACAATTACAGTCATTTTTACAGTGGAATAAGTTGGATAATTATCCTTATTATTCACCTTTTTTTTTTTTTTTTTTAGATACATGAAGGCCAATTGATATAATTATGGGTGTTTGTCTGTTTAATGGTGGGATGATTCTAATATACACTATAATGTTAAGTGGTTGCTTTCTTACCAAGCTGCACACATTGCATAATTCAAAACCAGGTCTTGCATCAAATCAAAGGAGGGTCACACCATGCTGGTTTTACTGACATTGTAACCTGGACTGTAAAATGAATGTTTGCTGTCAAGTTTCTTATTCCAACACCACCCTTTTAACCTGCTAGAATGCCAAAGGAAGAATTATAGCTGTTCGTAGCAGCATCTGCAGGGCCTGATAAGCCGAGTCTTGTTGGTGTTAGTGAATCAAGACCCTTGACTATCGCCATAAGCCCTGTTGCAAAGTCCAGTTCTCAGATGGAGGTATGGATAAAATCTGGCAATGATAACCAAAAGGATAAAGAATATCTGTAATGATACATGTAATATGGGTCACCACACAGACTTCTCCTTTCATTTTACTGCTTTGTATGCAGCTTTGAAATGTGGCAATGTGTGCACAGTAAGTGAGCTCTGCAGCTGCCCCAAGCCCTCCAGCAGGTGTGATGACAGGATGGTGTAATACAGGACTTTTGGAGACTTTTGTGTTTGTGCTTGTCGACTCACAGTTATGGAGTTGCACAGACAGCTTTAGGCCTAAATAATAACCAGCTTCTTTTTGTGACTCAGAAAGAAGCATGAAAATTGTTCAGTTAAAAATGAACTATTTATGCATGCAACGCATTAAGTAAATAAGTACTACCAGGTAGATAAAATGAAAGTACAGGTTGTGCTGAATTCGTTTATTAGCATGGGCTGCTGTTAAAAATCATTTTTAGAGACTATACTAAGAAAATATCCTAAAAAAAGAAAACCTACTGTCTTCAAAATATTTAGGAAGTATTCTTTTAAATGAAGTTGGTTGTTGCACAAAATCGAATGAGTGTCACTTTGTGAGAGAACACCTTTGCTTGCATTTTGTATCTTGTGTGATTAAGGTTGAGAAAACACTGGTAAGACCGGAGAAAATGTTAAGGTACGGCTAAAGGCATGCAAGTTTATTACTGAAAAAGTAATAAACGTATCACCAAAATTATGTGTCAATAGCTTTAACTGCGATAACACTTGCTTTCTTCTTTGTTCTACAACAGGAAGCAAAAGAATTATTAAAACAAGTTGAGAACAAGTTAAAGTGTGCTTAAAAAAACTCGTGGAAAAGTACTTACTTTGTTGGAGGAAAACTGAATTCCCCTCAAACCATGACCTCCTACTCACATCTGACATTTGAAAAGGTTGAGCTGCTAGATGAACCTCAAAACAGGTTTTGAGAAAAACCTAAAAGTCAAAAACAGGCTGAAATTGTGTTGGTCTTTGGTTTTGTTTACAGGTTAGGCGCCGGTGTTGTTTTGAAAAGTTTCTTTCCTTGTAGTTTTCTCTTGTTTTAATCCCTATTTATTGCTTTTGTTCTCCAGAAGAATATACTACAAAGCTTTAGAGTTCAAAAGAGCCAGGCTTGTGTGAGCTGACTTGACAAAACTTAAGGTTTCAGTAAGGAATAATAGAAAATGTGCACCAGCGTCATCAACACACAGAATTGTGGGAATAGTGCACCATTTGGGACTAAACGTGGTCTGTTTACATTGGCCCATCAGTAGCTCTCGTCATTTCAATCTCTTGCTTTTTCAGAATACTAAATAGCTTATTATTTCTTTCTCCTGAGTCATGCACTCAGCTGTAGCAGCAGCTTCAAATCGGCACATAAATGTAATCAACTAGTGGATTTTCATCATCTGTTTTTCTCTTGGTGCAGCGCAATATGTTCCATGAACACAGCAGAGAGCGGTGGGCTTCTGCAGAAACTTTTTCAGGTGATGTGCTTTTGGTTGACGGTGGTTTGGATATCAAGGAAAGTTTGGGCTTTATGTGCACAGAGGTAAAGACGGCTGCATTTTACAATGTGACAGCTCAATGAACTGAATGCTCAGAAAACAGCTGCGTGGCACACCTGAGAATTCACGTCGAAAAGTTTACCGGCTGCAGATGCAACATGTGAATTTATAAGCAGCAGTACTGTGTGGATGTGGATGACACTCCTATGTGCAGATGAAAACATCACTTTCCTCTGCTAGATTGTGATATTTTTTGCTGTTGGGGTCCCAGTGTTGTCCTGTCAGACATTTCACACCTGATCTGTCATCAGATCCAGTAAAGTTTTTTTTTTTTTTTATTGTACTTGTAATAACAATTAAATATACTTATATTCACAATTTTACTGCTTAATATACAAAATGAATGATTTCTGTATAAAAAAAGATGTTATAAATACTGTAAGGTAAGAAACAAATGTTGCCTGAAAACTGTATCTCTTATCCAGGGCTGCCAACTTTTGCAAAAAAACCTTGGAGTGAGATTTTGTGAAGACAACCCAAATTTTGCTGGATACAGAACGACAAGACATTAGACCCAGGATGTTTAATTTTCTGTAGGTTTAATAATAAAATATAGCACTCACAAGTAACATTACATTACATTATATAGATCTATGTGTATTTAATAGTCATTATTGAAGAGAGGGGTTCTGTCCAGGGCCAAGCTGTTCCTGTTCTTGGTCATGTTAAGTCCCACCATTGAAAAGACGCATAAGTGTTGGAGGGCGGCATCAGGACCACCTTTGCAACTGTTGCAAGTTTCTGGAAAAGTCTTGCTTCAAATACCTGTGAGAAATGAACAAAGAATGCAATAGAAATGAGCTCTCAAGTGTCACAGTTTTAAGTGTTTCTTCTCATTTTCATTTTGGAGAGAGAAGTATAAGATAATGCATAGTTATTTTAGTCTATCAAGATAATTTCATGCATCTCCATGCTTCTTTAAAAATTCAACTCAAACTTCATGACTTTTCCTAAAATGACCATTTTTGTGATTTTTGACTAGCCATGTTATATCATCAGCGTTGTGAGGAAACCTGGTTCTTGCACCATAAAAACACAGATAGAACATTGCATCACAAACAACCACATACACAAGAACATGAAGTGCCGTCGTGCAGTCTGTGGGATGTGTGCTGGATGTGGGGACCCTGCATGCGTTTCCTTCTTCATTTTAATAAATTTGTCAACCGTTCTTTTCCATTTTAGTTATAAATCCAAAGTACATATAAAACTTTCTGATGTGAAATACCTTTCAACATTTGATTTGTTTTCATCATGTTGGTGGGTTTTTACACAGATCATCTTTCAGAAACTTAAACAGAAAATTAAATAAACTTAAATAATTAAATAATTTTTTAGGTTTTATTTAATTTACTCCTCATTCATTTTTTTAAAATGTAATGTTTTCTCCCCACTTGTTGTCTCATGTTTTCCTATGTGCAATTGCCTACATTATATATATATATATATATATATATATATATATATATATATATATATATATATATATATATATATATATATATATATATATATATATATATATATATAGTTATCTAAATGATAACTAATTTAATTTTGATAAAGCAGCTACAAATTACAACTTTTGAACTTTTAAGAAGACAGACTCAAATCTCATATTCACAAAGTGAATATGAGATTTGAGTCTGGTAGATAGATAGATAGATAGATAGATAGATACGTTTCCAAATTATATGATCTGAATAAATGTAAATGTATTCATCAGTTTCTACTTTATGTTCTATCAATTATCCGCATTGTGAAAAGTCGATATCACTTTGCTGTAATGCTGCAGGTTTCTG
>NC_136627.1:27012124-27282124 GCF_933228915.1 Telmatherina bonti | reverse complement strand
ATGCCCATATTACATGCAGTCTTCTGCCCCCCTTCTCCTCCTCAGTTGCTGAAAAACGTATGCATGTGTCAAGCTGGTGCTACAAAATTGTAATCCAAAGCAAAAACAATACTTATTTAGTCTTCCATGTTGTAGCCAAAAATAAAATTAGCAGGACATGGGTCTTTGTCCCCAGATCTAAGGCAGAATTAAGTGAAAGATAATAAATGTGTTTTTCTTGTAAAACTTAACTCAAAATTACAATTTCAATCTAAAGCTGACGGAGAATACTTTAATTTGAAATTATTTCATTCCAAATAATTAATTCTGAATTAAAAAAACCACAAAAATACAAAATCTCTGCATGCACCACTGCTTTGCAGCTGCACGTTTGTATTCACACCAACGACCTTTCTGTTGTTCTGCTTCATGCAGCAGTTTCTTACCAGTGTGTCTGGTAATGGCTCTAAATACAGAGCTTTGTGTTGTGCTTGACTGAATAAAAAAGTTAAGACATAAAAGTTGCCCAGCAAGAGCCTAACTCACATTCAGTCACTGAAACGAACTAAAAATGATTCATTGCCAACATCAATCATAACTGGTAAGGTGTATTTTTATGGTCTGCGACATATCGCCTAGACACTAAAATAAAAATGAAAGGGGGACCATTGCTGATATGAAGTCAATATGATCACCAAAATTATTGTTTACTCCGAGGTTTGCTGAGAATTGCTTTCTTAATGCATGCAATGCTTCTCTCATAAGGTAAAAATTGGCAGAGCGCCTTAACTTTATATTCTTCATGGCTGCAGCACTACTTGAGCCACAGCTGAGACACATGTCCATGTGGGTTCTCCAATTTGTTATCATGGAAGCCTAAATGCAAGCATCATATTCTGTACATGCTACACCACCAGTGTGATGCTAGTGTAATGTGCCACTTCCATGAGTGAGCACTTATGCATTCAATAACATTCTTAATCCCAGTGGATAAATTCATTCATTCATTCATTTTCCGAACCGCTTATTCCAATTCCAGCTGGAGCCTATCCCAGCTGGCTTTGGGCGACAGGCAGGGTACACCCTGGACAGCTCGCCAGTCCATCACAGGGCCACACAGAGAGACGAACAACCACACTCACGCTCACACTCACTCCTAGGGGCAATTTTAGAGTAACCAATTACCCTATCATGCATGTCTTTGGATGGTGGGAGGAAGCTGGAGTACCCAGAGAGAACCCACGCATACACGGGGAGAACATGCAAACTCCACACAGAAAGGCCACTGACCAAACCAGCCAAGGATCGAACCAGCGACCTTGCTGTGAGGCCACAGTGCTAACCACTGCACCACCGTGCAGCCTCAGTGGATAAATACGTATGAGAAAATATGTTGAAAGGAAAGTGAAAAATGGGATTGAGAAAATGGCAGCAAGTGACACATTTATGTACATTATGCTGTGAAACAGAGACAGATGTATTGTGTACAAAGCAAACACTTCATTTCCTAGTGGAAACCTGCAGCTTAAACTACCAGAAAACTTTCATTTTATATTTATTTTGTTGTTTATTTTGTTAGAAAAGACACAACACAGTCAACCATATCCATCACTTCTCCCTGATCATGCGATCACTATCTGTCTTGCTGAAATTTGGTTTGGGATTCACACATCAATAAGACACGTTGCAGCTCCAGGTAATTATAAACTATATGGCTGTGAGGGATTTTCTCATCAGAAAATGCCTCTACAGATAATTCAGAGCAATGAGGAATTCTATTAAAGATTAAAGCCACAATGCAAATTGGTTCTTTTATTTATGTTATTAATGATAGAATCTCAGAAGTGTAGCCAAGTTTTTAAAATTTACATGACTTAACAGCATATGTGTATTGCCTTGATCTGATGAAGTTGTCTCATTCCTGTCTGGCTAAACGGAGCTTTTTAATTGCGCTTAACTACGAACGACCTGTAGGACTTTGAAGATCCTGCAACACTTTACTGCATCACTTGAATTCATCAGTGCGTGCAGAGCTTTGATGCAGTTAAACAACATTTCGGCAACAAATGAACGACTGCTGTGTTCTGCCGGTTGTGAAAACAGTTTCACAGTGTCTGGTCCTGCATTGAAATTCCAGTCCTGTAAAAGACACAAGTGTGGAGTGGAAAGATAACAAGCTCTCTCCTAATCTCTCTAAATGTGTTTGAGGCAGGTGCTCCCTGTAAAATGGGGACAACACACCAAGATCAAAGCAAATTGCTTCATAAATTCTGTCATCTCATTGTGCATTCAAAGTAAAATGACCTGGAAGTTATTTGGCATTCATAGTAGTTAAAAGAAAAAGTACAGATGTGTTTGGTACTTGAATAAGCCTGCAGCTGATATTGCTTTAGGGTTTGTCTGACAGGATGGCTGCCTTTAATTACTTGTACACAAAGTTAAAGGGTAATACACTGCAGCATCTGGTAAATTCAAATGCTAAAACAACAAAGCTTGCCTTAAGAAAGGTCAATTGATCATTTTTTTTATGTAACCATAAGTGGTGCTAAAGCATCTCAGGAGATTTGTGGCCACCATGGAAACAACACTATGTACATTATTTTCAGTGAAGCTTTATCTGCACCAGCCGTAATTTCAAGCCTTCCCTGTCCAGAGAGGATTCAGCATCTTCAATCAGAGGGAACGAGATGCCATCATTCCTCTTACCCTTTTCGGTAGCGGTATCTCGTCGTGATTGAAATACATTGGGTGAAAAATCTGATAACAGTCATCAAAGTGAAGAGATGTTTCGTTCTTTTCCCGCACGCACCCTCTGAAGAAGAACAATATAAGGCTCATTTCTAACCCATATTTGTTTGCTCACATAGTTTTACCCAATAAACTGCATTTTATACACTCCATCTGCACAAGTCTGCATCTGAGTGAGTTTTCTTAGTAAAGAACTATTTTTTTTTCTCCCTTCTGCTCACAGAAAGCAAATAACAGACAATGGCTTTCATGCAAAAGAGCCCAACATTGGCCCATGGATATACAAGAAAGCATCTTTCTAACACCCCGCCTCTGTAATGAGAAATAAATTTGATTTTACACAAAAAATTACTCTTGTGTCTGGAGAAAATGTACAACATGCTGTTTTTCACCAACAAACCAAATTTAATCAGCCCCTCTTTGCATTACGTGATTGGTATCCTGAAAGCAAAAAGTTATTGCTGTGCTTTATTTGTTGTTTGTTTTTTTTTTTTAAAGTTATTTTTTAAAAGTCTAAAAATGCTTTAAAAATTCAGATGATATCCCTGCAGACTAAATCTGAAATGGGTGACCATATGATCCTGTCTGCCCTGATTACTTGCAGCAACAGTAAGGGACTGCTTTGGTTAATCAGTTGTGTAAAGAGAGGAGTGTGATGTCTGCAGTGGAATCATCGCTATCCCTCCTGATGGAGAGATCATCACAGCTGCTGGTTTTTACAGCTCATGTTGCTGAGCTTATTTACACCTTGTTTGTCAAGCTGTAAACTGTTTTGACAGGAGGTTGGAGATGTGTATCTGTCTGTTTTTGACTGTGTGTTTGGGCAGAATTGTTACAGAATTACTTATGAGTCTTACTGTATGTTGGCATGTTAGAAAATCTAATGTACATTGCTGATACCAGATGTAGGATTTCTGTCCAATTATGTGTTTTGAACCTTCTGCATTGGGAGCGATGTTTTGTTTCACTACAATATGGAGCATCAGTGTGATGGTGTGGTCAAATTAAGAAAATATGCACTGTTTGGTTGAGTGATAATTAGAAGTTTATTGTTGTTCTGTTTGCATATTTAATCAGTTGGGTTTTTATGAATTATTAAAAAGGTTGCTCAATTGCTACCGTGAATTAAAATTCAAAGGATTTTTTTTTTTTCTTGCCAAAAATGAAATAAATGCATAAATGATCTAATCAGAGCCGACTGACTTATTAGTTAGAAACTGGTTGAATGATTCTAAGGACTGTTTTCATTTATTTAAGCAAGAACAGGCTTATTGTTTCCAATATAAGAAAGTATCTCAATATTTAGGCTGAATATAATCATAATAAAAATGACATTTAGTAATTGCTCCTTCTTGTTTAGCTACTTTCAATTGTTCCTGCTTTTGCATAAACAGATTATGCAGGGATGTATCTATACATGATAAAATTCAACTTTTGATTGTTCAACTTCAAAAGACCATAGTGTTGATGTCATATTTCTGTCTTTTTACTAATACATTTATTTACTGCAGTCAGTCAACTTGTTCACAACACTAAATAACTTAAATATTCTTTCTAAAATTTAAAACAAAATTAATGCATTATTTTATGTACAGTTTTAGAAAAAAAGGAAATTATTATCATTTAGACACATGAATTTGGTTATATTTTTGAAGCCACTGCTAAGAAATGTGGTTATTTTTATTTATATATATATATATATATATATATATATATATATATATATATATATATATATATATATATATGTGTGTGTTTATATATATATATATATATATATATATATATATATATATATATATATATATATATATATATATATATATATATATATATATATATATATATGTGTATATATATGTGTGTATATATATATATATATATACATATATATATATATATATATATATATATATATATATATATATATATATATATATATATATGTATATATATATATATATATGTATATATATATATATATGTATATATGTGTATATATATATATATATATATATGTATATATATATATATATATATATATATATATATATATATATATATATATATATATATATATATATATATATATATATATTTACAGCAACTTCAAAAACCTTGTCTCATGCCAGCAGTGCTGTGCACCTTGAAGGAATAACCTAGCATGCTGGAAATGACAATAATTGATGCACATGAAGCAGTAAAAGGTTATACAGAGATAGCAAAGTGTTTTCAGGTAGCCATTTTCTCATTTCATAAAGTAATTAAGAAATGGCAGTGAAGAGGAACCTTTGAGGTAAAGTTGCCGCAAGAAAACTTTCTGGAAGAACTGATTTGTTCAATTGTTAAGGCAAATTAAAATCCCTGTTTGACAGCAGAAGATGAGACTTGCTGCTCTCTGGAGTGGTGGTTTACTCTTTTATATGCAGCTGTACCTGCACAAATATTACCTTTATATGAGAATACTTAAAGTAAACCTTACTTATATCCTCATTCAGTATGAGAAGCTTGCAAATAAACACCTTAACTTGCCTGATGGATTCTGAAAATAAGTCCTAGGGACTAACAATGCTAAAGTGGAGCTTTTCTTCATTAAAATAAGGTTTTGTTCTTCATTTTGCTATTTTTGGTATGCCCTGAGAGAAGTGAGGTGGCAGGATTTAATGAAAAGAGTAGCTTTCAGCAGAGAGCATTTAGGCACAGAGGGAAGAATAGATTCAGGTAAATACAGCAATTCTGAAAGTAAATACCTCACTTTGTGGTAAAACAGAGAACAAAAAATAGATTTGCTTCACAGTTCTTTAAACTACACAGCAGAAATACTTCGAGATGTGTATGATGAAACGACATGGCCTTTATAGCCCCCCCCAGATTACTGTTGAAAATCTAATTACAAAGCTGGAAAAAAAAAACATGCATGTGCATCCATGACCTTATAATCTCACAGACCTTAAAGCATTTTGCAAGAATATTGGACAGAAATCCCACAAACAATAGTGACAAGACATGCTACATAAAAGGTCTATGCTGTGATTTTTGTCTCATAATATTATATACTGATAAACCAGTTTGTTTCAGCCCTGTTCCCATTTTAGTAACAAACACACTGGATAAAAGAAAGTAAATTCTATTTGGAGTGAAGAAATGAGTTGACTTTAGCTTTTTGGAAATGAGATACATACCCTCAAAGTTTCTTATTTGCAATAAGAAACTTTGAGGCATACAAAAGGTAAACATGTCTTTCATGTATTTAATAATACATGAAAGACATCTGTAGCCATCTTGGCTACAAATTTACAGTAGTTGTTGGAAACAAATATACCAACATTTAGTCCAGCCTCGATGATCCCTTTCCTCTATAAGTCAGAACAGTTACAATACAATGCCAGGGTGCACTGGACCCCATCAAAAACCACACTGGTCATGGGCTTGCTGCCACATCGACATGCTGGTTGACTGTCTGTCTCATTGTGGGCTCTTTTTGCTCCTCAAATCTCATCTGCATATTCTTCTGGTATTGACAGATTCTGGTTTAGCATGCTGTACAGTGCACCGCAATGCATCATCTCAATGCAGCATATCTGTATCGGTTTAATAGTGAGCAAAGCGGCTGTATTTTCGATGGCATTGTGGATTATACCCTCAGGATTTCTAAATACCCTATTATACTATGATGCAGTGATATCACCAAGCCATCTCTACAGCATTTTAAATATGTTTTTGTGTAGTGTTGCATTGTGAATAGTGATGTGGTGTTACTTCTTAGTTTATACACACGCTTTGTTAATATTACATGCAACAACAGATTAAGTGAGTATATCATGGGAAGTAGTTTTCCTTGTGGGAGAATATTAAATGCTGTCTTTTCTGACATTGGCAGATGTATTTGCATATTTGTTGATTTTGGACACAAAGGCCTTGTCGAGGCCTTTCAGTAGCTTTAAAAGGTGAACTAAACTTATACCAGAGTCTCACTTTGCACAAAAAAATTCAAATAAAACATGCAACCTTTCCTTATTTATTCAAGAACAAGGACCTCATGCATCAGATTTGTCATTCATAGCTTTAAAAGATGCTGTTTAAAAGGTTTCTGTTTAAAACCTGATTTCAATTAAAGATTCATTTCCAGTAAAATAATAGTTTTTTTTTTTTTAAAGTCCTGAAATGCCACTTGCTGAGTACCATTACAGACGAAAAACTAAACATAGCAGTGGCTTTTAGAGGAAATTAACACAGCAGCTTGCTTAGATAAATGCTTTTGAGTGGCATGAAGCATCTGAATCTCCTCACTCATGGGAAATATCCAAAATGGGTGAACCGAGATGACAGTTTAGCCAGCTTGTTTACCAGACAGATGGAACTGCTGCTTTCTATTTGTGGTGGGCATGACACACCAACACTTTAGGCAACTCATAAAGAGGGAGAGGGAGATGGAGGGAGGAGAGAAAACCAAGTTGTTTGACACTGATTATTCTCTGTTAAATTGAGGGGTGTTAGTATTAGAACCATTACACTGCAGCTGTATAGGCATCTATCTCCCACAAGCGAACCGTCCAGTGCTATGAGAGAAAGGTCTGACACACACAGAATCCCTTTTGACAAATTGAGGCCACTGGGAAATAAAATTGCACAAGTTGGTGCATAGATATGGTGTACTGCAGTGGAGCAAGTGCTTGGACTGTTAACAGTTTTTGTGACTTTACACTGAAATAAACTTGAGCAGCCATTCAGTGTGTCCCCCTCCCCAGCCTTCAGTCCTGCTCTCCCTCTCTCTGGACCCGGAGTAGAATCACAATGAGTGAGTCAGGAAAGCTTTTTTTTGTCTATTTAACAAATTGACATAAAAGAGTGTGAGGAGTAGGTGTCCCCCTCCCTGAGCATCACCTTATTGTGGTGGAGGGGTTTGTGCGTCCTGAAGATCCTAGCAGCTATATTGTCGGGGGCTTTATGCCCCTGGTAGGGTCACCCATGGCATACCGGTGTCTAGGGGAGGGACCAGACCAGACCACCATCTGCGGGAGGACCCGTAGGGGTCGGGTGAAGTGTGAGCTGTGCGGCAGCAAGGGGTGGGGACCCTGGCGGTCCGATCCCCGGCTGCAGAAGCTGACTCTAGGGATGTGGAATGTCACCTCTCTGGTGGGGAAGGAGCCTGAGCTTGTGCGCAAGGTTGAGTGGTTCCGGCTAGATATAGTTGGACTCACCTCGACGCATGGCTTGGGCTCTGGAACCAGTACCCTCGAGAGGGGCTGGACCTTCTTCCACTCTGGAGTTGCTCATGGTGAGAGGTGCCGAGCAGGTGTGGGCATTCTCATCGGCCCCCAGCTTGGTGCCTGCACGTTGGGGTTTACCCCAGTGGATGAAAGGGTACTTTCCCTCCGCCTTCGGGTGGGGGGACGGGTCCTGACTGTTGTCTGTGCTTATGCGCCGAACAGCAGTTCAGAGTACCCACCCTTTCTGGAGTCCTTGGAGGGAGTGCTGGAGGGTGCTCCTTCTAGGGACTCCATTGTTCTGTTGGGGGACTTCAATTCTCACGTGGGCAATGACAGTGAGACCTGGAGAGGAGTGATTGGGAGGCAGGGTCCCCCCCCTCTGAACCAAAATGGTGTTTTGTTATTGGACTTCTGTACTCGTCATGGATTGTCTATAACGAACACCATATTCCAACATAAGAGTGTCCATATGTACACCTGGCATCAGGATTCCCTGGGCCGCAGTTTGATGATCGATTTTGTAGTCGTATCGTCAGACCTGCGGCCACATGCCTTGGACACTCGGGTGAAGAGGGGGGCGGAGCTGTCAACTGATCACCACCTGGTGGTGAGTTGGCTCAGATGGTGGGGGAGGAAGCCGGTCAGATCTGGCAGGCCCAAACGTGTTGTGAGGGTCTGCTGGGAACGTCTGGCTGAGTCCCCTGTCAGAGCGAGCTTCAACTCCAACCTTCAACAGAGCTTCAACCATGTCCTGAGTGAGGCGGGGGACATTGAGTCCCGGAGGGTGTGTTCCAATTACAGGGGAATCACACTCCTCAGCCTCCCTGGTAAGGTCTATTCACGGGTCCTGGAGAGGAGGGTCCGCCGGATAGTCGAATCTCGGATTGAGGAGGAGCAGTGCGGTTTTCGTCCTAGCCGCGGAACAGTGGACCAGCTCTATACCCTCTTTGGGGTCCTGGGGGGGGCATGGGAGCTTGCCCAACCAGTCTACATGTGCTTTGTGGACCTGGAGAAGGCGTTCGACCGTGTCCCCCAGGGGCTCCTGTGTGGGGTACTGCAGGAGTATGGGGTACCGGACCCCCTTGTGCGAGCTGTCCGGTCCCTGTACGACAGGTGTCAGAGCTTGGTCCGCCGGTAGTAAGTCGGATTCGTTTCCGGTGAGGGTTGGAGTCCTCCAAGGCTGCCCTTTATCACCGATTCTGTTCATAACTTATATGGACAGAATTTCTAGGCGCAGCCGAGGTGTTGAGGGGATCCGGCTTGGTGGCCTCAGGATTGGGTCCCTGCCTTTTGCAGATGATGTGGTCCTGTTAGCTTCATCTGGTCATGATCTCCAGCTCTCACTTGAGCGATTCGCTGCCGAGTGTGAAGCGGCCGGGATGGGAATCAGCACCTCCAAATCTGAGACCATGGTCCTCAGGAGGAATAGGGTGATTTGCCCTCTCTGGGTTGGGAGTCAGGTCCTGCCTCAAGTGGAGGAGTTTAAATATCTCGGGGTCTTGTTCACGAGTGAGGGAAGGATGGAGCGTGAGATCGACAGACGGATCGGTGCAGCGTCTGCAGTAATGCGGGCTCTGCGCCGGTCTGTCGTGGTGAAGAAGGAGCTGAGCCAGAAAGCGAAGCTCTCGACTTACCAGTCGATCTACGTTCCTACCCTCACCTATGGTCATGAGTTGTGGGTCGTGACCGAAAGAACAAGATCTTGTATACAGGCGGCTGAAATGAGTTTCTTCCGCAGGGTGGCTGGGCTCACCCTTAGAGATAGGGTGAGGAGCTCGGTCATCCGGGAGGGGCTCAGAGTACAGCCGCTGCTCCTCCGCATTCCGAGGAACCAGTTGAGGTGGCTCGAGCATCTGGTCAGGATGCCTCCTGGACGCCTCCCTGGTGAGGTGTTCCAGGCACGTCCCTCTGGGAGGAGACCCCGGGGAAGACCCAGGACACGCTGGAGGGATTATATCTCTCGGCTGGCCTGGGAACGCCTCGGGATCCCCCCCGCAGAGTTGGCAAATGTGGCTGGGGAGAGGGAAGTCTGGGCTTCCCTGCTTAGGCTGCTGCCCCCGCGACCCAACCCCGGATAAGCGGCACGAAGACGAGACGAGACGAGTAGGTGTCCAACTTTTAGCTGAATCATGGCGCTAAGACAGTTGGCCTTGACAGCTAATAGATAATTCAAGAAAACATGCGCTCAAAGCAAAGAAAAAAAACATTTATTTGACAGATGGTGATATAGTTTTACTTCAGCTTTTAGTCTCAATAAAAAATATTTTCTGTCTCAACTTAGATTAAAACTTTCATTACTTTCATTATCATATCGAGCTGTGATGTGTGTTGAGAAACAGGTGACATTCGCCTATAAGTATCTGCTGACTCAGCATCATTCTTTCATTAATTTCCCGTAGTCCAATTCAGGGTGTCAGTGAAACTACAGTCCAGCAATTAGCAGAAGAGTTGCCTGTCCATCACAAGGCCTTATAATATTAATAAGTCATGTTATTGATACATAAGTTGCTTTCACTCAGGCATCAAACCATCACTGTCAATACTAAGATGAATAAATGTTGTAATTTTTTCAATAAATATGTACATATATTGTAGATAAACAGCACTGGGGGTTGTGTTTCCCTACACTGGAGATTTGACTCCAGCAGATACCTGGAGAAACATCAGACATCTCCATCCAGAAGAGGGCAGTGCTAAGAACAGCCATGATACTATGTAGGACCCTCAAGCTCAAGAGGACCCAAGATAAAAAGCCACCCACCCTGTACAGAGGAGATGGAAGGGTGGGTGAGGTAAGTGTTTTGTTTTTTTGTTTTTTTTTATCATGTGGGTGTGTTTGTGAGTGCCTGTGTGGTTTCTAAGCCGCATATGTAACTATTTCACTGGTCTAGATAAGTACAAATGTCCAGCTGAAGGCAAATTTACAGCCAGCAGAATTAACTACAATAAACACACTAGCCTAAATGAGAAATGTCTATATTTAAGAAGACATAAATCTTTTTTTTTTTTCAATAAACAGTGAATTTTCATGGCAGCTGCACTCCAGTGATGTTTCTGTGGTTGTTTCCACTGTTCTTCCAGACAGCTGAACAACTGTGCAAATGGTCAACTCAAGTCCGAGACTTGTTTGTGTAGTGTTGACAGATGATGAACCCTGTCTTTCTGAGTCACATATTTATGCTTTAATGCCAAACTGTCGGTTTTCTAGCCTCTAAAAGCCTTCTTTTGATACTCTGGTGTTTGGGATGCTAACAGTTACAATACGGTTCAACAGACTGTTTGCATATTCAAGACTGAGCTTGATTACTTTAATGCCTGAAGATTTTCATGTGTTTGCCACTCAGTGAAGGATTTTATTATGCAAATGGACAATCAGTATAATTCTTCCAAATTACTTTTTAAAAAAAAAATAACACTGACAGTGCTGGTTTGCGTCCATTCATCAATTTTCCTCCAGTGGCCACATTTTCATCCTGTCTGCTTTTTGTATTGTGAAGCAGCTGTTTCACATCTGGTTTGCCACAATCTAACAACTTATTGGTCTCTCTAATGGTCAAATTAAAATGATCAGATACAAGCCTGCTCATGCACGTCATGAAATTGAATTCACCTGCTAATTCCAGCTGAACAAATAAATTCCTCAACAAATGAGGGGCGATTGGCAAATTAATCATTTTATGATTGTTTTTGTGGAAATCATATTTGTTGTGATGTGCGTTCTCATTTGCAAATTCGAACTGTGTCCTTCACCTACTTTGTCTTTTGGGGTTCTCCTCTAAATTAAAGCAGCATGAAGATAAAGGCCATGTTCTTGAACACCTCTGTACAAAAAAAAAGCCTTTGTCTTCACAAGAATATGCATGATGAACACATACATCATCGTAAAGATGCTCTTTTCGCAGCTTACTTATTATGCAGATTTAATTAGGACAGGCAGAGGAAATTACAGCCCTGGTTTCCACTGTTCATAACATCCGGCATTCTAATGCCTGGTACTCTAGTTCGTCACCTTTGCCTTGGTGTTCACCGTATTATGTTCATGACCTTTTTTTTTAATGCCAGAAAAACTATTTATTTATTTATTTATCTATCTACATCCTATACCACTTATTCCAGTTCAGTGTCGGGGGGAAATTGGAGCCTATCCCAGCAATTAGCAAGTGAGACGCTTGGTACACCCTGGACAGGTTGCTAGCCCTTCGCAGGGCCAGCACAGAAAGACAAACAACCTTTCACATTTGTACTTATTCCTTGGGAGAATTTAGAGGGACCAATTAACCTGCATGTTTTGGATGGTGGGAGAAAGCTGGAGTACTTGCTAAGCACCAACCAATGGGGGAAACTGGCAAGCTCCACACAGAAAGGCCACATTTCAAATTCAGCCATGGCTCAAACCAGTGACCTTCTTGCTGTGAGGCCATGGCGCAGAGTTGTGAAAACTGTTATTCAAATTTCTTTTGAAAATCCAGATTTTCTACCTGCCAGCTGGAGCCAGATGAAGATTTCCAGCCTTCCTGTCATCTCTAATAACTGACCTCATGCACCTTTCTTTTACTTCTGGTCATTTTTCGTTATTTCTCAAGAAGGCTACAGTAATTCCAACAATACAAACTTCACAGGCAGTTTTGAATAATCTGAGTGCAGCTTATTACCCTCGGCCAAGGCGGGGGTCATGTATTTGGGTGTGTCTGTCTGTTAGCAACATAACTCTGATTAACAGATGAATTTTGATAAAATGTTCAGGAAATCTCATAAATGAATTAAAGAACAAATGTTTAGATTTTGGGGGTGATCCATATCATCAGCTGGATCCAGGAATTCCAGGAAGGATTCTTTACAGATGCAGGAAAGGCACAATCATCCGGAAACAGCGGGAACTTTGTCTCATCCGGGTCTTTCACCACTGAAAACAAAAGGCTGCTAAAACGTAACACCATCAGTGTCAATTCTTAGATTTTTATAGTTTCCTTTAAATGTGCCAAAAGTTGTGTTGTGGTTGGCTGCCTCCCTGGGTAATTAAAGCCTAAGTAGGTAATGTTGGGGAGCTAGCAAGATTTGAAAGTGGCAGCCTGTCCTTGCTCCTCCCCCTCTGGTTTTGCTCCTTGTGTGATCCAAGGCTTTTTTATTTGCAGCTTTTTCCACCAACAATTTTCTCTTTCTTTGCTGTTTAGCGGGAGGAGGCAAATAAACCAAGTTGGGTTGAGATATACTTCTTGCATTTTCTCCGCCATGTTTGCCTTCCGAGTTGCTTCTTCACTACTTTGTATTTTCATCCTAACACGCTATTTATATGCAGGGTGTGGAGGGAGGGGGAGGAGGAAAGCTGAGACAAGAAGCTTACCAAATACAAGAAATGAACAGCTCCATTTCGGTCCGAACGTTTTGATTGGTCAGTTTTTACAGATTTACATTAAACTGAAGGTCTAACTATATTTCTTATTGTTCATGATTACAAAATGAATAGACTACTATCAGGACAAGGAGAAACTTCAACCAGAGTAAAAAAAAAAAAAAGAAAAAAAAAGTCTCAGAGCAAGATTACCTACCCCAGCTTTAATAATAATAATAAAAAAAAAGTAATTAGTTACTCAGTACTCCTTACTTCTGTCAAATGTTTTTTTTTTTATATTCCTTGTTACTGCATTGAAAAAATAACTCATTACTTTACTTTCTTGTTTCTTAATTCACATGGAGCATACAACCTGCAGGCACATGCACTCACTGTAAAATCCACAAACAGCAAGATGGAGAAAGTTGTGATGAGGTCCTGCTGCGCTGATACACTCTACCAAACTCCCTGGGTCGCTCATCAACACCTCATTGTTTTCTCACCTGCTTCAGATTGAACTTCCAACTCAAGTCTTGTAGGTTTTTACTGAGTACACTAAAGGAAATTATATTTGTTATTAATTATTATTGTTTACCATCGTGTCCTTCCTTTATCTAAGTGCAGCATTTAATGCCATATTATATACTAAACTCTCTGAGACAAAGTCTTAAGTTTTAAAATCTTTATACTGGCTTTCAGTCAGTCACAGGTTAGATTTTAAAACCCTCCTGATTGTTTACAAATCCCAGACTGGTTTAGGACCAGAATAAATCTGTCCAGGGAATATAAACCAAGCAGAGCTCAATCCAAAGACTCAGGTCAACAAGTCCAGACCAGAGTCCAGACTAAACATGGAGATGCATCATTTAGCTGTTCTGCTGCAAACAAGAGGAAGAAACTGCCAGTGGAAAATAAACCTTCAGCATGTGTAAACACTTTTAAATTCAGGTTAAAACCATTTCTTTTCTCATTCACCTATGCATGAAACAACTATTAAATAATTTTGCTCTTTATTATTTTAACATTATTTATGATTTATTGTGATTTTGCTATCTGTTTTGTCTTTTATGCTCTTTTACACCATCTATAATGCTTTTAATGTTTCATGTAAAGCACTTTGAATTGTCTTGTACATGAAAGGTGCTACATAAATGAACTTGCCTTACCTTAAGTGTTTCATTGACTAGTGGCGTACCCCAGGGTTTTGTTTTCAGACAGCTTCTGTTTATTATCCATATGTTTTATCTGTTGGTTTCCTTTCAGGAAATTCAGTATCCAATGCCATACTGCCATTATGATGATGCTTAGCTCTACCAGTCTACATACCCTCTTCTCATTCTGACACACTTCCCCTTTAAACTGCCTCCTGGGAATAGGTGTTTATGAGGTCTTTTTCAAACCCAATTAGATATATTAACGATTCTCCTTGGTGCTTTTATTTCTCAGTGTATTGATAATTTGATAATCTGTTTTCATCATCTGAGGCAAGAAGTCAGGTGTAGTATTTTTTTTATAGCATGTGTTTGTAATTTTGTGCAGTTTTTATGTTCCATGAAACAACTTTAATTGTCTTCACCTGTCTCTTACAACCAACAGCATAGTTCTGCTTTGCTTTTTCACACGTGCCCTGAAATGTACAGAACTTTTCATTTTAACTCTTTTTGATCTTCCTCTCAAATTCCATCATAAACTGCTCCAGAATTTAAGTCCCCAGACATTTAGTAGTATCTCTACCGTATCACCCGATATGGGAGTTATCCAGCATCTAGGCTGAATCCCTGTTAAAAACTATATTGATTTTAAGACTTTGCTTCTCATCTCGAAGGCCGTTCATAACCTTCCACCTCCATATGTCTCTGGGTTCATTCATATCTTCACGCCTTACCATTCTCTCAGATCCTCCAGCCTTCCTCCTCGCTGCACCCCCTGCTGCTCCACCTACCACAGGGATTAGAGCCTTCGGTTAGCGGCACCCTGTCACTCAAAGCTTCTCTGAAAGACATCCATAACGTTGACTCTCTGCATATCTTCAAATTCTGTCTCGAAAACATATCTCCCTTTATTTATCTATGAAACAACTCTTTTTTGTCTATCAGATCTTTTATCTAATTGCCATTTTCAGATTAGGTTTTGAATTGTGATGATGCTTTATATTGCATAACCCAGCTATTGTGTAATGTTCCTTTTTTCCACTGAATTTTATTTTGTGTTTGCAGGGTGTCCTTGACTACTTTAGAATAAAATGCAATATTGTCATCAAGGATGGGCTAGTCCTTCAGCTTTAAGTAAAGGTTACTGAGGAATCTTGTGTACAGTCTTACAGTTATCCCCTATGTGGTCTGACAGTTTGACGTTACCTCTGGTAAGGTGAAAACATTTTCAGGGCTAACAGCAGGCTATATAATTTGTTTTGAGAAACAGAAAGGAGAAGAGCAGGGTATGCTGATGACTTGCAGAGTTAGTGGCTTTCGTTTAATGTGTGCAGAGGAGGGATGCTTCTGCGAAAATAAAAGTGTGCACTTATCAGCTTTACAATTATCACTTTACTGGTTAAAAAAAAATCTATTTCTGAAAAAAACTATTGGTCACTCTAAAAGGAATGAGACTTTCAAGCAGTCAGACACATCATCAAAATGAAGTGAATAACATTTATCATGTTGTTACAAAGCAGCTTTTTGCACTATAGCTGAAGGTCTTGGAATTCATGTAGGTGTCCCTTCAATGCACAACACCCACTAAGACATTATGACTGATCAATGCATTTCCTGAAGCATTGCAGAAAAAACCAGAATAATTAATCCATTCCATCAAACCCAACATGTAAAGAAGACCTTAAAACCTTCCTTTTCTAAAATGGACTTTCTAGCAAATTGTTATTAACTGTTGTTTTGTAAATGCTACGTCCTTATACTGTCTTGTATGCTGATTTGTTATTCACTTCATGGTTGAAATAGTTATGCAGGCAATCAGACAGCTATTGTTGACTGTTCAGGTTGTATTTTAGACTCATATGTTTTTTTCCTTACATATGTATAAATGTAAGAATGTAAATATTGAAACCTTAAAACCATTGTAGACTGAACTGAGTTGTGATTACTGGGGTAGAAAAAAAAAAAAAACACCTGCAAGTTTGCCAGAATATTTATTTAGAGTGGGAATCTCCAGAGATTTTTCATCTCTTCCTCTCTGGAAAAGTTTATGTTTCTTTTGTCATTTTAATAGAATTATTATGGCTCAATTTGATCAAAGCCAGTTTGCTTTAATCTGTTTTCTTTCAGTGTAGAGTTTTGGTGGGATTTCTTACTCAGTAATATAGTGTCTGCTTTAAATCATCTGAATCTCCATGTTCCAAGTTGCTTCTTTTGCATTCAGCTAGAAATTCTTTTCACTTCCATTTATGTTTAGAAAATTTGTTTTTGACCTTTGTGGATCAATTCAGAACTAGGAATGGTTTTCCTCTTATGCACCTATAATTTCATTTTGGCTTCTTGCAAACAAATGTTTTTCTTTTTTTTTCTTTTTCTTTTGGAATCTCTTATAAAATTCAACCTTGATGTTTGATCTGAAAACAAATTACTTTTGTTCTGCTGTCTTTAAAGCTGAACTGTCTCCATATCTGCTGGATATAATTTCATCTTGAATTATATTTTATTTGAACTTTTTGTTCAGTAAGTGGAAGTATTTAAATGGTATGCTGGAGGTAAAACCAATAAGTGTTTTATTCGTTACAGCCAAAGGTACACGCACACATGAACAAAAGCTCAGTGGTCTAAAACAGAGCTATCAGGCAGCTGCAGGCTTTGTGAGGCACCGTATTGTCAAGCTGATAAAGCAAATGCTAAACAAAACTACTGCATTTAACATCATAAATGGAAAGTTATCTGTTCAGCTCTGTGATGGAAAAGTAACCTAGTTTTTGTAATTGGCAAGCCATGTGAGCGCCATAGCTCATCAGCTGATGTGGATTTTTATCACTTTTGTTCATAATCAGCAGTGGAATAAAAACCTTGTCCTAAACAGCTAAATGGGAAGACATTATGCGGAATACAGCTCCTCTGGTTAAATGCAATTTGACTTTCCTGATTGCCATTTTCAAAAAGACTAAATATGAGCAGATAATAGTGGAATATCAACATTTCTGTCGAAGCAAATACAAGATGACCAGCTTTCCAAAAGGCATAAAGTTAGAAATGACTAATTTTGTTTGAATATGAAGCAATGTTACTTCTATTTTTTTCTATTTTCTTTTTACAGTGACAAAATGACAGACAAGAAAGGGGTAAAAGCAAAGCATTTGCAGTGGATAAAAGTTATTCATTTGAGGTCATTTGCAGTCAGACAACAGAAAATAGTCTAGAGTTAGGATGAACTCTGAAAAGTACAGGGAGGGCAGATGAAACTGGTTTCTAGTGGAGAGGAGCCAGGCTCTAAGACAATCAAAATACCAAAGTCATGAGAGATAAATATTTCCAGATTGGGAAGGGTCTTTCCAGGAAAAGAAGTGTATTTTGAGTGTACATCTGGATGTGTTTGTGTCTTGGAGTGAGAGGAAAGAAGGGGGTATTGAGCCTTGCATAAAAGCAAACCCAGAGAGGAGTCGGTTTTTTTGGACGGATCTCTGCGTCTGTCTTCACTGCACTGCAACATACTTTGCCGCTTTGTGTAAATAATAATCCTTTATTATATCAGATCGGACTCTGCTTCGTTCAAGAGCTTCATAAGTGAGTTTGACGGGATCCCCTACCTTCTAAGGTTTGTTCTGGGAGCAGAGTCACTATCCGGATACCTCCACTCATACGCACCTTCCTGATTAAAAGGAATTATAAAATTCTTCTACACCTTCTTTTCTTTCTTTAATTTTGGGGGAGTTTTACCTGCACTGCTTTTTTTCTTCAGGTTTGTGCTCAGATCTTTTGGAATAAGTTGAAAGAGTGGAGAAAACTTTAGTAATTTCTGGATTGTGAGCTATGTTTGGGATCATTTACATGTTGCTGATCTTTAGCTTTATCACATACAGTGATATTTCATTGCAACATTTGCACAAATTTAATTTAATCTATTCTATTCTCTACTCGTGAGATGTTTCATGCACTGCTGGTTGCAACACAAATCCATTACCCAAAGTAGCACAGCATTATGCCACTTTGGCCTCAGTTCATGGTGTTAAACATGATTGATCCATTTTGTGCTGAGCACGGCCTTTTTCACCATACCTTCTCTTTCCTGTTACAGCCACCTAGTTCTTCTTTATCACGAGTAAAACATGGAGCATGTTTCCAAAATGAGTCAACATTGTTTAGATGTTTTGATGCAAACCACTTATATCTTTAATGAAGGATGCAGAAACACGTTTTCTTCTTATGACTCGTCTATGAAGATCAGTATACATGTAGCTGTGCAGCATAGAACTTCTTCCGACTTAATATTCTTAATATCCTACATGCATGAAGTATTCTTCATATGCAACCAGAAAATGTAAACAATAATAACAATAAAAATATTATGTTTAACATTTTGAATTGCAGAATATATGAAGTTTCAGCTACAACATGTTTTCCATGACAAACCTTTGGGTATTGTACTGACTTTTTCTCTGCTTGTGTGGTGAGCTGAACATAACACTAAAGGGAGTCTCTTGGTGCCTTAAGTGCTGCAGACAGATTTATTCTCTTTACTACAGTGCAAGAGAGTCTGCTCATATCACTTTTAAGAGAGCTTGACATGCAGGCAATGATGGTTATGTGCAGTGACAGAGACAGTATGGCTGCTAAAAGGTAGGAACTCAAATATTGTAAACTGGCAAAATGCACAGAGTTTTTATTCAAATCAAAAAGACAAAAAGATGGTGCAGGCAAGCAGCGACTTTTCATATTTAAAAGGCTTAACGCAGATGTCTAGCTTTCTAAAGGATTTAGATGATTTACTGATCATTATTGTCAGTTCTTGACTCTATTCTGGGGTTGTCTGGCAGAAGAAGTTTAGACACAGGCGACTTTTTCCCAGTTACATTAGATTTAGTTAAAATGGCAGAGAGTGAAGCAGAACTCAAGAGTTTAGCAGGATTCTCGCAGGACATTTTTTATCATCTATTCATTCATTTGTCCAATGCAAGGTTTGAGACTCTGAAATTTAGGGGATTAATGTCTGCTGCGATAACTGACAGGATGTGCCGTTGGACTTGCAGCTGCAATCCACTGGGCTGCTGAACCATGACGCCTGTGGAAAGTATTTTATAGTTTAGGGATGAAATAAAAGGAAATAACTAAATCAAATGGATGATAAAGGAAAGAATAATGAAAAAAAAGTCAGTGTAATTTAAAATGCTGACCGTTCTAGTTCAAATAAAAATTGGAACTGCAAGCACAAGTAATGCTAACTTTATCCTCTCTACAAGAGCTGAACTGAAGCACTTGATTCGTCAAAGAAGGGGGGGGGGGGGTTCAGGCTGCCCTCATCATGGCCAGGTGGCTTTCATTAAGTTGTCATCCTCAGCAGTGGCAACTGTGCTGTCGGTGTGACTGTGGTTCTACAGAGAGAAGAAATTCTTAACATTGCCTGTCTAAGTTTGTAGAAGTTTAATTGAAAATGTACCCAGGACGTTTACAGCTTGAGCTTTCACTGAGTTTAAAGTCAAAATAGATTTCTGTATCATTAGATAGTGCATGTCAAGCATTATCTGTTCACACTGATGAAATTTTCTTGTGTGCTGAAGATCAAACTGCATGGCACTATTCAGTCACGTAGACTGAAAAAGTACAGTGATGATTTGCAGTCTCGATAAACCTTTATACTGTCATTATGTTGACCTTTTAAAAAAAAAATCCATAGAGAAATTACAGTAGATGACACACACAAACACACAGACAGACAGATCACTCTGAGTTCAGACTGTTTCATAGACTGTGCATAAATCAACCCAAAGATCAACAAGAAAACTAGATTAATAATCAACCTAACATCTACTGATAACAAAAGTGAGCTCTATTTTTAATTAGATAAATGACATTGGTCAGTTTTCATTGCTTTCATTGCATGTTTGTTTATTTTTTACATTCCTTTTGCCTCAGTATAGCCTCTAAATAGATGATTTAAAATGATGTTGCTAATGTGACTGACTGGTACTTTACATACCTGCTTAATGACGCTCAGACTCCTTGAATAGAATGTGGACTTCTCCTTTAACACCATGGCAGCAACCACATTTCTTCTAACTCAGAGAATGTTAATTCACAGATCTAGTGGTCCATATTAACATTTGATGGCAGTAAATTCATGTTTACAATTGTTGTTTGTTGATGCAAATTTACATTCCAGTATCAGGAATATGTTAAAATAACTTAGTTTTTGTGAGTGATACAAAAAAGCTGTTTTTCATATGTGCACAAATATGCAAGATCCCACTTATTTGAATCTTAAAATGAAAGCAGTGCTTCAAATTATGGAAATGTATAGCCACAAAAACAAATAAGTATTAAAGGAAATAAACTGAGGTGTGATGCAATAATTTTTCTGCTTTAAATAACTTGATTGCTGGTCTGTTTTCTAACTTTCGTGTCTCTTGTTGTACAATCTGCTGTGGGGTGGCTGTAGCTCAGGAGGAAGAGCAACTGGAAAGTTTGGGGGCTCAATTCCAGGCTTCCCCTGACTAAAATGCCAAAGTGTCCTAAGGCAAGACACTGAACCCCAAGCTGCCCCCGATGTGCCTATCGGGGTATGAGTGTGTTGAATGAGTGTATGTGTGAATGGGTGACTGTGTAAAGTGCTTTGAGTGGTCTGCATGACTAGAAAAGCGCTATATAAGTACAAGTCCATTTACCATTTCATCTGAATGAGAACCAGAACTGTGACATGTGTCAGTCCACATGTGTTGGGATTCGTTCTTGTGAACTCTTTTGTTACACACTCATTTGAGCCATGTCAGTATTTATCTGGGGTTTGATGGCTCAGACAAAATGACAATGCTGTGGGACTTGAGCCTTTAGCATCATGTCTCTTTCTTTTTTGCAGATGACATAATTTTTTTTGGCCTCTTCAGAATCTGACCTGAAGCACACACATTCCAGTCAAGTGTGAAGCAGCTGGAATGAGAGTCAGGACCTCCAACTCTGATGCTGTGTAATATTCTCTACCGGAAACAGTGGATTGCTCAGCTGAGGTTAGCAGTGAATTCCTACACCAAACTAAAGAGTTCAATTATCTTTGGATCTTGTTCAGGAATGGGTTGTTAGATGGACATGTGGATCTGCAGCAATATGGTCATTATACCTTCAGTTCAGCTGTGTCCTCACAGCTGAACTGAAGGCAGGAATTTATTGTCAGTGCATCAACCCACACTTATGATCAGAAACTCTAAAAATGATTTTCTTTAGTAGGCTTGGCTGGACTCAGTTTGATATATACGTTTGGGGACTCTGTGAGGAACTGCTGCTCATTCAAGTCTAAAAGATCTCGTCGACGTGCTCGGGCATCTCATTAAGATATCTCCAGAGAACTTTCTTTTAGAAATGCCCATCTCGGAGGAGGCTCAGAATACACAAGAGGGATTACATTTCACATCTAACCTGGGGAAGCATGGTTATGATAACCTTCTTCAATTAAAAATCTAATTGCCCTACAGTGAATATTGTTTAAGAGTTGCACAGTTAGCATGCAGTGTTAAGACAATATGTGAATTGATTGTGGAGAGGGATGTTTTACACAGCCGTGCTATGTTTAAATGACGGGACGAAGGGATGATGAAGAACAACAACAACAACAAAAAAATCCTCTTTAAAAATGAACAATCAGGACATTTCTAATGAGTATGTTGATAATTAAAAAAAAAAAAAAAGTCTACTTCAGATGTTGTAATAAAATGCAAATAATTACACACAAAGCCAAAAAAAAACCAAAAAACAAAAAAACAACAACAACAAAAAGAACAGCAAAGCTTGCACAGAAAAAAAGAAACCATCATCATTAAAAATACAGATTTAGTGGCTTGGAGACACTAAATCTGTATTTTTAATGAATGTTTAGATTTTTTCTGTAAGTGGAAATTTCGTGCTGCGAATGGACCCTTAACAGAAGATGAATAAATTCATGGCTCTGGTGCAGTGTGGAATGATGACTGAAGCAATTAGTGCCATTTAATTTAATTATACACATATTCCTATTTAATTACTTTTCTCATGCGTATCAGTCCATTTAGTCTGAAAAAGGGAATATGTTCACAAACATTTGCCTTGTTTCTTTTGCGGGGTGGTGGGGTGTTGAGAGCGGAAGGATTACAGTACATGTTTCATAATAAGGAATGAATTATACAACTTTGAAATATCTTTTTTTTTTTTTTTTAATGAATTATCATGCATAAAAAACTTAATGAATGATGGATTATCTGCATATAAACAGTGCAGATAATTGTCTGCCTCAAAGCAGCCAGCTATGGATTATTGTCTTATATTTGCATTTGCCACAGCAGCTTAATACAGGAATTATTCTGATTTTCCCACCTTGTAAATTAAAATATTTTCTTACAAGTAGAAAAAATATTGTCTTCTTTGACATAAAACTATTTCTGTGACCTTAAAAAAACACATTTGTATTTTCTCTGTAGTTCTATCCTTCATTTGCAGAGTGCAAAATGTCTTGCAAGCGTCTTTGACTGCACAAGAAATTCAGCATGGTTCATTAGGAAGCATTTGGCAAGCAGCGCTGACTTATTTCTAGGATCCACAGGGTCTATAACTCTGATAAAACACAGTGACATCATTTGATAAACTTAACTGTATCATTATAACAACTGCAAAGACTCTAGTTTGGTTTATGGGATCTCCTCTGTGGAGCAAAACAATGAGGACTGCACTGGAGCAAAGCATTTGAGATCTGTCTTTACTAATCACACAGCTAGGATTGCTGATTACATTCCCAGTAATCAATGTGACATCCTCCAAAGCAAAAGAACAGTAAATGAAAAATGGAAATTTGCGCGACCTATGAGGCATTTTTACACCTAACACACTCACAGACCAAATGATGGGATGAGAGGTTTTATTTGTCAAGACATATAATTAGATTTTTAAGCAGTAGTAAATCAGGTGTGTCCATGCTTGTGGTTGCAGCTACCTATTGGAAAAAGATCAGGATGAAAAATTGGTATTGCTGCTGTGGGCTGAGAAGATGCTTGTTTCAGCATGTTGTGCATGTCACCCTTCCTACCACAATTCCAATCAATGCTGCCTTGACAAATCTCCCCTGGAGTATGAATCATATTTTCAAGTGTTTGAAGGGCATTTGCTCAGACTGGCCCTCATAGTGACCCAGCTCTGCCTCACAGTTACAGCCATTTCACATTGGACACATAATCCACTCTGTATTCACTGACTCGTTCAAGGATGTCATATATCCATGTTGTACTCTCTGTCTATATTTATCACAAGGTTTCATTTTAAGTAAACTGTGATGTTTTATTCTTAATAAATGGTCAAGGAATTAATATATTCATGTATGTTTGCATTTACATTTTTTCATATGAGTATAAACTCCCCGTTCTCGACTGAGTTGTCTCAAATGCCCACAGAGCCCAAAATATGGCAGAGTGTCTCTTCACATTTATTGTATTTTGACAGCTGCAGCAGACTTTTCACTCCTCACTCATTGCACATGAATGCACCTGAAGTGTAAAGTCATAAGTGAATATTACAAATGCTTTGACCCATAACGATGAGCGACCTTGTGAACCAGTTTTGATGATAAAATCTGTTAGACCCATGCTAACTTTTGGCACAAGAGGAACAAAACCAACAGATCACATTGAGCATGAAGGGATTATGGAGTGACAGTAAAAATCCACCAACCCCTGTTAGAAAAAGCTAACTATAAGTAAAAGAAGAATACAATCCATGCCTCCCATTATAATTTCTTTTTGTAGAATTGCTCTTTTGTCTTTTTATATAATTCTGCAGCCAAAGCTTTTTTTTAATGTACAGCATTCATTTACGTCCATCTGATTTGTGTATCATTGACATAAAACAATACATAAAAAATGATCATCAGACCTGAAACAACAACCTAAAATTAAAAAGATCACACAGGAAGTGATATTCTGTATCCACATTGACCAGTTTCACTGAATGTAAATAAAATACAAATCTGGAAATTGACATCAGCAAACACACTGGGCTTTGGAAACAGTGACCTTGTCATGAAAAGGGTTGACCCAAGGAAAAGATTATCCATTAAGGAGGTTTACAGGGGCAATGACAGTAGGACATAAAAAGCGTTTGACTGGGAGGAATGGCCGCCATAATCTAAACCCAAGTGGTGTTTTGTTGTTGGGCATCTGTGCTCCCCACAGAGTTTCCAAAACCAACACCATAGTCATACATAAAGGCCATCACACGTACTCTGTTATTTGTTTTTTTTCTTTTTTTTTTTAATTTTATGACAGAAACATCCTCTCTGCCCCAACTGCATTTATTGTAATGTTTACTTTCACCCAACCAGGATTCTCTTTTTGTTTGGTTATCCAAGAGATGAGAGAACCAAACAACAAGCTTTGGTTTGTTTCGGCCTCAGCAACGAGGACCTCCATCTCAGTTTGCTGAAGTTCCTCTCTTTTGATATCTTTGTCATTATTTTCAGGAAAAAAACAAGGAAGTTGTGCATGTTTTTAAAGGACTTGCTGTTACCAAATGTTAAAAATGAGGACATTTATAACTGCAAAAAACCACAACAAACACAATTAGGTGATTTAGAGCATTTGCAATGTATCAGCATTAATTACTTACTAGCTGGCCACTGCACTTTTGATAAACCTGGAATTTTATGTACTTACACACGTCCCAAGTTTCATTTGTAAGGTGAAATTTAGGAACGTTCTTATGAACGCTTTATAAATGAGGACTAAACGATGAACAGGGTATCCCCTCTTTTCTATAACAGGATCTACACTGTTTTTCCTTTTGTTTTGTCAGGCTCAGCACAATATTGTCATCTCTTGGTGGGGAAACCATGTTTGTTTTTGCCACTTTGCGCGTTGGATAGTATTTGCAGTTTTGAATCAAACTTGTATGTTCATAGACAAATACATTAATATTAAACCTCAGAATTATTTGCTATTTCATGTCGTTTACACACAACAGTTCCGGTGTAAAAAGAAGTGTCCACATACACACTTGGAAACTGTAGACTGTGGTTCAATGGTCAACTTTGGAGTGGTGTCATTGGACTTGTCTTGGATAATTGAGTAAAGAAAAGGTTGGAGCTGTTAACTAATCCCAGTCAGGCCTAGCAGGCTAGGCTGTGTTCTACACCTTCAACACTGAAGTGACCAAATAGACCTGTAACGGTAATATGGTCGGTGCCCGTCATGGCGGTAATCCCCCAACCTATTGGTGGACACTAGTAGTTAGGGATGCCGTCAAACTGGAGAAGGTGAAACACTTACATCATGACCATGATCTTGGTGTCATGGTCATCCAGAAAGGACATCATAGTTAGGATGTTCCCTGAGCTCATCACTGGTGAGGTGGAAAAGATAGATAAAAAGATTGTCATGACCTTATTGTAGGTCAATGCCTAATAAGTAGTTTATTTCCTGAGAACGAGGGTGCAGTTGCACGCAAATCAAAGCACTGCAGCTGCCTACCACACACTCTTAAACTTTCAAGGTGATACCTGATTCTTTGTATCAGCATGAAACAGTTGCCAAGGAAACAGATTTACTTGACTGTTGATAAAGAATGTCAGGCAATCAAGAGCGAGCTGGAGGCGCTGAAGCACGCTCTGATAGGGCAGCAGCAGCACCTCCACTTTTTTTTTTTTTTTTTTCCCTACCAAGTGCGTGGGAAACCTGACAATCCATCAGCTATCCCATGGATGCTGGTCAGATTCATTGTGATTGGTGCTTTACCGCTCTGTTGTGATCTGAACGTCTCTATTGGAGCAAGACTGTTGCAGTAGAAGCAATGTAAAGTGAAAAGGCATTCATAATGACAGTCATTACCTGCCAAAAATAGACCTTGGAAGGTCACCTGGAAGGCAGAGCCAGTTTTACAGAGAAAGGCAGCTAACAAATGTCAGTGTGCTGTTCTCAGAAGACTTCAGCTTGACTGACAGTAAAACCACATTTTCTTCTTTGCACATTGTGTTGTTGCTTGTACTGTGATGCTATCAAATACCCACATATGAGCCTCTTGTCTTTATGTAACACGTACCATAGTACTACTTGTTCCAAGTGGAAACTCTCACTTTCGCCCAAGTGAATGTGATCGGGTTGAAAAAATGTTTAGTTTCAAGAGTTGAGTCCAGGAGGTGGATTTATTTGTACTTTTTTGGTAAATTGTGATCTGTATTAAGAAGGAGCATTTCTTCATGGCTGTTGCTTGTAGAAGTATTTAAAGCAACAAACTATTCACATCTGAAGTTTCACCATGCACATAACTTTCTGAAGCCTGTCAATTCTCTTAATTCTGTAATGTCGCTTTAATACTGTTTTCCATTGGCCACTGATGACACAGTCATGCAGCTGTTTATCTTTGGTTGTATTTTGTGTCAGATCAACATTGTGGATAACTACGTGTTGAGGTTAAACTTTGTTTCCAGGTCAGCAAAATCAAGCAAATTTAAAAGTGCCTTGCATCTTTCTTATTTCTAGTGAAAATTATGTTGTCAAAAGAGATAATGTATTATTCTAATTTATTATTACTTTACTAAACATGTTTAAAGTAAGTCCATTGTGCCATTTCCTAATTCATTCATTCATGGTACCATTTGTTAATTTCATGCTAATTTGAAATGATAATGACAGACATCATCAGTCCACCAGTGGCTTTCTTGCCCAAGCTCAACCAGTTTGGTTGTGTTCATCTTACCAAACAGAAAGTGAGAATAAAACTGGAATCCTGTCATTATTAGAGGCTTTGTGACAAAATGGGTACTTGATGTGATCCAGTGATTATCAATATGTTGCTGATTGTTTATAATGTAGCTTTAGCTCTCTGTTAGATGCTGCTACTGCTGCTGGGTCACATTACCAATGCAAAATGAATGCATATCAGAGTGTTATTGCCAACTTTAAGCAAATGGTCCTGGAAACAAGAGCAAGGGGAAAATTTCTGCTGCAAGACAAAATACGGAGATTAAAAAAAACCCCAACTTTTCAATGTTTCTATCACTGCTTTGTTTTGTTTAGGGTGGAGGTTGGAGAAAAATTGAGGCAATCCCAGCTGTTAATAAGGGGTGATCCTGTACAAACCATAAGGGATAAAATGACAACGGAAAATGTAACCTCACTGTTAACTGATTTATTTCTTTCATTATCTTAACATTGTAAAATTTTGCACTGTCTACATGGTGATATGTGTATTTTATAAGTTTTTAAAAAGTGGAACTTCAAAGTTTGCTGCTCAGTTTCATCCCTTGAACATACTTTCCCTCGGTTTTTATCCTCGGTTGTGTGATGTGTAAAATATTGAAAAAATGTTATTACCTTTTTAATTCTTCTAATGAAGTGCACTAATGAAACTATGATAACATCAATAATTAATGAACAGTTTCAGAGTTTGACTGATCAAACATCTTTTACGTAAATTTTAATCCACCATCTGTAGAAATTCAATCACTGGCAAAATTTACAAAGTCATGGAATATTTTAGGGGCAGGTCTTTTCAGCTTAGGTTTTATCCAGAAAAAAAAGTATACAGATGTGATGTCAAACAACTTTATTGAACAGCTGAACATTCTGGTTTTGCAAATGAGTGCAGTTAAGAGAGAGCGAGCTTACAGACTTAATGAGCAGCTTCACAGCTGATTGGCAGGAAACATGGCCTAAGCAGAGACTGAGACTTGTCAGTGGAAACAATGGAAGGGATTATGAAAATCCTTCAGAAAGCTGATTCAGCTTGGAGAGCAGCAAAAAAAAAAAAAAGTGGACTGCTCCCAGTCAGCTCAGTCTTAACATTAAATTAACATTTAATGTAACAAATTAACATTTGGTGTTAATACAAAGAAAATGGCAAATTCTCTAGTAAAAGAGAAACATACAGGTTGACCAAAGAAGATACCAAAAGAAATTTGTCTTGAAAATGAAAAATGCACAACAATAGAGATAAAATGCAAATAGGCAGAAACAGAAGTTGATGTTTGTGACTGAACTGGATGAAATCAACTGAACTCGGCTGAAGATTCGTCCTGCATTGTGGATGTTTAGATGGAAATTATATTCATAACTCCGACAAAAGTTGCCGGAACTTTTGCTTGGTTGCTTTTACCTCAGCAGTAAACACATAGGTGGAAAATTTTCTCCTTCCTTCAACTGGAAGGACGGTTGGTGACACTAAAGTCGTTTACAGGAAAAAGATGCACCAGTATCTAAACCTGATTAAATATTTATGGCGGAAATGAAAACAAATGAAAGCTCCAAAGCTGATTTTTCACCTGCTATACAAATAAAGATGAAACTTGAATATTGTTACATGTCAGTAAATTCTTCATGTAATTTCAGCTTTCAGAAAAACCAGCAGAAGTGTGATGTTTTTTGTTTTTGTTTTGTTTTTCATTTTGTCTTCTACCTCCTCTGAATAATATATTTAATGATTATTATTTAATTGACAGTTTTTGACATACATATTGCTGACAAAGCTAATAAATTACATTTTATATATGCCTGTTTTTTTTTTTTTTTGCCAAGAGCTGTTGGACATTGAAACAATTTGTTTAAAATAGCAAGCTAAAGACCTGTTTTATGGCAGAATTACTCGAAGACATAATCTGCTTCAGGGACCAGTCTCTGATGAAAAAGGAAAATAAAGGACCAGTATGCAGACATGTGGAATCAATTATTTCACTTTATGATTAATGATGGATTATTAAGTCTAAAACGAGATACTATCAGGCAGATGAAAATGCATTAGAGGTAAAAGATTTCTATATAAATTTGATTTTACCATCATTACTCAGGAATATAATTATCTGAACACGAATTCCCTCAGCTCCTTTTTACCTATTTTTTAGTGTTTTTACTCTAAGGTCTGAGATGAAATGGAAGTGGAGAGATGTCTGAGAGCTTGCTGCGTATTCATCTCAATCATGTTCAGTTCATAAATCTGTAAGCAGTAAATTGAAAGTAATTACGATCCACTTACGGAAGAATTGCCTCTGAATGAATCTTGCAAGCTACAAATGTCCCAGTACCACCCAAATATAGTTTTTATTTTTTGTGTTTATAATTAAATTGGCAAAAATGATTGAGTTGTATTGAGTGAATCTTTTGGAACACACCCTTCTGCGCTTTGCAGTGCCTGCATCGCATGAAAACAATCATTTAGGTAGTACTAGAAAACTGCAGGAATTTTTGGCATGTAATTCATTGACAGTATGATGCAGAGCTCTTTTTCTTTTTCTTTTCTTTTTTTTTTTTTTTAAGTCTTGGCAAAGCTAATGCAGAAAAATCTTTATGTTGCAAAAGACACTGCCAACTTTCCACTGATTAAAATGCAGCTATAATAATAATCCTGATTGCACATTTGCTGTTTTTAGATTTGCACCAAACTTACAGTAATGTGTAAAAGTCTTAAACTGATAAATTTTTTAAAACGTTTTTTCTTTTCTCTTGAAAAACGTGGTACATTTCAGCATGAGGTCCCGTCTTTTCTTAAACCATTTTAAAGAAACTGGAGAAGGGAAAAAAGAAGGGTCACATCTGAAAACTCACTATCTAGTGCAGATGAGCAGTGTCTGAAGGAGGAAAAGAATCCATCAGAGTGCTCACAGAACCTGAAAAATTAATCTGACCCATCACCTGGATCCATCTACTATTTGCAAAGCCTCAACAAGGCTGGACTCCATGGATGAGTGTCTGTCAAAAGCATGTGCATACTCCATGTTTGAAAATCTATTTTCAAATCCAAGGGCAATGATATGCCTCTATAGCAGCTTTTACTCTCTCTTCCGCCTTTGAACCTTATCGCAGGGATTTACTACCATCCAGACTCAAAATCTTTTGTAAAATCTTGGGCTGATGTTTTGTGATAAGGTGTGGCTCGCAGGTAGTTTTTCCTGTTAAAGAAAGATTGTTGTGTCACTGTTAATCCCAAAGGTGTTTGAGGAGGTTAAGGTCACAGTCGGGTTCCCCCACAACAAACTTAAGAAACGATTATGATCCCTGCTTTGTGTGCATGGTGTTGGGATGCTGTGACAGAAAAAGGTCCTCTGAAACTGTTGCCAAAAAAACAATAGAACACGCAGCAAAACTATATCTGCAAGTAAGACTTCCTTCAGTTTGATACCAAACCACAAGTCATATAAAACAATCAAACAGGGTACTTTTTACCTTTCAGTTTAAGTGCAAATAGCATTTATAAAAAAGTGAAGTAAAAAAAGGATAAATGTTTATTGTGATTCAGATTCCATTAAACATTTTACCCACACTTTGGAATTCTGTCCACATTCCTTGCCTGTCATTTGTGCAAATCCTTTCTGACAAGGTCCAACTTTGTTTGGCCACTATGATTTTCTAGCGCATTAAATCATTTGTACCTCCCAGGCCCCATTTACACAATTCTAACCTCTTGTTTACATTGTAACAGAGTCTTGGGTGGACAACACTAAAAAGGTTTGAGAAGACACTGCAGATAAAATTCTCTTAAAATGCAAGGAGCATCATGTCTGTGTAATGATGACCCAGAATCTTTCTGCGATGACGACATCTGTCAGATCACCTTGCATTGCTGCACTTAAAGCCTGTTTACATCCAACGACGCCAATTCTGGACCTCTATGTTCTGTATGTACTGCTGAATCTTTTAAAGTAATTTGTTCTCCAAAAGCAGAACCAGCTTTTATGCCGTCAGCAAAGATTGCATGTGCTTGATAACAAATACAGCTCTGTACAAGTTCTTCTTTTGTCTTCCGATGAAGATGCAGTGTGCATATGGGATGTGTCATTGAAAAGTTCACTGCTTACTACAATCCTGGCATGCAGACTTCATCCCTTCCAACCCATATTTGCATCTTGTCTGTTCGGAGGTATTTTTTATACTACTGGCGTGTAAATTCAAATTTCTTCAAATATGTAGAAGTTACAGCAAAACTTTTGGGATTTGAATAGAAGCATCTTCATGTAAACAGGAGCTGAAATTATACTAAAACACAGCCATAAGGGTGACTTTTGGTTTTGTCTTAACAGCACACACAGAGGTAAAAGCAATGAGTCCCAGACACCAGGACATAAACGGTTAAATGACTCCTGGAACTCTTAATAATCATATATATTCACTCGTATTTGTTTATTTATTTTGCTGTAATTAAGTAAAGTACTGTCAGCACAGATTGGCCAATAGCTAAATGAGATTGCAGTTCAAATATTGTATTGGATCTGACAATATCACTCCTCACAGCCTCAGAACAAATTGAAAAATCATTTAACTGGAGGGGTTGAGAATGATGAGTATTGTGAATTGAACAAAGACAATTAATGTCTCACCTGCCTTCCAATTACTCTGATCTTGGCTGCTCTCCAGCATCTGGTCCTAATCACTCACCAACTCTTGTTAAGTGTGGAATGTCTCGAGTGCAGGAACTGCTGCTAAGAAACTTTGACCTTTCCAAGACTGTCTGAACAAATCGGTTGGCAATTGGATGAGCTTGTGATTTTTTTTTTGGCAGAATCACAGAAAAAAAGTTGCTTGACTGACAATTTATAGAGCTGAACTATACACAGAAAAAGTGGGCTATTTGCAGTCAAATTTCCTATTATTATCCCTGTGAAAAAGATTTAAAAAAAAATCCACTGTTATAAAATTTGAATAGCTCTTAAAAAGAGAATTCAACATCTCAGTGTATGATCAGCTCATACATTGTTTTAGAAATGTTAATAATTATATACATTTGCATAGTGTGATGTCAAATGGTAGTGTATCAGACAGAATTGTCAAATTAGTTTTAGTCTTATATAAAATTTTATCTACAAAACCTGCATAGGAACCACATTAGAAGTCTTTGTGGTGCAAAAATAGGAGATGTAGGTTCAAAATCCATGTTAACATGGAACTAAAAACTTGTTCAGACATATGCTGGGTTTCCATTCATACCAAAACAACAACAAAGCAAGCTTTTGAGTAGCTGAAAAACAGAAATGTGAATCAGAGAAAGGCACATTGACTGAGGTTTCGTGAAAAAGCTTTGTGTTGCCAGATTATGACAGAACAGACTGCACTGCAGGTCTCTGCAAATCACTAGAAGTTCTGCTGACTGGAAACCAATTTGAAGAGTAACATTAGATAAGATTCCATTTAAATATTGATGTAAATAAGTATTTACATCAATTTTTGCTACATTTTTCTGCATTTTCAGCCTTTATGTTGTTATTTTGAAAGCTGAAAAGTTTTGCAGACATGACAAAGCACCATTACGGTTTCATCATTGCCCTTGCAGGCTCAGGAAATGTGCAAATATCTGTGTATTCGTTTTTGTAAGAAATCATATGAACCATTTATAGGAGCAGCCTGCACATACTGCTTTCCTTGTTAGGTCATTTTCTTCAGTTTATCATTGATAGCCTATGAATATAACAATAACTAGTGAATACCTAAACTAAAACTAACTACATTAATGTTCTACTTTTTACCCTGACCATGGCTCCGGTTGTTTGCCTCATTAGGATCAGCCTTTGATTCCCATGAGGAATACTTGCAAAAAGGTCAGTGATGATACCAGAAAAGGTCCTAATGAATTAATAAAAGTATGCACACAGAGAGACACAACTGCCTTGACAAATTGCAAAAAACCAAAACTAAAAAAAAAACAAAAACAAAACACACTGACATAAAGTAAACAAGAAGGCACTGAGATGTGTATTTATTTATAATATTGTATTGGTTTCCAAACAGTGTGCACAGATTTTAGTGTAGGTGTGCCTTGAGAATTTGGCTTGTTTTCTGGAAGCATTTTGGAGGTTCACCACTGATTTATAGTGAAGAGTCTGAAATGTAAATGAGATGTTTAAATCCTTATCCATAAGTCGATATTTAAAATTCAGCCATTTTTCATGGTGAAATTTAGCACTGGCTTATCACCTATTAGGCACTTTTAGTTCCACAGGAGCTTTCATTATGTAGTGCTGTTTTCCTGCAAGTTGGCATAATAATGAGTGCATAGCCACCTCTGCTTGTAGAATATTACCATTAAGACTTAACTGAGACAGAAGTTACTCTCCAATGGCTCTTAAACAGCCTTTTACTGGTGGATTCTTTCACTATGTTTTTATTTGGACTATTTCTTTTCTGTTACTGGTCAGCATGGGTTTTACTCAGGTTACACTGTGAAGCTGTCATTCAGTGTACTGGAAGCCATTGTGGTGTAACAGAAAGGCAGTATTGCACTGAATGACAAAAACATTGCACGGAATGATGAAACTTTCACCATGTCTTAAGGTCTGAACTGGACAGCCATGCCAGACCATGGGCTTGAATGATGATTATTATGAAGTATATCACATTACAGGGAGACCTTTTTTATTTTTGAAAGACAAATAAAATTGTTTGTGTTCTATTTAAAATTACAAATGGAGTTGCAACTTAAAGTGACACACAGTAGCAACGCTTACATGGACAAATATTAAGACTGATTGAAATCAGTCTTATCGGAGATTCCAGCTGGCATGTTTATATGGAAACAAGGTTGTATCTGTCTGATCAGCTGTATTTACATGATGGACAGATTTAATATGATTGTAATACTTTTGACATGCGCAGTGCCCGCTTGTCTGGAAAAGGTTTTTCTTTTTTTTTTTTTTTAAATTTTGACCCTTTTTGATTTTTGAAATAGTCAGTTATCTCCAACGCTTTCAGTTTTCCAACAAAAATGTATCTCTCAGTCCTGTTGAAAATTCTTTACATCCCGTTTCCCCGAAGTAATTCAAACATGCGCAGAAACAACATGGTTGTTTTTGCCTTCTGATCCGCTTGTGAAAAGGCTTAAAACACCTTTCCTGATCTGATTGAAACTTTTCTGATCAGGGCCAATCCGATCAGCTGTGGTGTTTACATGACACATTTTCTTTCTGATTGGATGTTCACCCAGATTAAAAGTGGTCGATGTAAACATAGTTAATGACAAGCAGATCAGCTACTAGAGTCAAGCTCACTCTGCAGGAGCACCACAGTCTGCAGGAGGCTCTAAAAAATATCACTATAGTGGTCACATGACTGATTTGATGCACTGTGTGTTTGTGACAAAGAGTTTCCTGATTGTGACACAACTTAACACACACTGCTTTTAGATAATCAACAAAAAAAAGTCCTGATAAATCTATTTTAAATTTGATAAATCTGTTTAATCACTTGTTCCTTTTCCTGAGTATAACCTGGTTCACTGAATGACGAATGTCATGTCCTTGAACATTGCCAGTTGTTTCCAATTAGCATATGCAAATGCTTTACCAGCCACCATGCAAGGACATGAGACTCTGGACCGCACACAATCATTCCCTAAACTTAAAAAAAAAAAAAAAAAAAAAGAGAGTGTGGCAAAGAATAATAAAACAAAACCTAAGAAATTCCTGCAGATACCATCTACACTGAAACCAATCTCTCCAAGAAATTCATACATATTCAAAAAGACATGTAGAGACATTTGTTTGATTCCTTGAGTGATGTGTTTAGGAAAAAAAAAATCTCTGTTAAAGTCAGTTTTCCTCTTTAAAGAGAAGGTCAGAAGGCATGTTATGGTAGCTGAGTTTAAAGTGATATAACCATGTGTCATGGCAATACAAGTCAGGTCTTGAATAACCTAAAACTGTGAAAAATGCCCTGTGGTGATATACTATGAAAATATAAATTTGGCTGAAGTGGTCTTACTGGCTTTCTTTTTGTAAGAGCACAGCAGCAGCCTGTAGTAGCTGGATTTTATAATTATTCTATCAACTTTCCATGCCTGCTTACTCAAATTCAGAGTTATGTAGGGGCCATGAATTAGGATATCCCAGCTTCTTTCAGATGCAAGGCGACATATACCCTACAAGGGTCACAGGCCTTCATCAAGGGTCAACAAGGACACAAACATACACCACAATGTACAATTTACCCAAAAATGAGCAATTAAACAACATTCAAGGTTCAATACAGCAACAAGCACCTGACAGAGAAGTGCTAGGTAAGGATGAGTGAAGTGTTGTAACATAACTTTAACAAGGCTGAACACACACTCCACCTCAGCACCTCAACAGCATAACTCAGAGGGAAGCAGATGAGCAGGGAGAACAGATGCATTATTGGTGTAATGGATCCCACTGAAATGAACCCTTATATCTCCAAATAAATATGAAACCTGTCAGAATGTTGTATATGGGTTTAATTAAAGTAAAAAAAAAAAAAAAAAAAAAAAAAAAAAATCATCATCTCTGATGCTGCTATACTTTCTTTCTACATTCTTATAATCAATATTCTGTGTATTCTACTTGTTTCTCAATACTTCCCAAAAACCCTTCATTTTCCATGTAAAGCAAACATTACAAGCATTAATCCACAGATAAGTGAGTTCACAAAATGACTTATTACAAGAGAATGTGGGTTTGATAATTGTGCTGCTGCATGAGTGATACCTCGAGCCGGTACTTTTTCTGTATATGAAGCGTTCTCAGGCAGATATCTGGTTGGGGAATGCAAGGTGATGTAAATACCCATTCATAGCAAATCCGACAAAAGGCTATGAGCAATATTTCGTTGGATTTGCCTTGATTCACCAGCAACACAGGAGATAAGTTGCCAGCACATTTGCTTGTTTGCCTATTTAGGCAGAAAAATGTCGACAGTTGCATTTGACACAAGTTTTTGTCAAGGATTGTGAAAGCCTTTTTCACCTTATGTACTTTGCTTTTTCTGCAAAAGAAAAGTTGTTTTGCCCTTGGTTGAAGTGTTTTGGCATTTTATTTTAATTTATATATATAAACATGGTTTCTATTATATAAATGTATATTTCAAAAATATAAAAAAATTTCACTTGATGTAAAACTGTTTTGCACATCTCAGCCTCTCTGTTATTCTTTGTCACTCTACACTTTTTTACCAATATCAAAATGATGTAACTGAAACAATCTATGAGTCACCAGGTTTAATTCAAAATTGTCTGATGACTTCAAAAACAGCTACAGCAACACACAAAAATTAACATAACAGTGTACCAGTTAAAGCAATGCTATATTTTTTCTGCATTTTCGGCCATTTGCAGAGCCTTGCAGAGAGAGCACCTTCAGTGTCTTGGACAATGATTGGCTTAGGCTTTTGTAGGTGTATGTGTGCATATTCCTGCCCTTATTTTTGTAAATGTTATCAAACAGTTGTGAGAGCAGCCTGGTGAATAACATCAATGGATTCATGGTCCAAAAAGAACAAGGAAGGGCACTGAATTCTTACAATACGGTTTAAAGCTAACCTGCTGAATAAAGAGTTTTTCAACTGGCAACTGAAATGTCTGAACCAAGGTTTATAAAAGTTAAATTCTATGATAATGTAGTGATCTTGGCCTTCCAGGATTAAAAGACATTCGAACTGGATTAAAAGACGTTGTCATTTCTTTCTCTACAGTAAGACTGGTCCACACAGGACGAGGAGGGTGACCATTTGACCCAAGGGAGGACGACACACAGAGATTTACAACTCTTCTCTCTACAGCATTCCACCAAAGGGAGTAGAACATCTAACAATTTATGGTTGCAGGTCGGGGGATGCCGAGAGTCGCATCTGACCAAACCCTGGTTCTTGTCAAAAATGACACCTTTCATCAAAGTACCAGACTTCATGGTGCCAGAACAATCCCTCCCCTGACTGAGAAGGAGACTGGAAAGGAATTCAAACTTCTTTCCCCAATTGAAGGAAACTTTAGATGCTTAACCTCATGCAATGAGGTTAAGCATCTAAATCTTAATCATCAATCTTAGTTTACAAGTTGTCGAACCGATTTAACTTGATTTTATCTTGATATGTGATTTAATTCTTTGAACTGATCACACACGGATATTAATCATTAACACTGCATTAAATATTGTTGATTATGTTTTCCAAGCTTCAGACCTCTCTTAAGCTACTAATGTGAATGAATAAAATGTGAGTTTTCCTTTTTAGGATTTATTGCCGATGAGGACAATTCATGGAAATTAATTAATCCACCTTTAATAAAATTACATGTAGCCAATCTTTTCATGTGTGAAAGTAATACTAAAAGTTAATGCTTTTCTTCCCCAGCAAACGAGGAATCTGCATAACTCTGAAAGAATGTGATTTGATGTATATTGGAGTCAAACAAAGCAAAGAATTGTGGGTATTATGTTCACACTAATGAGATACAGAGGGAAGGAACTAGAGCTGACCTGATTGGATAAGGTTGGTCAGCCTCTGACAGAAACAACTCATGATTGGCTGGAAGTTCGAAAGGCGGGTCTGTTTAAATTAGACTGGCAGCCCGACTTTCTCAGTCTAAGCTTTTTCCTAACTCTCAGTTTGTTTCTTTTTCTCAGCTTTTGTCTTCTGTTTAGTTCTTTAGTCTTTCGCCTTCTTTTCTTTTTGTTATTTCATTATAAGTTTTTACCTCTCCGTTCTTCCGAACGGGAGAAAGCACAACAAGTGTTTATTTGTAACCAGTATTTTTCCCGAGATCAGTAATTAACTAGAACAATAACTCCAACTTTTTCCACTGCGTCTTTACACGTAAAATCTGGAAATATCTATTTTTGGGACAATCTGGATCATCATCACGCCGCTCTGGAACTCTGCTGAACGGACCCAGAAGCCCAGAGTAGCTACATAGACCTACCTCTTCTGACGACAGACAGTCCATTCCCCGGAGACTTGCAGTCCAGGAGAGAACCACCCGGGTTCGGCAGCTCCACGACTGCTTCAAAAGTAAGATCTGTTAGCGCTCTGACATTTGTGATGTCCCAAACCAGTACATCAAATTCTAATTAAATAATTAAAATTGAATTCTTATCCAAATTTAGAATTAATGAACACGCTCTTATCAAAGATTTAAGTAACATAATCATCCCGATTTATTTGCTTAATTCCAACCAGTTTCTTCCTGCTCCATCTCATTTAATTAATTTCAGCGTTCCTTATTAATGCCATAAATGAAATTCCATGCAGACAAATTCATTATACCATCTCACCAATAACCTCTCCATCATTGCTCATTTTCACTGTTGTATGTTTACCATCATTGTAATAAATATTTATAATCAATTCATCCGTTCTGAATGCACAATTTCTGGTTCATTCGTTCTTAGGATTTACTCCTTTAAATTGGGAGTATTTCAGGTGTCTCATCCGCCTGAATCTTAGGTTAATTAAAAGTGATGAGTGGTGCTCCGAGGTAATTAATAAATTCATAATTTGTAGAGGCATATTCCGCTACAATAACAACAATGCTGCATGCCATGTTTAAAACTTCGGGTTTTGACAACCATTTCTGTGGTAACAATTTTTTATACTGTCAAATGTCTGCTTTCAAAAGAATTTAAAAAGAAAAAAAAAAAGAACAATTTCTTTGTTATTGTCCTCCAGAAAAACCTAGAATTATTTTCCAGCCCAACTTCCCTTTAGGTAGGATTGCATTATTTATCAAGCACTTTCAAAATAGTTTAAATATTATTTTTTCCAGGAGCACAAATCATAAGAAAGTAGTGGCTTACATCTGCCAGTACTTAAAAATTCTGATTGTTGTTTGGTAACACAGAGGAAAATGTGTGCCTCTCGATGTGTCTGACATAAACACACTGCAAAATCTGAAAGCTAAGTAAGATTAAAAATCTTAAATTGAGTACACATATGCTTATTATTATTATTTTTTTTAAAGGTAAGCTCATTCTTAGTTTTTATGCCAGAGAATTCCTCTTGTTTTAAGAGTATTATTATTTACTTGTTTTGGGAAGTCTTGACAAGCCAAATTTTCTTGTTCTGTTGGAAGATAATTTATCTTTTTTAAGCAACATTTACCTAATTTTTGCATATTTCTTTCTTGTTTTCTAAGGCTGAGTTTTTGTAATGCAAACATTGTGACATTCTTGTTACCACTATTTAACCCTGTCTTAGTGCAGATTGCTTCACGGAAACACTGTCAGTGCAAAGTGATTTGTAATAACTGATATGTGAACTAAACAGGGGATTAAGAACCTCTAAGAAAGACCCTATTTTTTATTTTTGAGAACCAAACCTGCTTTCATCATGATTGGTTTTGGTGGTTTTCTTCTTTAGCGTGTGTGACCTTTTTGATTCAATTTGATTAAAAAAGAATTTATCTTATATTTAGAAAATAAATGGTTCAGACTTTATGGCGGTTATCTGGAAATTAACAATAGAACTTGATTGTTTCTTTCCTTTTAATGAATTAATCCCAGACCTTTTCTCACAAATGGTCATGTTGTCACCTTGGTAACCAAGCAGGCCGACTCTCTTAGAAATATGAAAAACTGGAAAAGCTTCTTTTTACAATGGAGAAGAAGACATTTGTTGCCTTATGTGGTGTTGGCATTCAGCTCGACATTTTAACACATGAATTGCTTGGCCATGTAATGCGCTGTGGATAAGACGTGTTCCTGTCATATATTTCTGCAAGAACAACCGGCATTATTTCCTCTCTGCAGAGGGGTACATTCAATATTTCCTAGAGGACCTTGTCAAACATAGGTGAATGTTGTTTTGCGGGCTTTGCAGAAACAGCTGATGCTGCTGTTTCTTAGGAGCGTAGCAAATTTGTTTGACCAACAAACACTTTATTGAGATGGTTAGATGTAAGCAGCGGTCGAGTTACTCTCATATCAGCTCATGAAAACCAAGGACACAATGATTCATTAGTGGAAAAATGTCACATCTCACATAAAAATCACATTTCCAGCAACAGCTCAGTGACATACACTGATGAAAATGAATCCACATCTGCTTTCAATTACTAAGTTTTACATATTAGAACATTAGATAAAAAAAAAATCCTTTCAGGAGATAATATGGATGTGACTTCTACAGGACCTTCTGTTCTGAAAGTCTGTCAAATGAAACATAGCCTCCATTTGCTTCATATTGATACATTTCTGAATATTTGCATCACCGTCATGGTGTGTAAAGAGATTTCACAGTGTCTCAACTATCATCGCTGGAGTTAATTGCTCAAAAGAGTCCCTGTGCAGTTAAACCCAAACAGGATTAAACAGCAATTGATCTTCCCCCTCATGCTTTAGATTGACACCGTTTACCAATGAATGTATTCTGGAAAGGCACTAACAAGCATTAGACATCCCTGCTAATCACACTCACTGTTTTCCAGAGCTCGATGAGACTTTAATCATGCAGAAGTAATGGAAACTCAGCTCTTTTGGTTTAAAATCCTGATGTCTGTACATAGTCTCTCTTTGACTGTTGTGACATCTGTTGCATTTTAAACTCTGGGCTTGATTCAGGAAATTATGTATACTTTAGTGTTTGCTTGTTTTTAGAAGTTGACAATATGAAAGAGTATTTTATGCATCATAAAGATATATCATGTCTAAGTAGATGCTTTACAACAGATAAGCCCATCAAAATAGATCACTGACTGTTTTTTCTTTTTACCAAGTAATGCTGTCTATTTGTGTTTTTCTCAGCATTTAGAAGGTAGAGCTCACATATTTTGCTTCAGCTATAGCAAAATTGTCAAACAATAGACAGATAATTTTTCCTAAACAAAGTTATTTATGTATGCCGAGTTGATCTTGTGATCCCCTTGCAGACATTGTTTTGTGCTCAGATGATATTGGTCAGGGAAAGCAGTCTCAGTCGCTTGATCCACAGTTGGTGCTGCATAACACAAGGTATTGAATATTGAGTGATCAGCCCCTGGGGAAATTAATGGGGTATCACAGCAAACGGGCTGTATCACAAGTCTAGTTAAAATGACAGTGGCAGGAGAGAAGGGGAGGAATGAGCTATGGGGGTGGAAATGCTAAGAATACTTCTTGTTATCTATTGAAGTTGCATAGCTGCTCGTACCCCAAGGCTCAACTCCACCTCTTCCTCTTCCTGTGTACACTCTTGACTCCTCTGAGAAAAGAGCAACAACAGCTGTTTAACCCAAAGCACTTTTGTCCAACAGAGGGATTTATGGATAAAGGGCCATCACTGGAGAAAAGAGAGCGAGTTGTTGCACTCACTGCAGTCACAAGTCCAACACAAAATTACAAGTACAGAGACTGAACAGCTGCTCTCAAACTCACATTTAGCATATCTTGCAAATTCCCAAACAAAAGGATGCCACGAAAGGGAGGACAGCGAGCTTCAAGCCGATAATATGAAACAAGGTCTCTGGTGTTGGCAGATTGTTGTAATGGGGAGCCCTAAACAGGCTGCATCGTACTGGACAGATGTACCATTGGAATCCTGCATTGTCTCAATTATAGCCAAGTCCCAGACACAGTTTTAGTGCCAGGTGGAAAAACAAGACATTGTGTATTTACAGTTTTATTTCTCTACTGAGCCCAGCAATAAAACACAGAAGAAGAAGAACCTGAAGGCATATTTTGTGCTCTGCCAAAGTCAAATCAAATTATTGCAGCACCATAATTCTGCACAACAAACTGTGGGCTGCCAGCTAGATCCAAACCACCATTGCAAAGGGCTTTTTTTTTTATTTTATTTTGCAACACTGGCTAAAACAATAACACAACTAAAACTGCTGGTCTTCTTATACCTTGAAGTTTTGCCAAATGTGACAAACCACAAAAGCTTCCACTTTCTTCCTATAGTGGTGAAGCCTTCCTATGCAGTGTAGGGTTGCAGGTAATCCAATACTTAAACACTGATCGCATGGAAGCTTTGGAGTGATTTGCTGTAAAACCATCAAAGAAAAAGTGATGTGAATGTGAGGCGAGGAAGCTTGGGCCTTAGAAGGTGTAGATCTCCTGGTCATACAATATTCGCTGACAAAAAAACCCAAAAAACTACCCACTGCCTTGCAAGTGTTGACAAGCCCACAGAGAGAAGCTAAGTAAGTGCTTAAAGTGATGTTATTTGCTACCAGTGGGTTCTCAGTGTATAGTGAGACTGCAGCCCGGCCTCTTCTTTAGAATGTACTATTAGTTCTTTTTCAAGTAAAGGACATCTTGAACTAGCTGGTCAACAATATCAGTCAAGATATCAAGTTGGAAAAACGATTCATGCCAGCCTGTTTTAGATTTTTGTTTTCATTGTTAACTGTACTGAAGGGCATCTCTGACAGACACATCGTGAGGGATAAAAGGATGAAAAAGTGTGTTTCACCATTCTATGAGCAACATCATCTTCTTTGACTTCTCATAAATCTTCCTGGAAATGCATTTGTTTTAGACACATAATTTAGTTGGTGAGTGAGATTATCTTTACTGCCAAGGAATTCTACATCATCAAGGTTGTAGACATTTCGATCCAGTATTTGGGATTACTGGGATAAGAATATCTCAGCATTGTTGAAACAAGACTTAATTACACTCCGAAGCATGCCCAAATGCAAAGTAAATCTGGGAGGAAACATGCATTCACTGTGCTTCCACGCTCTTTTATCTACAGTGGAAACTGTCGTAGCTTTCCGTTTAACATTTTTCAACTCTGCACTTCGGTTGGCGCATGGAGAGCTTCTCTGCGCTGCATGATGATTGATTTGCAATCCTGCTTCTGCTCGCTGATCTCGTTGTAGAGCAGATATATCCAGGGGGTATTCTGTCTTGATCAAAAACTCATCCGTCAGCTGTTTGTGAAGAGTTGTAAATGCCCTCTTTCCTGCAGTTTCGTAAAACACACGACCCCTGTGTGTAAAACACACACAGGGGTCGTGTGCACTATCCTAGTGCAGTGGTGGGACCACTGCACTAGGATAGTGTCCTTTTCTAAGCATTATTATCACACTTCTTATCACTTAAGAGCTGCATACAAAAAAATACTTCCTCTTCCTTTTATGGTGCTTCCTCTCCCTTTAGCCATGTAGCTTCATTTAGAAATGCAATCTGAGTTGAGTGTTAGCGCCTTTACCTTGTTTGAGTTAAATCTAATCCCATGCTATGTGGCACACTCTAACATACAGCTGAACTTTCCTGACTAAAACTCCAGGCTTGAAAAGGTGGGCCACTTGCACACATTCACGACGGTCTCTGCAGATGACATATTGCTCATCAATGAACTGCTCGGTTTAATATAGTGTTGCACCATTGAACACAAGTAATGCATAAATCTGTGTTTTTTCCTGGGGGTTGATTCACCCCCTGCCCCACAGTGTTCCGCTGTGATTCAGACAGCTGTGACATTCACCTTCCTACTGTTGTGGGCAGAGAAACAGACCAGTAACTCTAACCTTTACTCAACCAGTGATTTAGCCTGCCTGTCTGTGCTGATAACACAGTCCATCAGAGTCACCCTGAAAGGAGGAGATGAGGGCTGCTCTGTGATGCTGCTGTGCTCAGGTAGGGCCTTTAGTCACTGCCACCCGTCTTCTGTGTTTTCCACTGGCAGCCTCCTTTTTATCTCAGCAATGGTAGCCTCGATTTCATACACCCACTCAAGCCGACCACTCATCTATTCTAAAGAACAAAAACCACGGCGTTGAGCCATGAAAGTCACCTGCATGAACTTGGCAGCCTCCAGACGCATCTTCCTCCTGATATAGTTGGGAAACGCTGTACCGCAGACGTATGCTAGACTTTATATTCACCTCAGATGTAACTCTTATCAACAATGGTACAATAATTGGCTGCATGACTAATTTCTTTTGTAAGTCCTTTCTGTAGTTCAGCACAGTAATAACTATTATGTATGACAGTCCCTGATGTTCTCTCCAGCGTGTTAGCAGCAATTACAGTGGCACAGTTGAGCTTGAGATAATATCTTATAAAACCTAATTAAGATGTTGCACATTATCAAAATTCTGAGACTGCATGCATATTTTTAAAAGCGATAATAAATGCCAGCTTGGTATGGAAGTTAGGAGAAGTGAAAGGCACTGTAAATGCACTGGTGATACACTGAAGACTGATCAATCTTCAGTGAATTAGACATATTTAAAACGGAAAAAAAAAAAATCACTTAAAAAATGTTTTGGTTCATATTCTTGATATAAAGCATCCGGTAAATTGTCTATTCAACACATATGGTATCAAGGATTTGCTTTGATTTTTCTGCACTGGAAGTGAAGTATTGTGCTTCTGAGCACAGGGGATTTTACAGAGCAGTTACCACCTAATAATGTGTAGCTCTGAGTTGTCTATTCAGCACAAAAAAAGGTGTTCAGTAGAGGTTCTTTTTTTCTTTCAGATTATTTCCCATTGACAGATGCTCTCTAAATCACTGCAGTGAGTGATTATGTTTGTCAGGATGGTGTTCTGTTTGCTGAGCACTGGAGAGTGAGATTGGGAGGTGAAAATGGCCACTCAAGATAGACAGCGGCAGTGCCATGTTGATTGCCACTTCCTCTTGTGTGATTTGAAATAGTTTTTTAATTTTTTTTTTTTAATTTTTTTTTTTTATATATAAAAAAGTATTTGTCAGCCAAGCTCTGGTCTGAGCCCTTCATCACCATGCCAAAGTGCTCTCACTCATCCTCTGACTGAAGGGTCATGATGGAATACAAAAAGTGTTTGTACAGTGTAGTCTACATAAGGAAGACAATACAACGCTTGTGTATGCAATCAGACTCTCATGCTCTTGCAATTGGAGTAACAAATCGTCTCCCTTGTAATCAGCTTGTCTTTGCCTGCTGTTCTCATCAAAATTCTCCAAATGTCCTGTTGCCATGGTACCTTGAAAAATCTGCTGCCAAGATTTTTTTTTTTTTTCTTCCTAAGATAGCAGTTTTCATTTTTCTGTCCTCTTACCTCTCAGATAGAACAACTTTGGATCAATTTAAGATAAAATTAGTGCTTAACATGAAAATAGATTGCTTGAGATAAATTTAAAAAAAAAAAACTAGACTCGAGTAAATAACATGAGTAATTCTCTGCTGTGAAACTTCTGCTGCATTTTTGTCAAATTAATTCTGTCTGAAAGCACAAACACTCTTAGAAGTATGGAGTTTGAAATTGCTCTTGGCAGGACTGGAGATACACCTACAGAGGCAGCAGTTAAAATCTCTCACTCCTCCTCTCGCATGCTCACAGAGCTCAGAATGGAGTTTGAGTATGCAGAACAAACACGCAGACTTTCCACAAAAAACTTCCAAGTTAAACTTGGAAATATTTCCAGTCGCAATGAATTTTATTCCTTATATTAGAAGGGAAGTCATGAACATATTGTGTTTGTCTGACTTCTTTAACAATCTTAATTAGAGTCATGCAGGAACTTGTTGCAGTTTTTGAGTTTGGCTATATTATATTGCATTATATTATATCATATCATATTATAGACAAAGATTATCAGTTTATATGATAGATAATTCATATGATTCAGGATTCAAAAGAATCTAAAGCCTTTTATTGTCAAGTCACCGTACATGTGGAACATACAAATGAGCCAAAATACCGCTTCTCTCTCTCCTTGGTACTTTGATAATGTAACAAAATACAACAAATAAGCAAATAATGAAAGAAAATACAATAAATAACATAGAGTAATATAAAAAGTAAAAGCAAAGCAATATAGACAATATAAATATATTATCATAATATTAATATTATATTATTATGTTAACTGAAGGAAAAATGTTTTGCCAAAAATACCTCAAAAACTGTGCTCCATATTTCCCATGAATAACAGTGTGATTGAATTTCCCCTCTAAGCTACCACAAGACCCAGTTAGGTAATATTCAAATGAGTCCTTCTGTCACTGATGTCAAGAGAATCTACAGAAAATGGTCAAAACAAAAAACAAACACATAAATAAAACTGATTTTTGTGGAGAACTTGTCAGAATTGTCATACGCCATTTGTGCCTTTATTTCTCAGCCTCTGAAAGAAACATGAAATAAATCGTTTGTAGAACTAAAATATTTGTATTTTATTTAACTTTTAGTGGCTTTCTATGCAGTACAAAGGAACATGGCAAATCTACAAACAATCAAATATAATATACATAAATACACAGCAACTGATGTAAGTAAGAGGTATACAGTCTAGTCTTGTGTTTCTTGCTAAGTAAATATGGAAATATTTCATAGTGAATCAGAAGACATGAGAGTAACCCTCCTGTTATAAGAATAACGTGGCCCGTTTAAGAGTGAGAGCTTCTGAAGAGAGATGTTAGAGTAACAGAGAAAGAAGGGAGATGCAGCGCAGTGTACATCCATGCTTGAGTGACACTGGAACATGTGATCAGATCAGCAAGTTTACTGAAAGAAACTCCCTATTTAGTGGTAGATACAGTTTTTTGCTACACGCATCAGAAATAAATGCTACAGCTGTCCCATGTCTGTTTTCCCACTGCTGTGTAAAGCGAAGGAGTTAACTCTGAAGTTAGCTGCAGCTTCAGCCCAGGAGAAATCGTCTCCCCTGTTTGTCCCAACCCTGATCTGGGGGCAGAAGCAGGACAGATTAACAGCTGTTTCTGATGGAGTTTGCATCTGTAATGGATGCAGGCTGGAGCAGCATGTTAGTATTTCACTCAACTGAAGAACATAGTCAAGTTCAGATTGTGTGGCATGAAGCTAGCTTAGAATGATTTTACCAACATAAGGACTTGCTTTTGAAACCCGCTGCACTTCAGTATAATAAAGACTAGATGGAACAATGACAACACAGCAACAAAAGACTGGTTTTGTTGCTGCTAAACGCTTGTATATTTAGCTTTGGTATGCTGCGGCTCACAGCATCTTGTTCTCTCTGACCCTCTTTTCTGTCCACACCCTCAATAAAAACTAAGGGCACAATAAAAAACAAAAAACACGGCTCATGTGGGTGGACAGCATATAGTAATGATGACGCCATGACTAAAAGGTTTTAATTGTCCTGATTAGTCAACATCAAAATCACTTATAATGGTTAGCCTTGGATCAGAGCCAAGCCAAAAATTAACCATAATCATTTCTGCATGTTTGCAATTAGGCTTTACGGTGATGTGGGGGTTAGCAGAGCAAAAAGGGAGGGGAATCCAGCCAGGCTCTTCTTTGCTGGCTTGCAGGCTTTGCATGTTCTCCCTGTGTATGCATGGGTTTTCTGCAAGAACTCCCACTTCCCCCCACAGTCCAAAACCATGCATGTTACATTCATTGGTCACGCTAAATCACCCTTTGGAGTGTGTGTGTGTGTGTGTGTGTGTGTGTGTGTGTGTGTGTGTGTGTGTGTGTGTGGTTGTCTCTCTGTGATGGACAGGTGTCCTGTCTGGAGTGTATCCTGCATCTTGCCTAGTAGCTGGAAGGACAAGCACTTATTCCAATGGGTGGTTTTACAAAATGGATTGAATTGCTATTAATAATGATGTAAACAGATTCTATGCTGTTAAAATAGATTATAAAAAAATCACATATTTATTTCTTTTCAAATTTATTACAATTATAAGCATGATTATGTTTTATGTAACAATGGTTTATTGCTGTTTTTGTAATTATATCTTTTAATGGGGACATTTTCCTTCAAGGATTCATTAAGTTGATGACTAAGTAGAAGATGTCTTGTTCTGTGTGATAAAAAAAAAGCAATTTTGTAATGTTGATGACTGTTTTGCAGTATATATAGAGCTACGTCAAACAGCCTCCTAGTCTGGACAGTATTGATGTCAAATAAATATTCCAACTGAAGTCTTCAGCTCTTTATATCAGAGGAATCATTAATTTAAAAAAAAAAAAAATCTGTATTCTGTATAGAGAAAAAAATGTGATGACTATCCCTCCAATATTTGCATAATTTTCTGCTCGCTCAGAAATCCTATGCACTCTGCATAACATAATGTTGCAAATAAAAATCAGTCTTATCGATAAAACACCTGCTAGTCGTGCATGGGCCTCGGTGGGCCACTGCTAATGTCACAATCACACCATTGCTCAAATATGCACAGACTTTTTTTAGATACACACTCACATACATGAACATGTGCTGTACTACACATGTACATAGCCTGCATATATTTACAGTATATTTAAATAAATTTGACCATGCTTTAGGAACAAAGTGACTTTTGCCATGTTTTTATTTGTTGTAACACATTATGTTAACACTTTTGTGTAAGTCAGTGACAACAAAACAGAACAACTATACATTCTTTTTTAAATCATTTTGTCCCCTGCAATATTACTTTTTCTCCTTTTTTTTTTTTGCTATTGTTTTTTATGCATTCTATTTTGTTTTATTCTGTTTTTTCATTCAGGATTTCACCACACAAATGGTACCACAGAAGCCCCATTTTAGGACATGCTAGCTTTTCCAGGTTGTATTAAGTTAGCACTAAAAATATCTAAGGGGATTTCAACAAGGAAATATGAGTTACGAAACCTTTTTCATGCTTTTCCACAATGTTTTTCTCACCTTAACTGGAAGTAGAGCTTAAGAAGTAAAAATTAGAGTGTTGTTGCAGCCATGCTTGAGTCATATCCACCTTCTTCCCTTCAACCTAATTAGACAACTCACCTAAATGAAATGCTATTTAGTAACCCATGTATGCGATGAGTTGGACATGAGAATGTCCTCCAATGTTGTAGCGATTTGCACCTTTTTTAAAAGGTGCAAATCGCTTTTTTAAAAGCGATTTGCACCTTGGGGGCACCATATATCCGTATTGGTCCCAACAGACAGTGAGAACTGATGTGTATCTTAATGTTCTGTGTAAAACCATCTCTTTCAGGCTTCCATCCCTTCTTACAACAAAGATCAAAAGAAGCAAAGAAATAAAACCTTCTAGCCTCTGTTAAAGAACAATAAATGGAGCATTATTGTCAGAAACCATCGCAGTCTGCCTTTGTCAGGGAGACGTGTTAAATTCCAGGCAACCTTAAGCATATTCAACAACACCCAAACTGCCTATAGCCCTAATTGAACATACATAAGAAATGCATTGGACATTTTCTAAGACTGTAGAAATGTATAGACTCATTAACTACAGAACAACAGATGTGATGGATGATTTCACGCCTTTGTGGAAAGTGAAACAGAGTGCCTCTTTGAAATACTGAATGAGTGCAGTAGCTCCATTAAGAAATGGGTGATGAAAAATCCTGTAGAAAGCCACTTAAAAGAGGCCAGACATCCCATGTCTGCTTTTTTTTTTTCAGTTATTGCCATTGAGAAGGTATCTCTGGCTCCACAAAGAGGTGATTAAAATTTCATTAAAAAAAGAAGGAGAATGACCTTTTGAATCCTTCTTTATTAAAAGTCTTAACCTGAGACGAATAAATGGTGGGAGGGGGCTGTTTTAAAACATATCCTCTAGCTCTTTTAATATGGTACAATGTCAGAGCCCTAATTACACCTGGTGATGTCATTTCTAATGTTTATAAGTGCAGGTATCTTACTAGTTGTTTTAGTGAAACTTACCCGTATGTGTTATACAACGCATTGATCTTGATTCTAAAAATGAGTCCTGTGTTTTTAAAAAAAGGAGTTGTGTTCTTCTAAATCTCTGCAGTCAAGACCAGCATGCTTGCGAGCGAGCTGTACCTCACACTTTCCCAGATGGCCCCATGCCTATCTTTAAGATTTCCAATACAAGGACATATTTGAAAAGTCCTTGAAGCCGCAAAGTGACTCTTGTTTTATATAGAGTGGCACAGACTGACATTCTGCACATATGAAACATGAAAGCAGGATTTCCTTCACTACACGTAACAGATAAGACTGGAATGACATATAGCACTTGTGTCACAGGTACCGTAAGTGTGAACCATTATTTACACTGAGCCTACAGCAATCGCAGGAGATCTCTGATGCTTCATGTGCTCATTGCAAACGACATTTCATTGTTACCTAAAGGAAGATTGGTTTATAGTTCAGCCTTGTTTTCTTTTGAGTGATCATGCTGAAAAAAATCTGAAGAAAAAAAAAAAAAAATCAAAGCAAGATCTACATGCAGTACATGCATACAGTATGTAGGCTGATCTCTGATGAAACAGTGTGTCTCCTGCAGATGCCTGTTTTCCACTGTGAGTTAAAAGAACGGCTGATGAGCCAATTAAAGAGACTACTTTTGGAAATCACATTTATGGTATGTTTAAAGCAATTTCTCTTTTACACTGTTTATGTTACCCAATTTTAAAGCAAAACACGAAGCAGACACATAACATTTGGTAAGGGTGGGAGGGTATGTAACATGTCTGCAATGTATCTTATGTGCATAAACTACCATATAACCGCATATATTTACTCTCATTAATAGATATGGCCTGATTATGCTGATCAGCCTTCTTATTCACTACTTTCAGGAGTCGAATGAACGTCATAGATATGAAAAACTGATTTTTTTTTTTGGTGTCTGAATGACTGTCCTCTGTGCATCCTGTATGAACATAAAAGTGACTGCAGAGCATAAAGAGAGCTGTTTCTGTGAAGTGAAGTTTGTGACGAGAGCTCCAAGGGCTTCAACAACTGGCTAAATCCAGGACTGTCTTCATCTGAAGTCTGCAGATCCTTTAGTCTGCAACACGTCTTCGTTTCAGTCATTTTCTTCCTTTCTGAGTTATAGGGCGAAGTTAAAAGTACCTTGTTATTTCAAAGCTAAATGTTTGGACTAGTTGTGTTCCTGAACACAACAGACATTGTTGTAGTAAAAATTGTTCACTTGATTACTTGTATTGTTTATAACAACAACATACTGCATTTTGTACCAGGTAAACTTTAACTAGGACACAATCAGTTGTTAAAGTTTACTTTCTGGTCAGTTAATAAAACATTAAGTTTGTCCAGATCTGCTTTCAAAAGAGTTTGTCCTCACCACATCAGAGAGCACTCAGAAGCTCATCATGAAATGTGAGCTAAAGCGCTTAAAGCTACACTGAAAAGGGCCACAAATTTATGCAACCCAAGACTTCTGTAACCTTATAAACTTGCACAGCAGTTTAAACAACAGCTACACTGTAAATCTTTGGTGCCAAATCTCATTGTTGTCATGATTACAAATGTTGCCATTCTTTGAAATAATCAAGATTTTATGATTAGGACATTTATTATAATTTACCAACATTATAAATATGGAAAATTACAATAACACTTCTTATAGCGCTTCAGATTTTAATTAGATCAGTTAAAATTATTTTATTAGTCCAAAAAAAAAAAAAAATCTGTGGAAATAACACGTTTTAGTTTACTTTGGCATTAATATATGGACAACAAAGTCATGGCTCATGTCATATTAGAAATCATCTGTCGCTGATTTGTGGCATGTAGATGTTTTGTAACAGCCTTGAATTGAATCCATCATCTTCCATTATCATGACATTTCTGATAAAGGCTTTTATGCCTCACACTTAGAATTTTGTCACTGAATGTTCAAAAACAGAGTAATTACTGGTGTAATTATTAAAAATCCAAACTTGCCATTTCCTGTGTGAGAGAAGCTGCTTTTGGGCATGATGTCACAGTGGTGAACCAAATCTTCTGATGGTTTTAAAGCTGCAGGATGACCCAGTTGATACACCGGCTGCAAAGTGAGCCTCACCCAGGCCAGGTTCACCTGGAGGCACAATCATGTACTGAAGACCCTGGCTGTAGCTGTGGAGGACAAAAGAATAGCAACCACCTCATCTCCACTCAGAACATCTAAAGCAGTCTCTACAGTAGCCTTTGTATGTGAAGAAAAGCAACAACCACAAACTCCAGCAGTACTTTGGTCCAACAACTTGCATGCTGTCTGCTTCATTGAGCTGACAGCACCATGGGAAGACGCCACAGACGAGGCCTGTGAGAAGAAAATGATGTGCTACCTGAAAGCAGCTGAACAGTGAGGCAGGAGAGCAACAGCTTGCCCTGTGGAGGTGGGCTGCTGAGGCTTCGTGGCAACATCCACCCTCAATCTGCTTAAGGAGCCAAGCCCTGCGCCGCACCATCAGAGAAGCTTCGTACACGGCTGACCGCTCCAGCAAGTGGATATGGATAAGGAGGAAGGACCTCAGGTGGGCCCTGAGAAGTTAGGACACACGCCCAGGTCTGATCAGCCTATGGTGGCCCTGCCCCAGCAGAGGGTGTATTGTATGTAAAAAGGCCAAAACACTCTATGACGTAGAGGAAAACAACTGAAGGTGTGTATCTGCTTGGCGAGGGTCACCTGGGGTCAGAAGACCTTTTCACCATCATGTCCTACATTTCAAATCAGTAAGTCACAATATCAGGAAATCTTAACTTAATCATAGTGTTGAATTCCCTTGATGAATTGTTAATTAAATAATTATGACATTCATAGTTGCAACACCATGGCAACAGGGACCCCATCACACAGAACCACAGTGGGTTAACCTGAGTGCTCTAAACATTTATAGTACTGCATGTACATTGAAGACTGTGCTCTTCATGCTGGTTACTCTTTATTTTTCCTGTAACTGATTTAATAATAATTCAATCTATGCATATATGTTAGACTAACTACAAACTCATGACAAAACATATCAGAAGCCTTTGTACTGAGAAAAGACAAATTGTTTCTTTCCATGAAAATTGATCTGAATAATTAGTTGAAATGAAAATATGGAAATTTGTACGGTGGACCTTTTCAGACCGATTCATGCAAAGACTGCGTTCACCTGAGAGTGAGCTGAACAACGTCAGCATGTAATACGTTCTAGGTCATTAGGCACAACCTCTGACGGTATAAGTGGTTGGATGGTACACGGGATCTGAGTGCAGATCCCTCCTCCCACCCTTCCCGTTTATGTTTTGCATTTTAGGGGACTGCAAGTTTCCTTATTAGAGCAGATGGATCACACCGACCTAATCTGCTATTACGCTTTCAAAAAGTACTGTGTGGTAATTTCATCACTTCAGGGAGTGAGGACTGTTAAGATTGACAAGATCTCAATAACAGACTAATCAATCACTTTTAGAGTGCATTACTGTGAGAGGGAGCTTAGCCCCGTGGAAGGCAGCCTGATATAAATAGCAAATTGGCTTCTTCATGGCTCTTTTTCAATTTCCATCAGTATTCACTGCATGCGTCTTTTGCGCTCACCCACCTCATGAACACACATGCTTATTCAGAGTAATCTCATAATGAAACTCACATTTTATGGCACATTCAGCTAGAAAAATCTGTTTAAAACACAGACAATTGATTTAAAAGGTGCATTTTACTCTGAACTGATGTGGTTTTAACCCATTCCAATAACTATGACTATGTGTTCTGTCACAGCTGAGTTAGTAGGTTGTGATTAAAAAGGACGACCTGAAGATGGACAAGCTCAGCTATTTTGATGTGCCTTTTAATTGCAACATGCTGTTCCTCCTGTACAACAACAGCATGTCAGATAGTTTTGACCCTGACATGCTGCAGTAGCAAAACAAAAATAGCATGAAACTTACAGCTCTCACTGCAAAAAGAGATCTGTGGCAGCACAGTGATGAAGAGAAAACAACATAGCTTTTAAAATGTGCATTTTATGGCCATAAGGTGCACCTGTGGTTTTGTTTTAGAATGAACTGCTTTATTAATGGAGCTTTCATTTTTATATAATTTACCATTATTATTATAGTCTTACATTTAGAACCTGTTATGTGTTTTTTCTTTCTTTTTTTTTTGTCACATCTTAAATTTTCTTCAACAACAAAGTACTTTTCTTTTTTTGTTTCTTCCTCCTCATAATTTCTTCATAGCTCACCATTTCATATACAGTGATTTGCAAGCTTGCAGTATTGTATAATATATGACGCTTCTGGAGCCAAACCAGTCCGATTTGATGGGATTTGTCAAGTCCACCAGAATTCCTTTTCTCTTCGCATGTCACTGGGACTCGTTGGAAGCCAACAATACTGTTGGGGATGAATAGACAGAAAGGGGATATTCAGAACACGTTGTGGTTGTTGGTATTATGATGAAGAATGGGTGATCCCTGGCTTTCTTTCATAACTCTGAGAGGATTAGTCATTGTTTTTTCCTCTGGGGGTATTTTTTTCCCCCCAGTGTGTTATTTATTTATTTCTTTTTGGCTAGATAGCCCATGTCTGTTGGGGAAGAAGAAGGCTTATCCCAAAGGAAAGTAAAAGTGTGAGGATCTGTTTGAGACATGTGGGTGTTTCAAAGTATTTTCTCAGCATTATGCCAATTCAACACGGTTAAGAAAAAAAAAATAGCCAGTGTCTGAACTGAAGGCTGAGAACACATCTTCGGCCTGTTAAGTGATGAATGTGATTTTCTGAAGTGCAGCACCCCCTTCCATCTCCTCCCTTAGTCCCTCCCTTCCTGTCCACTGTTGCAGTATCATATTTTGCTGGACCATGAGCTCCCAGCCCATCCCATCACAAACACCCTCATGGCACCTCCTCCTTTAGTATCACTCCACCTTCATGTTAAACTCTGATCCTCTCGCCCAAAGGCAAAAAAAGAAAACAAGAAGGGGAAGAAAAATAAAATAAAATAAATAAATAAACGCTTCACTTTGCCGTGCGTTTGCTGTAAATGCAGCCCAAAATGACATCACATTGCTGCAGTGCTGCACTGTCCATGAAAGGTGTCAGTCGTTTCCCGTGATAACAAAAAAAAAAAAAAAAAAAAAAAAAAAAAAAAAAAAAAAAATCAGCCCACTGGCTACTTGGCTTTGCTCTCCTCCAGACATCATGGCGTGAGAGCGTTTTTCATTTTCATACCGTCCTCGTGTTACGCAGGTGGGCGCCTGCACGAGGAGCAGAGGTGCAGTTTTTTCTTCTTCGCTGGGATACAGCAAGATCTGCCTGCCACATCCCAACCCGTTGTTGTTTTTGTAGGGTCGGACAAACCAAGTCGTGGGTGAAAAACTAATTGCTCACATAGGTACGTATAACATTAGAATAACGGTGTCAGCGCATGGGTGGGATTCCTTCATTCCGCCTCAGCCAGTGGAAGTTAAATCAACAAATACAAGGATGGCAAGCAAACGCTACTTGAAGAGACGTGATACCTGCGTTATGGGGCTGTGATTAGAACAAGAAGACCTCTGTTGATGGAGACTTTCTTTAAGGACTGAATCTGACCAGGCTTCAATCGCCAGAGGCTCCCCCCCCCCCCCCCCCCCCCCCTCCTTCTTCCTTCTCCAGGAGCGCAAACTAGCGCTTATTGAAAGCGCCCCGGACTGCAGCTCTCCATCCCGACACCACCACTGCAATTCACAAGAGGCGTGAGATTTGTGGAGAAATCGAACCCACCGTGTTCATGCGTTATAAACCCGCACGCGGGAGTCTTGATAGGACCACGCACGCACGGTTAAAACCATTTGGAGACGACTCGGACGCAGACTCGGACTCTCCCGAGTTTTTTGGGGGGATTTTTTTTTTGGGGGGGGGGGTGATTTCAGCTTTACATTCGCTGCCTTTTAAGCCTCAGTCGGATTGTTGTGGGATTTTAGGTGGGGTTTCTATCCCGACGCAGGTAACTGAAGAGACCCCCTTTGCCTCTTGTTTATGACACTTGAGCGGCAGATCAGCTCATCACGTCCTCTGGATTTTGCTGCACAGCGCTGCTTAGAAAAAAAAAGGTTTTTTTACGCGTCAATTTGGAATAAACAAACCCTCAACATCTGCAATCTGGGACGAATATATCAAGTGGGGCAAGTGTGTGACCAGTTAAAGTCATGTGTACTGGGATCAGCCCTTTGGCTTCTGCTCTATTAGTTACACTTTTGGTAAGTCTCTTTCACTTGGTGAGAAATGTGGAAAATGGAGTTTGGCAGCTCGGTGTGGGTGAAATGCATGTCTCACATCATGAGCTCGAAGATGAACAAGAATAAGATTACAGAATGAATGGGACTGTAATATCTTTATCTATTAATCTGTCTGGATATGTATATATATATATATATATATATTGTCTGTGTTTTCTGTGCTCGCGTGGTAGAGCACTTATTGTTAGTATTGGTGCTGTTTAACAGTCTGACCCTGATGGGCCCTAACAGCCTTGTCATAGTGCTGCTGTGGCTTCCAAATATGCATTGAAGACAGTTAAACAGTGACACATGTGTTAAATTCCCACAGACAGAGGCGCATGTGGAAATGGCCCGGGCGTGTCTGCATCAGCATGACGCAGAGACCAAGACTTCTGATAAATTAGCAGTAGCTGCTGAAATCCTCCTTTCAGGCCAAATCACACTGATTGCTCTGAGAGTGGACAGTTTTTTTCTTTTCTACTGTGGAGCTACAGAGCCTGGGTGATGAGAAAACTTGTTAGTATTCACTAGTCAAAAGCATCCAGCCAGGAGACTGGTGAAAGGCCCCAGCTTCATGTGTGAACATGTGTGTAAAAGACGGATCACAATGGATTCAGACAATCAGCCCACAGAGCTTGGAGATGATGAACATGATACAGAAGTATTGATCTCACAGTGAGGGGCAGATGATGGTTGTGTTTGCTGTTGGAATTCTTCGTTGCCTTTTTCGGGCTTTCTTGTTTCAACTCAGCATCTGTGACAAGTTTGTAGTGCACTGATTTTGGAATGCAGGGCTGCAGAGGTCAGTGTCTGATCTCTGGAAAGATCTGTTCAGGGAGTGAAAACAACACACAGATAAGGGTTCAGTGGGGGGGGGTGGGGTGGGGTGGGGGGGGGGGGGGGGGGTCTGTATCTTTAGAGAGGAAAGTAGACATCTCTTATCTAATTCTGCTTTATCCACACAATACCTTCCAAGACCTCCCCTTGGGGAAGATGGAGGTACTGGCCAGCTGTGTGGTTACATCAGGGTAGACAGTGAGTGCTACTGCTACCTGCAATGCTGTTAAAAAAAAAAAAAAAGAGAAATAAAACAGATTCCCAGCTGCATCTACTATACATGCCCTTTTTATCGTAAGTGATACATGCGTGACATAGTACACCACCTCTTTATGGCTGTCTGCTGAACTTTATAGTTAAATGAAACATGACAGTTGTCAGAAGATGTTGGCAGTGTTCTACAATGTGACAGATGACTGAGAGAAATAAAATACTGTGCTATATTTGTCATGTAAAGCTTTTATAGTATAGGATATAAAAAAAGGATCAACCGTTATCTGAAGAATCTCTTTATGTTAATGTCTTAAGTAAAGGTTGTATCCCTTTTTTTTTTATTGGTTTAGGGAATCACATTAGGAATTACACGGCATCATACAAGTTTTAAAACAAATGAGTTGAAATGACTCCTAAAAACAAAGGTTAATGAGTTTTCCTTGTAGGAGGGTTGGTACCCATGGGCCTTATTGGATTTGTAATTTGAATTAGCATCGTGTTTAGTGGGATTCTTATAAATGTATGTCTTTTTTTTTTTTTTTTTAGCTGGCTGTGTGTGATGCAGTAAATGCTGATAATCGCCTCTTTTGCTTGTCAGTATGTTGCTGGATGTTACAGCAGAAGCTCAGAGCACTTGCTGTCATGTGTTTGCCTAATGAAATCAGACAGGATGGTCATTATCATTATTGTGCATTATTGCCAACACTTCCATCTCCAGCAATGCTAATGCAAGCAGGAAACAACAGCAAAACAAATTCATTTCTCAGCAGGTAATGCATAAAAATAGTCACAAAGGCATGGATGCAGAGATTTATTTTTCTAAGTTGCCGTATACAGGCCATGGGGTGAGATTAATGGGGTCTCTCTGCTCTGTCATTCTGTTGTATTGTGTTACAGCAGCTGCTCTGCAGCCGATGTCATGCTTTTGCATTATGAAATCGGGACCAGGAGAAGGTTATCACCCACTGCAGGAATGGAATAAAACACAAACCCAAGCTATTGATCTCTATTCTGGAGCATGAAAGGCAACACAAAGCAATATATTGACTACTTTTTGTTGTATATACAATATATCAAAATAGCCTCTTGCAGTGAGTCATAGCGTGACATTTTCAGGGGGTATTTCCTTCAAAGATTACTGTTGTTTTGATATATATGGTTTGGATAGTTCACAAAGATCACTCTTCAGAATTTTCCTTATGTCAAAGTTTGGCAAATGTTTGCACAACAAAGTAAACACACACATACATTTACTTAAATGTACTGTTTATTAAAGGATAAAAAAAAAAAAATGAATGGTGGAACCTCAGATTAGCCAAATCTCAGCTGGACCTTAACAGACCTGAAGCCCATCTGTTCGAGAGACCAACCGTGTTTCTGTCACATCATTGTACAGGTGTCATTACGACAGATTTTCCCCATACATATAAGCTAGTCCTGCTTTACCTTCTAGGCACGGTTATCACCTCTTCATTTTCTAAAATGGAGCTAAAGTATTATTTGAAAAAGCCCTTAAGTCCACATAAGTAGGAAAAGGGGGCAGTGGATGACACCAGTACACTCAGCGTTTCAGCTGAAGGACACCGGTTAAGAGCCAACACAAAACACAGGTTTTTCTACTAACTTGTTGTTATTGACTGTTTTGGTTAGGTATGGCACAGAAAAGTCCAGTTAATGGTTAGAAAAATGTAACGGGGGTCATTATTACAGTTCTCAATGTCAATGATTGAACAGATGATGCATTAAGACTAAGACGTTCTGATTTTCTATATTCCTTACTGACCAAGACTGATGAAGATGAGGACATGATGATGCACTGCAGCAGTGCTCAGGCAATGTGTGGAAGCATATGCTCAAATCCATTTCATATAGCGTCAGATATCGCTTTGGCTTGCTTTGAATCTCCAGGTGGACCTGGAAATGCTATGGGGAGATGGTTTTTATTCTGTTTCTCTCTGATTCCCCTAATGAGCCATTATAAACATCTTGGCATGTCTGAAATGTTCCTATATAGGTACCTAATTTCAGCTGCACAATTAAGCTGTGTGTCATTCTGAAAGCACTAGTAGCCTGAGATTTTAACTAACTTGATGACGAGCCAACTGGCTGAATTATGACCACTGCCAAGATATCCGTGCTGGATTACGGACTTTGTTGCCTGATGCATTCATTATTACTAGATACACTCTAAATGCGTGCACCAAACTTACATATTCATACAATGATGTTTAAGGATAAGAATGACTTTTGGCAACCTAACAAGCTTTGGCAAGATTTACAATGGTCGGATTATATATATGACCATAAGTGTTGGAAATTTCCTTGCTGTTTTGATTTATTTAAACATTCATTTAAAAATGGTAGGTGTGTCCAAACTTTTGACTGGCATCAATTATTCTTGATGTAGACTGTATTAGTTGTGTAGAAAAGGGAAAATGAACTTTGTCATAGTTTATTGCTGAACCTAATGAGGAGCACTGCTGTTTTAGCAGAGCAGAATGTATTTTTTATATCTGAGTCAGAAACTGCTGCGCTGGACAAACCCCGGGATGCAATTTTTTTTTTCCTTTTGAGTGACTTAGTACATGCTTTTCAGGATTTTTTTTATATAGAAAACTAAGTAATCATCATGTTAAACTATCTGCCAATATGTCAGACATACATCTGCAGCATTTGCTCCAGAGGTTTTGCAGGGATGCTTCTACTGAGTCTTTGAGAAAAATGTCAGGAAAGACAATCTATAGTGAGCAAATGTAGCAGCTAATTCTCCAGAGCATTTAGTAACTACGCATGCTGTCAAGTTATTCCTTTGTTCTATTTTTTGCTGTTTCCTTCCAATCTCCTTGCTGTTGTGCCCACATCCAGACAAAAATATCTAATTGATATCAACTCAAGTACTGACATTGCAGAGCCATTTCCCCCATTATAACAATGCTGTCTACAAAACAGGGATTTTATGTCCTATCTCAGGTGTGCTCCAGACAAACACAGCCACAAACCTAAAATAGTATTTTCAGTTGTGAGAGGGGGGCAGTTCAAGCAGAAATTTGGGAAAAAGTCAAGACCCAATTGTCTGCACATTTTTTTTTTAATAAATCATTTTGCCGATGTCAATGACAGACATTGATTTAATGTGTCACTCACAAAAAAAAAACAAACTTGTTAATGCTTTGAATATTGGACCCTATGCAGATAAGTGCCAGTGAAAAAATTAGGAGTGAAAATAAGTGCCAATTAAGTTGTTAACAGCGACAGAGTGAGATAGATGTTTCTCTCAAGGCAAGAAGAGTTATTTAGTGCTCAAGATGCATGAGAAAAGTTCAAGAAATGGCATAATTACCAAAAAAGGATCAAAGGAGTAGCCTCCAAAGGACTGAAGCAATTAAAGTAGTGCTACTCTTTGAATCTGCCGGCCAGTGAGGAACGGAGTGACAAAAAGAAGGAGTGGTGCACTCAAAGCACTGGAGGAAACACAGGTAAATAACACACCGGCCTCGAGAGGCATAAAACACTTCCCACTTTCAACTCTGCTACATCATGAATTTCAATAAGTGGGAAACATAAGAGCAATAAATATGACCCTAAACGGTAACAGCAGTGATATTGTTAAAGTCATAAATAGAGCTATTTATTTTTTTCCGTTAGATGTGTTATACGTTTTTTTTTTTTTCTTATCTGTAAACTGAATTATTTAATAAAATGGTGTGGACAGAAAATATGACTTTTGTGTGTGCACCGGGGAGAAGATAGGACCGAATGTGTGTGTACATGCTGGCGGCACCCACTGCAAAAACATGCTCATGCACAGATAGGGAACGTGCACTTTGGCGGGATTAGACATTATTCTGCCTGTGTGAAGGTGAGAGTGACTTTATTAACAAAGACTCCTGACCTGTGCACAGGGTACCTTGCCTCTCACCCAATTGCATGCTGGGATAGATTGCTCTGCCCTGTGACAGTAAAGGGGCTGAGCAGTGAAAATGGATCTGTGAATCACATTATTTTTGTACGTTCGCTGGCTCTGTTGCAGATGTCGCTGCAGATGGGACAGTCGAACAGATTTCCATAAATTAAGATCAAACAAATGGCAGTAAAAGTGAAGCACCAGAAAACGGCCCAACACACCCTAAATCTACAATTTTAACTTTCAGAAATTAGATTACATGTCCATAGTACTGTTATTACCTGTCATGTTTTCGTATGCCTCCTAGATTCCTTTCATCTTGGAGGCTTTCAGTCTTTTGCAGCGGAGTGGTATGTCTGAATAAAGAAAGCTGTCCTTTATTGTCATAAAGCATGAATGTGTGCCTGAAGTATACATACTAATGACATGGCTTCATGGATGCGGTTTGTTTCTGACAAAGACAGATGAAAAGATGAAAAAGTTTGAAATGTACCTGCTGGGTGTTTTGTGATGACTGTCACATGTAAAATGAAGCAGAAGGGTCTTACTAATAGCCTGGTCGCTAGCTGTGTTTCTGTCTAGCTGCCAAACAAATTTGATGTGAAGTTTCTCAACGTCACTGAATATAAAGTCTGCACAGCATAATCAACATAAGAACATATAAACTATGTTAAACAGACCAGTTGCTAAAACAACTACTGGAAGCAAAAGACTCAGACAGAAAGAAAGAAAGAATGAAATGGATGACTTACAAGCGAAATAAAAAGATATCTTAAGGAATTCTTATCAAACAGGAACCTTGTGATTATTCTCGCATGCCAGAGAGTATTACCGTGCTTAGTTGCCAGAAGCAGAGACAGATTTTCGTTTATGTGATAAGTAATGCATGTGAATTAAATATTTGCTATCAGGATTTATCTGAACTTTTTAACAAAATGGCAAAAAACCACCAGCAGAATTGGATTTTGTGCTTTTAGTCGGGTCTCTTTAGTGCAGTACTTTAAGGCGCACATCAAAAATGTAGAATGCAATTTTTAGAGAGGATCACTGTCGGACTATTGGGTACAGACTGATACGAAGTGGCTGGAGAGCTAAATCTGCCAGGAGGCTATGTGGGGTGTGAAACGATGCTCCAGTTTGCCCAGTCATAAGCGAGGATTTTAGAGTTATGGAATTTTAGTTGACAACTAATTGTCATAAAGTTTGCTTAGATGAACAATTTATTAATCATTTTAGTCATCAACAAACTTCTTAAAGCAAAAAAATGGATTGATTACTTGGATATTAATTGGTAATGTGGAATAATTATTAATGAAAACTACATTTTTATTTAGTGTTCTTCTTTTTCTAAGCAAAATGTCCTTTATCAGCATTAGACTTAAAGCCAAAATGTGCTTAGAGTCATGCTGGTGTTTGGCTGTACACCTAAAGCAATGACCTTAATGAAGATGCTCATCAAGATGCAGGTCATATGATAGAAGTTATATGCCTCAAAGTAAACAGTTGGTGGTGCTAATTGTCCACTCAGGTGCCATTAAACCGTCGCAGTAAAAGGAGACACAACATGGTGGTATATGTTTAAAGAGGCGTCAGTCAAAAACTAAGTGGAAACTGATGGAAATCTAACTCTTCTGACAAGCTCTTCTTGCTATTTATATTCAGGTGAAGGGAAGCAGTTCTAACTTTTCTTCAAAATGACTGCAGCCAACTAAATAATAATGATCAGTCTGGTGCTAACTGGCAGTTATAATCCATGTGGTTAAAAACCAGACAAGCTGCACCATATTTAGCCTGTCTGGGGAGGATTGAGGCTTAACTTGCATGGAACGTGCCAGAGAGCACCTGACATTCAAACTGCATGGGAGCATCTTATACTTATAAGATCCATTGCATAGTCCTGGCCTAATTGCCCATTACCTCTGATAAACTGGGTATGCAAAGTGATTGGTGGCATCTGTCACGCTTAAAAAGAGCTGTTGCGCTGTCGGCCTGAAACCTTAGCAACCTTAGACTGTTGCTGCTGACTGTGACAGAGTTATATCATACCACGTATTATGTAAATGAGAAACAATAACTGAGTATAATAGTAAACTTCTACATGTCTGAATCGGCAGCTTTTGACATTGATTTAAACCGTGCATTCAGTATCTGCATCTGGTCATGTTGATCAATATCTTTTACTAGAACAGCATTTCCCTTTAGTTCCCCCGAGCAAGCCAATTAAGAGAGCTGTATGCTCTTAGACAGAATTTGAAATGTGCACAAACACAATCTTCCCCACACTCCCATTAAATAATGCATAAGAACAATATATTATTGTACAGCGCTTAGTACCTCTAGTCTCACTAGTTCTATTAAGACTCTCCTCTGAACTAAGAAGCATTGGACAAAATGTAGAGCATTAAATGCACTCTTCTATCTTCAGTGAATCATTAGCACAAAGATAATGCCTTTGTGAGCTACTCCAACCAAATATGCCACAGCGAAGAGAGATCATTCTGTCCTTATTGATTTTTTTTCGTCAGAAACTCGTATGGCAGGCTCTTCATCAGACTGCAGACCGGGCTTGGAGATGTCTTTGTCTGCTGACCATTAAATGCTGGAAAACAACAGAAACAATAACTATTCCAGTTGAAGCTTCGACCTTGAGTTTCTGTCTTTATGTTTGGTTTTGTTTTTATTCTTATTTTGTTCTGTTGTATCTCTTAATCAAAAAGTTATGTTGAGTTTTGAAAGATTTGAAAAAACAGGTAAACTTAAAACTTATTAAACTTTTTTTTTTTCTTTTTTTTTTCTGCTTGGAAATAAAAATGGTCAGGTGAGCTTGACTAAACCTTCCAAAGTCTTAATATCTGAACAGGTTTTCACTAAACCTAATTGAAGCAAATCTTCTTTTAGATGTTAAATTTTTTAATGAAATGAAAGATAAATTAACTGCGCTGCATAATATCCTTACAAGTTTCAAATCCACTAAATGAGTTGGTTCAGTGGACATGGTGTTTGAATCTAAAACAAACAAAAAAACATCTACAAAAACATCTTAAAAAAAAACCAAAAAACAACTGAGCTTGTATACAGTATTATGTTCCTGATTTTCTTTGTAGGTTAATTATTTGTCCTACATAATTGTTGTTCTGATGTTTTGAATTGCTGGGTAATAGTTCTTATAACCTACTTAATGCTGAGCTTGCGCTGTGCGACCTCTTTATGTGGCTGCATTTTTATTTAAGTAAGCAGTATAACATCTTTATCAGCACATTGTTGTGCTCACATGATCAGAGGGACACTTAACCAGGGAGGATTTCTTGCTGATGCAAAGCTTGAACTGTGTCTCAGGAAATCTATCCTTCATTTTCACCTCATCTTATGTCTTTAGCTGTTCAATCACTGGTACCAAATTAGTTTTAAAATGCCCGTCTTGCTGAGCGGACAGATGTTGTTTTTTCATCATTTCCAGCAGTCAGTTAATTTCAACATTATGATTAATTTTAGCCATACTTATGAGTCTGATTTGTGAACCTCTGGATGTTACGCTGTTGCTCTCATGTGTCCGCAGGCTGACTGGCTGTTTAGTAAGCTGTATTAAACCAACAGAACATGAAATTTTTATGCGTTGTATATTTCAGTAGGCGACAAGTAGCATTAATTAACATTATTTAAATAATTTGCAATTTATAGATTTTTTGTCTCTTAGTGAGTCATTATCCATTCTTAGTCTTTACTTTTAGACCTAATTATTTAATTTAGGCCTTTTTTTTTTTTTTTTTTTTTAACAAAAATCAAACTAAACCAGTCCAAGACAAAAGTCCACCAATCAGTCCAACACACACACACAGACACACACACACACACACACACACACACACACACACACAGCACTACACTACAGCAGGACTGAAACATTTATCCTCACAAAATAAAATATTAATAATGTTTCCAAATTTCATGCTACTTTGATTGTATACAGTATGCATTATGCATGATTTCTTTTTTTGGTGCGCTGATTGTGAACAGAAACAAACACACACACACTTCATACTAACGGGAAATAATACAGTATTTATACAGCAATCAAACTACAACAAAATATGCCATACTCCTTAATAAAGATAATTTTTATAAAAATGTGCCATGGTACGTTTGTTGTTTTTAAGTGACTAAATCTAATTTCTGAGAAAGATTTACAATAATTCATTATTAACTTGGTTATATTTAGCAATGAATCGCTCTTCTTTTTCCTTTCTTTGATGCATTGTGGAAAGACAGTTTCTATCAATATAACACTCCAAAACAACATTATTTATGATCTATTGTTTGTCTATATGATCTTATGTAATTTATTAAGTATATTGTCTCCGCTGTGATGGACTGGCGATCAGGGTGTACCCTGCACTCTTGTCCAATGATTGCAGGTGTAGTTTCCAGCTTCCCTGAGACCCTATTAAATTGTGCTAAACATCAGAATACAACATGATGTACGCTTATTTGTTGCACGTTGTATCAGACAGTTGACAGAGACATGGTTGCGAACAGGAGAAAAAAAGAAAACAATTCCTCAAAGACAAATTCTGTCAAAATCTTTTCAAGGGTGCCTCTTTTATTCACTGGAACTCTAAAAATATCTCCTAAAAATCTTTATTATTCTTGGACCCTAGCCTCATGTGAAGTGGACCAAGTGCAAGCTTTGTTTTGTGCACAATGCACCTCTAGCCATTTATAGCCTGTAAGACACTGGAACTGTACAAACACAGTTCTTACTTGTAGTTGAAGCTTTTAGAAGGTGTTCTTATCATAGGAAGCATTGCAACAGAAGATAATATTTCATATTGTTTCCCATAGGTGAAATACAAGACTGCACAAAACACGATAACTTTACAGAAAATGCATGGAAACAGAAAACACACACAATAAAAGGAACTGCAATACTTAGGAAAGAAAACTTCTAAAAAAAAAAAACCTCACATCTGTGTTTTGCAATACAAAAAAAACAAAGCTGTCTCAATATTCACTTAAAATTTTCACTTTCAAACTGTAATTTCTGCAATATTGTTGCAGCATAGTTATCTTAAATATCAAGTTTTGCAGTTTTGCTTTCAGTATGGTTTTAACATGAGGTACATTGCAAGTATGTCCACATAGTTTGTGTCATATTTTAGTACATCAAGTGTAACAAATGCTATACTTTAAATTAACAACTGTCTTTGTGGGAAATCAACACTTAGCTGAGTTTTGACATGATTTAGCTGAAATTATCATCTGATATGATGCTGACTTTTAAATGATGATTTCTGAGAAGATGTTTTTAAACTGAATTTGCACTGGGGCTATTCTTATCAATGGTAATAGTCTACTCAATGCAATGCTGTCTTAAAATTTCTCTCAGGGGTCCTGCTAACCATCAGCACTGCCATTTGATTTTATAGTGTTTCTTCTGGCATACTTGCAGAGGGATACGAGGGTGGTTTGCACGCCATTTTCTTATCTAAATTCCATGTGATGATTCAGTCACCAGTTCAGGACTATGTAGAGCAGATGGGTGACAACAACTTAAATATGGTGTGAACTGGCGAACAGCTTAACCAGTTCCAACTTGACTGTGTTAATACAAACAACAGTGACATAACAGTCTCAATCTTCAGCTTACCTGCCTGTCAGGATGCATTGAGACATGCCAACCAAGAGGAAATGGCAAATGGTCAGCTGTCCTTCATGTTCATGTACACTCAGACATGAAACATGAAACGAAAGCTTTAAAGTTTGATACTTACTATCTATTGAGGGGTAAAAGTATCTATCTGTCTATCTATCTATCTATCTATCTATCTATCTATCTATCTATCTATCTATCTATCTATCTATCTACTTATGTGTAAACTAGATAGTCAATCCATTTATGTAAAGCTGATCTTGTTAAAGAGTGTTAATGATTGAACACACTTTCAGGGATTGCTATGTTTACAGTTACTCATGATGCCCTTTTATGTGCTTCAAGCATAAAAGTTCATATGATTGGACTGACAAACTACTTTTCTCTGACACAAGACTTGATAGATGAGGACTGGATGCAGTCGTTTAGGACTGGGTGTCTGTTGACTAGAAAGGCCTCATTTATGGGGGACATGATGTAGGGCATCCATAAAGCTTGTCAGACTCTTCCTTGAAGTCTGGGTGGATGGAAAGCTAATTCGGAAGTTTTCTTTTTTTCTGTGTAAAACACCGACTTGGTGTCCCATTGTCCAATTCACTTAACTTCAAGGAAAATATTCCACAATGAGAATCCAGATGGTTTAGTTGCAGTATTTTACAATATTTTAGCATATTTTACCCCTCAATTCAATACCAGCCCAGTTCAAGCAAAGAAAATGTGTAAGAAGTATGTTGTCATCAAGACAAAATGTAACATTTTCCCAGTTGTGAATTGCAATATTGCAACTTATCCTAAGTTGTTGTGGAATAACAGTCTGTTAGACTAAATCCTTATGAATAGTAAAATGAGTAAGTGGTAATTTTTTTTCACACCTAACCATTCACAGATGAGACTGAAAGGACTTACATATAGTACAAAATATTCATGGATTAGCACCTTACCATCTTCTTTTTTCTCCCTTTTAGATGTTTTCTGCTAAGACTAGTTTGCGGGACTACAAAGTAGGATAACCTTGTGTTCCAGATTAAGAAATCCATATCGACTGAGTTTTACTAGATAAAGATAGTAAAGTTACAGAAGCACTGGCAGAGTGCAGACATCCAGCAGCTCATACTTGGATTTACGCCCCATTGTCCTCTATTCATTTTATATGTCAACACCAATAGAGAGATTGATAATGAATCCACAGTGTCTTGGCTATATCGTGGTGTTTGTTGCATGTTTATGTTTTAATTTGTTCCCTTGAAGTGATGAAAATTAGAAACATTGTCTATTTTTCCCTGTTCTGGATTTTAGTATCCAGTATTGTGCCAGGATCCAGATCTAACTATGATATCTTGTAAAACTTGTTGGGAAGTTCTCCTGAATTTCTGAATATATTACTGTGGATTTATATACATGTATACTGAAAATAGCTTTATCAGGCAATGATAAAGTATCCTTAGGAAATATCTCTAGATCCAGATGGTGATCCAGATCATTCCCAAAACTTAAAGAAACCTTTTTTTTAACCAATACCCATTCTGAGAAAAAAAAAAAAAATCAAGAAAATCTAACAGTAGTTTTTGCATAAAGTTTCAAATAAACAGACAGACAAATAAATGCCAGCAAATACCCGTCTGTCACCTCCTCAGGTAGAGGTAAAAGACAGAGCTCCCTGTGATAAATCTGAGGGATAAAATGTAGATATTGCTGATTGTTTCAAGTCCTGTACTGTCTAAAATATGTCCACACCGCCACAAAACCCCCATAGCAAGCTGCTGTGATGCTAAGCTGATTGTTTGCCTTTTTTTATGTTTATGTCTCAACATTTTTTGCCCAAATATTGCAGTCCTGAGACGTCCCGTAGGCGAGCGGGTTTGGCTCGACATAGCAAGAAACACAACACAAGAAAAGCAATCAAACGCTTGAAACATCGTTCTGACCATGCTCAAGCTTTCAAAGGCAAATCTTTTCAAAGAGCATGGAGCCGGGTACCTCTGTTATCTTTCAGCTTGGAAGAAGTTCTGTTGTGGCATCATGTATGAATGCCAAATAAATCTCCTATTAATCCTGGAGCAACTTCACAATAAACCATGTATTTTACCTCTGCCAAGGAGGTTATGTTTTCCTGACTCGATCTGTCTGTTAGCAACTTTCTTTCTGCAAAAACTATAAAGCACTTTCTTCTGATTCTTTTCTGGGAATGATTCCTAATCTAACTTAGATTCCATGAAACTCTGGGAATCATCTGGAAGGAATTTTGGCCACAGGAAAATTTAAAAACTTCTTCATAGGCGGAAATGAGCTTCTTGGCAGAGGTCTGAGTGCTTTTGTAGTTCTACTTGATTTTTGTCAAGCAGTGTTTATTTTGAGATTTACCAAAAAAGAGAATAAAAGAGGGTTAATGCAGTTTTCAACAAAAAAGTTATATTCTGTTTTGCTTTTTTATAGGTATGCATAAAAAAGGTTTTCATGCTGTAAAATGTTTCTTTGTGAGAGAGAAAATTTCTTGCCAAAGAATTGCAGACAGTGTGTATAAATAGCATATTTATAATTTAATTCTATTTAAAAAATCTCAACTGAGTCAACTTCAAAGACTTGCCCTGCGCAGATGGAACAAAACATTATTTTGCTCGCTTCAGAAAATTGTAATTTATGTGTTGAAACAAAACTATGGGCGGATGAGGTGTTCATATCTTAGCAACGTTTTTTGTTTGTGTCTTCAATAAACTTTTCTTATCCTGAAAAACTTGGATCTGTTAAAGATTTTTGTGCAGAACGATCTTCAGCAGCAACAATTATTGACTCCACTTGGCCGGTTTCACCTTGCTTTCTCAGATAACACATCCATATCTGACAGAAGTATGTGATTTAATTAGTGAAATGTTGTGTATGTGTATGATGTGTCAAACTGGGAAATATAAAATGCCCTTTCCTCTTGTCGCATACTTTGTTTGTTTTGCTCGATGATTGGGTGCGTGCTTTGTGCATGTCGCAGAGGAAATAAAGCTCCAGTTCAGGATGAAAAGGAGATAACGTCTGAGAAATCCTCTAACTGGCAGAGCACATTGCATGAGCTCAGTAATAGCAGAGGGATACCTCTTTGATCCACAGTTGAGGAAGAGAAGTCGATTGAGTGAGGTGATGACATTCAGCAGTTAAACGTTTGTATTGTGTCCTCTCTGATTTATTTAAACTACACAGGATATTTTAATGATATAAAAAGCATAAAAGCTGTTTTCCAAACATCAAGTGTGACACAAGTAGGATAACGCAACAAAAAATTTAGGACACTGAAAGTAATATTAATAGTAACAGTTGTTATTTTGCTTACAGTCGCTGAATTTTTATATATATATATATATATATATATATATATATATATATATATATTTTTTTTTTTTTTTTTTTTTTTTTTTTTTTGTGTAACCTTGTGTAACCTTGGAGTGCTGATAGACTCAGATGTGACATTCCACTTGCCATATCAAAGCTGTCACAAAGATAACTTTTTACAAACTCAAAAACAGAATTGAAAATCCAGTCTTCTAGAAAGACCAGGATCAGTAGTTTCCAACTCTGGTCCTGTAAAGCTACCACCCTGCAGGTTTTAGTGTTAACCAGGTAAAACCCACTTGATTCAAATGAAAAGTTTCTCCACCGGCTTGTTGTCATCTTCTGCATCTGCCTGTTAATGAGCTATTGATTTAGGTCAAGTGTGTTGCAGCGGGGAAACACTTAATACACACACACACACACACACACACACACACACACACACACACACACACACACACACACACACACACACATTCTTCCTGGAGTTGGCATTTTTCTCTGATTTATTCTGCAAAAGAAGGATTTTTTTTAGTCTCTCCTGTTTTTTTTGGAAACCTTTATCATTCAAACCTTACTTTTTCCAGTGTTTAGATCTCAGATCTGCAATGCAAATTACTGATTTGTGTCATTCTGTGTACACTCGGCAAGTTATTTCGCCTAAGTTTTTTTTTCTTCTTTTCCTGTGTCTTTGCTTGTTCTCGACACACTGTTGAATAAATCATGTTGTATTCTGAATTTTGATTTTCTATTACAGAGAGTTTGAAATGAAAAAGTCCTGCAGCTAGTGGGGTCACTACAGGGGAGTGGAATATCCTCTACTGAATACTTTTCTTGTTGCAAAAGCTGTCATACAATAAAAAATATTCATTCTTGTTTGACAGGGAACAGTTGGAATGACGTGAAATTCAGCCTTTGATGCTTTACCACCACTTTATTTTTATCATGGAATTCTAATAGATTTACTTTTTCTGTTGTCTAGTTTTGTTCCTATTTGTCTTTTATTTAATTTTTTTCCAGTTTTATTTTTTATACTTATTTAATTTTTTTTTTACAGGCCAGTTTCTCCCAGATTATATCATCCACCTATAAAACCATTTATTAATCCCATAGACATGCATCCTGGCTGTGAATATGTGAATCTGATGCACTATGTAGAGAATCTAATACTTTAAATGCATGGGTCTCATATTTAGGAAGTCTTTACATTCACCATTATGGATATTAAAAAAAGAGTCTTGCACGATTCCTTGATGCAGATTGAAACATACTTTTGGTGAAAGACTGGATTTTTCATCTTAATGTTCTATTAGTTGATAATAAATCGCTTGTACTGCAGTTGCTAAGGTACAAGAGGCATTATCTGAAAAATGTAAGAGAGTCTATCAGTGTCACAGGCAAACATAAATATGAAAAAAATCCTCACAATTTTCTTTGCAGCTACAAAAATTTCAGAATTTTGACAAGTCAGTAATTCTGAGATTAGACAGCTGAGTGAGGGTGAAGCGTGACAGCTGGCTGTCACTTGAGTCACTTTGGGGATGAGTCTTCATCAAATTAGACAGTAAGATCCCCTGTGCATTTAAAGGTCTTTAGTGACTTTTCCTTGCAATCATTTCAGCTTTCACCACAAAAGAAAATTTACGTTAAACTGGGTGATTTATTGAGTTAAAGACGCAGAATTCATGTGTGCTCATTTAACCTTGGACACTTGGACACACTGATGTTTAGCTGGAATTTCTTCAGGGAACAAAAAAAAAAAGATATTTTTCCTCATTTTTTTCAGTCTGCAATAAGCTCTTTTATTGCAATACCGTGGAATGACAGAGCTTTAAGTAGATTTCCTGCCTGAGACTCACTTCAGACCACTTTTGAGTCTGTTGACAATAGCTTTAACTTAATTTCACTTGTGTGGCATTGTGGCAGAAGCTTTTAAGTTTGCCTGCATTTGTGGGCCAGTTCATAATACACAAAGGTGTTATTTAGAGGGTTGCCATGGTTACAAACATCCTACAAACCTGTTTGTGACATCCTGGTGGCTCAGCTGGAGCCATGTGTGTGCCATGTAATTTTGATATGCTGTTGAATCCAGCAGGGATGCTTTCTTATAAATTGTTCTTTTCTCTCTACTCTTTCTTTTCTACTCTATTTAACCTCAAAACAAGGCATATGTTACAGCACAAAGTTACGCTGGAAATAAACCGTAACCCCAAACATTGAAAGAAATAGTTCAAAATCCGCTTTAAACCATGACTGAGATGTATACCACTGCTTTTTAAACAAAAAAAAAAAAAGTGGATACTGGAGGATAATAATTTCAGAAAGCATGTTGGAAAGCTGTCTAACTTTTTAATTAGATTTGCAATAAAGAGATTAGAAGGTGTACAGCATGCTTCATGCAGAACAGATGCGCCCTTGGTTGTAATTTTGAGAGATAGTGTTTCTCTCAGCGTGAATCTAATCGGTGGCCTAACATATGGCGGATGATCCTACAGCTTTCTCCAGTCCAAGCTCACTGATTAACTGGCAAATGACAAGACTCCAGGTGAAAAATATTCTTAAAGAGTGACCCTGTTACAGTAGGGTTACATTATTACAAGGTGTTGAAGTGATTTAAGTAACTGTGAGTGCAATAGTTTTTTATTTCTAAGATACATTATTAGATATATGCCTTTAATTAATCTAGACTGATTACTGCAGCCATTTCATATTTAATGCAAGTTTTCAAAAATAAAGATTAGTGAACTCATACATTTAAAAAGAACAATCTTTTGAGGATGAATTTGGCGTTGAACGACTGAGCAGATTTAGTTTGATGTTCATTTAGGGCTGAGCAACACTGGAAAATAGTTTTTCTGTCATGAAATTAAAATGTTAGCTCAAATAAATCCAGCTGATAGACACTATTCGACTGTGAAAAATGTTTTCAGCACTAAAAATAAAGTGAGAATGCTTGCAAAAATGAAAAAATGCCAGTTCTAAGTTGCTAGGCTGGCTCACAGTTTTCCAAAGTTTCTGACAGCTTTTTCCAAGTGTGTTGGAGAGCTTGTCACATTTCTGGATTTAGGCTGTCTCAGTTACTTCCATCTCCTTGTGTAATCCCAGACTGGCTCCCAGATGTCGAAATTAGTGCTCTGTGAGGCCCCTACCATCTGCTGCAGGACCATCTCTTCTTCCTGATAACTCTGGCAGTATACGTACCGTGTGTTTTTGATGGTTAAAAGGAAACTGTGTTGTGCCTACAAATGTAAACATCTTGAGTGCCGTTTTAAGTTTGTGTGGAAGCTCTATGCTGTTCTCGGCGTGGATTGTGCTGAAAACGTGGACAGCTGTGTGCAGAGCCAGTCAGTTGTGTGACCCATAAGCAGGGCTGCTCCCATCTAATTCATGTCAAAACTAAAGTTGGAAGTTGAGTGAAAGTTTTATTTTAATATTGAATGTTTGAATTTCTGTTGTGAGTTGTACATAACTTATGGCATATAACTATTACCACCAGTTGCTTACACAAGTAAATAAAAGCTTTCAGTTGAGGTTAACTTTGCTCTGATATACAGCCATGTCACGCCAGAAAAGCAACGCTGATTCTTCTCTTTGGTATTTTGCAAACAATTTACCATGTACTGCTACATCTTACCGTAGGATTGCATCTGTTTCATCAAACTGATGTTTTGTTTTATCATCACACTGTGACCATGTCATCTAATTCCATGCATGCAAAGATTACCATGCAAAAACCGCCTATTCTCAAAGATGTAATTATTTTTCTCTTGTCATTCTTAGCAACTCTATGTTAAACATGTTGCATCCAACTCCTTTAGGATATCACTTGGACAATTATGTTTACTTTCTGCAACAGTGATCCTTAAAGAGGTTCTAACTGTCATTCATAAATGGGTTTTTAGATAATATGCTAATGAGCAAGATGAAGTTATAAAAGTTATCAGTGTGACAGGTGATGAAGTGCTTCAGTGAGCATATTACTTATGTAAGGAAATCAATGTAGATGTACCTGGAAAAGAAACATAAAAAAAAGATGGAGCAGGATTTTGAATGTAAATGTAATGAGCTAAATTTGCTGATAGTGGCCTATTTTCATACCTCTCTTTTTTTTTATTTTTAGCTCAGCTGCAATTTTATTTCAGTCGCTGTACACAGCTTTAATCATTACATTTGAAAGCACTGAGGAAAAAGAAATGTTAGTAAAATGTTTTGCCTTTCATTGCACACTTCTAATTAACATGATTGAGATGTGCAACGGCTTACAAATTTAATAACGGAAGAAAGTGAACTGTTGACATACACAAGATCTTTCTACTGCAATTTCTGCAATGTTTCCATTCACACAGTGAATGAAACCGCTGAGTTTGAGCTGTTAAAATGAGAAAAGGCACATAGAAAAGCCACATTACAAAGAATAACAATTAACAGTATAAGTCAGCCTTTAAACCTTTGGGGACCAACACATGCTATGAATTAGAAAACATAAAAAATATCCCAACTCTAGGTGACTTATCAAGACATCATTGTTGCAACAATTAGAGCTTTTGAAGCCAAGGTGGAGGCACAGAACTGTGGCTGGCAAGAGGCTGATGGAGAAAATACTGACATGCTTTATCTCATTGCGTGGATTTTCAAGTAGGTAATTAAACAGTTTCCATTCACTACAGTGAAAAAAAAAAAACATGAGTTTAGGTACTCATCCTTGGTTTTATTCCCTAAGTTCGAGGTTGTCTATGAATAATTAGCTCAGTTTGAGCTTACTGCTTAAGAAGCTTACAAGTGCTATGAGCTAAAGTATAAGCCGGCTTAGCGAGGCAAGTCTTGTACACTGACTATTGACCACGCGTTCTTGTGCAGCACAGATACAGTATATTTCCAGAATCTTTTGATGGTGGTTTGCTAGAGCCTGGTCATCGGATTAAGGGTTTTCCCAACCTAAAATCAGAAAGAGAGAAAAGGTACTTGCGAAAATACCATCACACATGAAGGACTGAACTGTCACCCAATCCCTTTGTTATGACTCCAACTGCATATCCTGTAAATATTTGAAACAGGCATAGTGTTTGTAATTGACTTTGTCCCAACCTGTCGTTTGCAGGTTACACTTGCTACCATAAGTAAATAAAGACTTTTTTTTTAGTGTGCCCTTTTAGTTTAGATCCCGTGCTTATGAGAAAGTAATAAGCTTGTGACCGTATGTCAGTTTGTCCAGGCTGTGATGGTTGTATGAGTAGAGTTAGAAATGTATAATGGCCTTGTAGCAGCCCTAGCCTTTTAAGATTTTCTGAGCCATTACCTTTGAGAGATGATCAGAAGTAGCAGTACAGTGTAATATCCTCTTTGTGTAGTGTGTGTTTCACACCAACATTGACTCACACAGAAGGGGACCTTGTTTTTGTCAGTAAATCAAAATGGCCTGGGTCTTGTGACTACACACAAGGGGAGTCATTGGCAGGTCCCATTCTTCAGGCGTGCCTTTGTCCTCTGCTGGAGGTTGGTTTCCAATGGTTACCAAGACTGTCATGTACATGGAAATGTTTCAGCTGAAGCTTATTTTGCCATAAATGTTCAATACCTGCAATGAAGTATTTCCATTCTGTATCTATAGAGCACTTGCAACTCTCATTTTCCCTCATCTTCTGTCTATAAACAAGAAAAACAATGTTAAATTATTGCTTTCAAGGATGTGGAGAATCAAGATTTCACCAGTATTTGATCTAATGGTGCATATTACTACAGTGTACCACTTATAGCAGCCACTTATAGTGCCAATTTACCTTATTATAATTTAGGCCTACATTTTGCCATCCAACTTTTCCCCTACACTAAAAGCTCCATCTGTCTTTTTTGAAAGTATGATGAAAAAAAAAAACTTGTTGATCTTCTTTAACAACAGGACTGAAGGAAATATGAAGGAACTAAAAAGCAGTTTGCCTAGACACCTTGCAGAGAAAAATAATCTCTCACTCTGGGTCATTTTATGAGGATTGAGCTCAGAAAAGGAGCTCAAGCTCTTGTAGTGATTCCATTTTTAACATTTGACATTCTTAATCAGCACCACAACATGACTATTTTAGCATCCTCATTAGCCCAGATACATTGTTCTTTGTTAGGTTTTCAAAAAGTGTTTGCATTTTGTTTAATAATGGATGCTTAACTTGCTTGCTTTCTGTTCAAACTTTGCTGAGGCGTACAAATGGCCCCCAGCAAATGAGTCTACAGCTGGTTAATGCATTTCTTCTACGTGTGTGCAAGCTGTATACAATATTTACTTACACTGTTCATTTGGCTAGACTTTGCATTGTTAGCACTGAGGTTAAAATACTATGTCATGTTTTTAACAAACTGTGTCATCCAGAATTGAAAATGCACATAGAAGTGAGTTTATGCAGATGTCAGAGGCAGATTATTTTTTGCATACATCTTAACTGAGAGTTGATCCATACATGTCATTTCAGAAAAATGCTTTACACTGACTTACAGTGGGGTGATAGGGTTTTAAACAAAATTTTACATCTTATATGCTAATTTGACAGCTGTTACATTTCACAGATGCATTAAAATAGACTGAAATATAACAGATCCCACACTATAGATGATTTTCAAGTGTAATATCCCCAACAACTGGGACAAGATCAGTTATTTATTAGGCTATTTTTGCCCTTATTTCCATAAACACCTTGTATGTGTGTCATACACAGTGCTTAAACAGAAAGAAGATTTTGAAATGGATGATGCAGACGTGCAGCCTCATAGCTGGCTAGCTTTGACCGCATTATCAAGTTTCACAGATTTCCTGTAATCCTTCTGCAGCCGAGCCACAGGAGAGGATCAATTGAATTTGGGAAAATTTAACTCTTTAATTGTCTTGGTTAATTTAAACCCACCATATTTGAGATGTGAAGATGGAAGAAAGCACATTCTTAAACCCAGCGTTGCAGCTCACTGCACCACAGCTTGGCCCAGCCATGGGCATAAAGTCACACTGTATCCATTATTAATCAAATGCTTCTCAAGGACGACATTTGTGCAAATTAGTATGCAGAGTGCGCAAAAGTTACTTACCAGCACAGACTTGAAAATTAAGTATTAAAAACAGAATTTGTGCCTCTCTTTATGCATTTTAAGGTCCTATCTTCCCACTGCATAGAATGGCCACAGGCTTTTGCTGAAGATTTCAGGCTTTTCTGTGTCTGCAAGGAAAATGTCAGAGCAAGACAGAAAGAGTCTGCTGTCACTTAAATATTTTTATATTAATCTTTTCTTGTTTGAATATGGAGCAGCAATAAAGAAAAGAGATACACTGAAAGAGGTTGTTGTATTTATTAGCAATATAAAGGCAAGGTTATTGCAATCATTGCTAACAGAGTTGGGATTTTTATTTTTCAGAGTTTATGCTGAAATGAAAATGGACCACTTTGTTTTTAAGACATATGAAATATAAGGAGTGCTTGGACTGTACCTGACCATGCAAGCCCATCTCAACACTTACCGTCTTGTAGTGCTTTTGATTACACCCCTCTTCCTGTACCAGTTGGAGTTTGTGTAGTTATCAGAGATTTAGATGTTCTGATTTCATTTCATGACTTTATCAGCCCTCTAACCTCAGGCTTTTTTTTCTTTTTTTCTTTTCCCCTGGAGGAAAACATCCCCAAATTCAGACATTGACATCTCCACCACTGTAATACTGAAATGAACCGCCTTAGGCTCTATACGGATAAGAGACACTTGGAGGGATTTTGAAACATGGAAAGCATCCTTATCTCTAACACCAGGCCAAGGTAATATTTGCAAACTATTACAGCAGAAATGGACATATTTTGCATTATTAAAATTGTAAATATTAAAGTAAACTTTAGGTTGAACATAAACTACAAGCCATAACAAATGCTTCAACAGATGCTTTTCTTTCAATTGTAGCACAAAGCTGCCATGTTTTACAACCTTTACAGATGATTAGAGCAACAAATACAGCCTAGTCTTGGTACATAGAGCCACAGGCTGGAAAGATATAGGTTTTCTTATCTTACTCTGAAGCATACTGTCTGGAATAAGCTGAGATTTTAATTTATTCAGCTGCCTGATAACTGGAGAAACTATCTGCAGATCATAATCAGATAGCTGTCACACCCGCTGTCTCCTAGTTCAGATTAACTTGCTTTAACAAAAAGGTTAAGTAAGTGAAAATGTAGCAGCACCAATGAAAGAGTGCCAGTGCAAGTTGCTGTCACGGACATTTATAGATGTGTAATTAAGATTTGAAAGTTGCTACAGGTGAATAAAGGTAAATTCAGAAATTAGGTGTAGCCTGACAGATGGCTTTTGCATAAAGAGCACCAGATTTCTATTTTTTCTTTTATGTTCGTAACTCCCTACATGAGGTGTCGGTATCTTGTGTAAAACCACACACAATTTTTTCTTGATGGAAAGCACGTGTCCTGAAATGAAGAACTTTTAAATACATTTTACTGAAATGTGTAAATGTTAATTCAATGTCCAAATAATCAGTTCTTCTTTATTAAATATTTACTGAATGTTTCAGGAAAATTTTAACCACAAACTCCAAACAAGCAATGCAGCTTATTTCTTGTTGTATGCAGATATAAAGAAAGCACACTAGTTTGTCGTCTAGTAAATAAAACATTTGCTTTGTCATTTGTGTCGTTCCTGTTTACACACCCACTTGCTTTTAATTGGCCATGTTATTGGAGATGTTTCTCACGTTTCATTAAGATTTAATGTTTTAATAATTAACCAGTTTGAAATTATTGCTTTCAATTAGAAAGTAAGATGAATATTGGCAGGATTCTTTAAACATACATTTATTATTCAATTTTCATATAGCAAATTAAGCTCAGATGCATTTGTAAGTACTCAAAAAATCCAGTGTGTGTTTTTGTTTACGATCTGTTATGTAGACTATAAACTGTGGGACAACAAGATCTACAGGACAACAATATAATTGAAAAAGTAAAAAAAAAAAAATTCTTTCAGTCTGGGTAAAAAAAACACTAACTCAACTTTCCGCCAATTGCAATAAGTCCAGCATCTGATCAGGCCTCTGGAGCTAGCCAATCACAGCTGACTGGCCTCTATTTTGTGTAGAGGAAATTCCTCTCCAGCTGTGTTCTTTATCTTGGAAAGGGTTAAGAGTTATGGTCATAATCACCATTAGAGTGTGTCGTTTCTGCTTTTTGCCCATGTAAGAACAGCCAAGTGCACTGCACATTTTAAGATACTTGTATGAAGATTTTGATTGTTTTATAAGAATATAAGAATATTATTAGTGTTTAATATTATTAACAAAAAAGCTTTTTAGTTTTTCACCTTGTATGATGTTAAAGATGCATTAGTATCATTTAAGAACTATGTTATAGTCTAGTTCACTGTTCACATACAGGTCAACTGCATTATCTTAGCGTGTTAGCCTGGTTTGTCGTGCTCAGATTTTGTACGATTTTGCTAAAAAAAAAGAACAAACAAACATTCTTTCATTCATTCATCATCTGAACCGCTTAGTCCGGTTAAGGGCCGCGGGGAAGCTGCAGCCTATCCCAGCAGTGTTTGGGTGAAAGGCAGGGTACACCCTGGGCAGCTCACCAGTCCATCGCACAAACATATTTGTATTTTAAAAGTGTAGTTTTGGTTGTAGAAACACACTAATTATTCTTCATATATGCAAATTGTTAACTACGGTAATGATGCCATGCTCAATAGTTTTCTATTAGTAAAATTATTTATTCTTTATCATGTTTGTGGTTTTTTTTTTTGTTTTTTTTTTGGTTTACACAAAAACAAATCCCTCCTAGCAACCCATAATGAAGTGCTAGTGATGACTGTGGGTCAATAACATCTGTGGATTCTTGGAACAAATAAACGTGGGCTACTCAAAAACCCATCCTCACTCGTAGTTACACACACATACAAACACACTTACACACACAAAGACAACAAAAGTTTGTATTGAGGACAAATTAAAGACATGACTATATTAGATGCTCGTAAATGAAGTTTCAACAAGTATCCCAAATGAAATATAGAATAACTAAATGATCCTGTGAATGACTTAAGGTCCACTTTAATCTAGTGAACTGCGGTCGAAAGGCATGGCCCTTTCAGGACACACTCACTGGCTGACATTCAGCAAATGAACCGTCCTGCTGTTATACATTCATCACCCTGCTGTTTCTGAGAACAGGTTGGATTTGATTACGGAGGGATTCATCACTGCCGTGTAAACATGTTGAGTGTAACAGGAGGTAAACAACATGGGAAAATGAGAACTGGTCATGAGGCTACTTTGAGGCACGAGGCTAACAGGTGCACCGATGGACAGCAGACCGACATTGCGGCTTTTCTCTGGGAAAACGAGGTGCCAATTGTCCACCAGGCTGAGAGGGATTTGGCAAGTTCAAGGAAGTCAGAGTAGTCTAGGGTTCACTTTGCTGTGGATCTCCACTTTCCGTAAAACCCTGTAGTGACTCTTAGAGGCAGCAATAGAGCTGCAGAAGAACAACACCACGAAATGGTGAAAACATCCTTTTCCCTGCACACAATTACTCTGCCGAACTGCTGCTGTGACTTCAGAGATTGGAATAGGACTCCAGTAGTTCTGATACCTCTCACCTCTAAATGCACTGCACTCAGTTGACTCTGCAATGTAAAGACTTTTAGGACCACACTGTGCTAATTTTACATTCATGCAGTTTTGGAAAACAAGTCAAAAGGATGCAGTTGCTAATTATACATGATTAACCTAAATAGGATTTAAAAAAAAAAAACAAACAAACAAACTGTGTAGTAACTTGAGGAAACGACCATCTGTCACCTAATGTGTGTGTTCCTGCACATTTCAATGATTCATTATGAAAAGAGAAATCCCCAGTGCCAGTTCAATCAGGCTCACAGTCAACCCCTGGCTGCGATGTCTTTGAACTTGAGATTTCAAATTGATTTTCTTTAAGTTGTTTTAATGGTTTGGAGCTGCCATCTGATTAACACCACCCCAAACTCACAGTGACTTGTGCTCATTAAATTTGAATGCCAGTTGTGTGTTTAAATCCAAGAGAAATCATCACAGCTTTCCTCAGTGGCTCTGTTGTGACACACTTCTCCCATCGTACTCTCTGATGACATTGTCCTCATTGTTGTCATGTTCAGACACATAACCACTGTCACAAAAGCTGTCTGGTGTGCCTCCAGCCCCAGTGCTACTCCACTGATTTTAGAGATATTATTATCTGTCATACAGGCGATCTGATCCCTAGAGGTGGATAGTTTAATGAGGGCTTCTAGTGCAAGACGCTTAACCTGGCTAGTTAATCACCCATGCTAATTATATCTGCTGTGAGTCCTTATGCTGTAGATATGCAGCCAAAAAATGAACAGCTTTCAAATAAACTACAAATGAACCTGTCCTGTGAAATCATTGCACTTCATGCTATCAGATCAGGTATTTTCTGGTCAGCTTATGAGCAGTGCTATGAAAAAAAAAAAAAAAAGAAAAAAGAAAAATCTGCAATGAATTATAATTGAATATGTTACTTTTTTTTTGCCAACAGCAGTTAAGTAAAGTTTTTCAATAAAAAAAAAGATATACATTTTTAAACAATTTTTCCTATATCATAACAACCATTTATTGATAAAGTGTTCAAATAAATCTAAAAAGTGGTTCGTGCTAGTTATGCTTGCAGTGAAATTAGGTAAGTGAAAATAAATACCAGTTTGCTTGAAATATGAATAAAAATTGAAAAAATAATCATATTTTTATTTTTTATTTGTAAAATTAGCAAATAATTAACACACAGAAGTAACTTATTACCTCTATTGGTAAGTGAATACTCACTTAGCCCTTCTGCTGGAAATGTATAGTTTGCTGCTGTTTTCTGGAGGGCCTCAGGTTGTATTTGTTGTCACATCTGTTCAAATGTAAAGATATTTTGAATGTTGAACTCATATAAAAAACTTGCAGCTTATGGATCAGACTCTGTATTTGGATTAGACCATTAGAAGTATTGTCTGTGATCCAGCAGAGGGAACTACGTCAGTTTGCCCTCATGCCAACCCTATGTATCATTGTAAGAAGTTGCTGCTGTTACGTTTGCTGACTTGTTGATGAAAATAATTTGACGTCTTTTTTTCATTTGCTTGAAGAATAGGACTTTTTTTTTTTTAAATAACCACCGGCGTTAATTAATCACAAAGTTATCAAGTAACCTTAAAAATGTAATTTTAGCATCTAATTTGTCATAATTGGTTAGAATCTCTAGCTGTAAGTCGTGGCAAGCAGTTATTCTCTTTGTTCTTGCATGAATCGCTTTCTACAACTTTCCAAAACTACCGTTTTAAAATAGGTTTTAAACACATCAAAACCATTATGCTAATCAAGCGATCTTTGTTATCTTGAGAAAACGTGATGGTTTACTCAGGCTATGGATATCAGAGTAATGATCATTTTTCAAATATGGCTTGACATCAGCCTTTTGTTTCATGAGGGAAAACAAAAAACAGATTAATTCCAGGAGTTTATTTGTAAATATTTTGGATTTTATGAAGAAAACGGTATAACAGAAACCTGTTCTTGGCCGACTAGAAATAAAGGTTACAGAAATGTGGTTTATTGGTGTTTTGGAAGAAAACCTAAAAGTTTGTAATCATTTGTGACAAATTCAGCAGCATCCATCGTGCAGTTCAATGTGAAATATGGACATTTAGAAAGAATCTTTCTGATACCATTCATCTCAGAAGTTTGATTGTTGTTGAGAGCTTAAAACCAGAACCCTGTTTACTGAATTTAATTAATCATTTTAATTGTTTTACTATATTTCTCTGGGATAAATTAGCTACAAAATGTTTAATTTTGTTTCTTTGTGTTTACAGTGTTAGTGGCTAATTTATTCTCTGCTATTGAAACATAATATCAAAAGAGTATTTTGAAGTGTTTCATTATGTTCTTTTGTACTGAATAAGATAGGTGAGTTTTAAAACCTTACTCGCTAATATCATCTATAAACCTTTTAGTTTAATTGTTTTTACTGTTTGTTTGATCAAAGTTTGTGTTAATGATTCTAAATGGTTATAATTTCCCTTCATGTTAAAATGAAGACAGGTTTACAAACTGCAACCAATGAGGTCAATTATTTCTGCAAATCAAATCGGTCCAAGTGTTCTTCTTTTGGCTGCTCTGCTACTGTATCAGATACCGTCCTTAAAATTAGTTGGCTATCTTCTCCTTATTTCTGGCTCTGTCCCTGTATATGCACTCTCCCACTGGACACATTGGGAAGTCAGTGGTAGCTGTGGAAAGGTTAGTTTTGACTCCCGGAGGTATCCTTTACATCTTACCTGAAATCTGTCGTCTTGAAATATTTATTAGCATGTTCACTTATACAACTTTGCTTTGTTGACCTTTTTGATATGAGTCTCTCCAAAATTCATTTGAAATATCTGATCAGTACAGTTAGTGTGACTAATCTCTTATGACCTACGATAACAGAGATTATGTCAACAGAATGTTCTGTCTAATCTTATAAAAATGAAAGACTGATCTGGATTTGAAATACAGTTACTTCCTGTGGAATCTGGTCCTACTTTAATGTCCTATTCTATGGTACAAAATAAACCGCTGAAAATGTTTCTTTGTGCCTGTTAGATGTGTCTTTTATATTTACTCATGTTGCAGTGAGAACGCACGGATCCTGCTTACACTACTTAGACGTAAAGCAGTCATTTGTTTTCATCCTACCAGTCAGCATACTATTGATGGTTGTGTTCCAAGTTTTCTGATGCAGTAATTGGCAGGTATTGATTCTTTAAAGGGAAAAAGCCGCTAGACACCTATTGTGTAAGTACACTTATATAATTTTTTTTCTGTGTTTCTCCCACATTGTCAATACCTTGCGATGACACCTTCATTAGTCATGTGCTTTTCCTTTTAACAATGATGCTTTGGGAGACTGGCTCAACACCATCCTGCAAGATAGGCTTGCACATGCATGCCAGTGTCTATCAATTTACCATTAAAGACAAATATTAAAGTGTGCCAAATTTGCTCTTTGATACAATAAATAAATAAATAAAAATACTGGAAGTAAATTAGTTAAATTTTCCCAGCACATTTGTTAAATTGTAAGGTTGTTTAATCTGCTTTTTAAAGTTAATCAACACCTGCTTGGCTGTCACAGCAACCATTTAAAAGTTCACTAGCTGATGAGGAATGTTGTTATGGGTATTTTCTCATTATTTCCTTCTTTTTTTAGTTAACTTATAATATGATGGTGGGAAGCTAAAGGTTAGAGCCGCAGAGGTTCAAGTCCATGCAATGTCTGCATGTGAGTGAAAGAAAAGCCCTCTCATCTCCTGTAGCAAGAGAAGCAAAAAGAGACCCCTGAATATGTATCAGCTCAAAAGGGGCTTTTGTAAAGCTGCCCTTTGTTCTGGCCTTCCTAAATAGGACAGAATATCTCCAAAGAAATTCAATTAAATATCTTGTAAGTCCATCAGTGTAAAATATTATCTAGGAATTAATTTGATAATAATTAATCTTGTAACTCATTCAAGCAAAAGTAATGAACATAACCTAGCTCCAGTTCTGCATGGGTCATTACCCAAATTAAAGATAACCGTACTACTGCCATTGGATTAAATTATATTTGTATTATATTTAAAACATTCCTAATAAGTAACTTATAAACAACCAATCGCTACCTACAACTTGTCACTTAGGTACTATGTGAAAACATTATTGTTGATAATTTTGATAAGGAATATACAAAGTAAAAAAGAGAAAAAACAGAAGTTGACCTGTTCTGTAGCCATTCGCTCCAGTAGAAACGTGTCTCCCAAACAGCCCTGAAATAGATGCTCTAAAAACAAATAAGCCTCCAGTACAAACACGAATATAAAACACAGTCTTTATGAACTTGCTGTAATTGAAAGTGCAGTAATTTTTCTCAGTAACAGAACTTTGATTGTTTTATTTTGTTAGTTTGTTTTTTTGTTTTTTGTGAGATTTATCATGTAAAATAAACTCTGCTGTCCCCCCATTTATCTTCTTGGTTAGCCTTATTGGAATTTTGTTTTTGTTTTATATGCTGACTGCAAAAGTAATTTCTATATAGCAAGCCCCCACTGCCATTTGTCTGTATGCAAAGAATAAAACTCAGCCATAAGCACAAAATTAGATTGTAGCCACAGTAATTCCTTGGAAGTGTAAGGACTTTACAAATCATTTATGACTTTTTGCCATGATAGACGGCGACTCTACATGTTTACAGTGCCTGCAGCCTGAATCCAGTTGTCCAGTGCAATGGAGTTTCTTTTTTTTATTTTTATTTTCATTTCAGTTGATTTTATTCCGTAAAAATTAGTTTTTAGTCTCAGGACAGATATATCATTTATGTATATGTTGCATATCCATAGAGGCTGCAACAGTTACAGAAAAACCACAAAGTGTGTGGGTATATATATATATATATATATATATATATATATATATATATATATATATATATATATATATATATATATATATATATATATATATTGCAGTAATATATAGTACTTAAAATGTATTTAACATAATTATTATAAGTCCAAATACATGTCCAAATACCTCAGTGGATACTTCATTGCTCAGGAAAATAAATCCTTTTGGTGGCTCTTCTTGACCACATTATTCATTTAGATTTACCACTCTGGCATGTTTGTGGGTGAATTTGCAGTATTGCTGCTTTTATCATTATTCGGATGTGTTTTTAATTTTATCAGTAAAGAAACTATTCACAGCAATACTGCCGTATAGCAACTTTGTAAGCAATAAATCAAGCAGTAAATACCACTGTAAATTGTGATTTGTGGAATAGTGGTTGGAGGAGTGTTTCGTCCAGTGTGATGTTTGTGCTTTTACTGGTGCTAGCTGAATTGAGGATAGATTGATTCTCTATGTCTAACCTGTTGAAAGCAATTGCTGTACTTTCCCACTGATATTTATTTTTATCCAATAATTAGAGTTGCTTGTTTTAAAATCTGATTCACATTCAATGACCAAATCTAATCTCTAATGTTTCCTCTAAATCTTAAGAATCCTGTAAGCCTGGTGGCTGATTGGCTGTGTAAATGCTGTGCACTTGGCTCATTCAGTGCTCCACCAGTGTAGTAATAATGACATTTTCTCTCAGATGTTTATGCTTTGACTCAAACATTACTGAACTAAATATAAATGCAAATTGCATTTTTAATATTCTCTTCAGAATCCAATTATTATCTGTTAATACATCTGCAATAATTCATTTTTCTCTGACAGTTGCTATATGGACAGAGAATTTCTGACTTGATGATAAATTGACTAACTCAGTGGTGTGGAGGCTTTATCGTATTCAGTAGAACAAATCTCGGCAACAGTATAATGGGTCACCCATGACCTATTTGAACACTATAATAATATCCCAGTGGAACAGAGCGCACACAATAAATGAGTTAACTTGGTACATGCTTGGACATTATATTGTCCTTTAGTGCAGGGACAGATTATGAGAGATATATCATTAAGGACTGACCTCTCTCACTTATGGCCTGCATTTCTTGATAGCTAATGTGTTCTCTGCAGAGATGCTTTAATTTCATTGGTTGCTGACTTAAAATTGAATGTTGTCTGTGTCTTAGTATAAAGAGTGCCTATCAGCTCGGTTTTTCAAACACAGTCATTCGATGCATTGCAGCATCTTTCCTTATATAACTTTAAGAACAGCATTACCCCGCTATTCCTTGGGAAAAAAGAATCTGTGTCACCATGTCCTTTATCTTTGTAAAGGTGCCAGGACAAGTAGGACTTTCAAACGTGATCATTGTTTTCTAGTTGAGTTTCACTATGGCCTGCCTTGCAGCTGTATTTGATTTTTTTGTCAGGGTAAATCCACTCTCCTTGAAGCATCTTTGGCATCATCACTTGCTCTCATGTGTATATGTCTCTATCATTCCGTCACCCCTGCACCTCTCCCATATGTCTTCCCCAGAATGCATTTGGTTGTTACTTACCCCTCATTTACAGCAAAGCTTTTTGGTTCCTGCTTGTTATATCACCTGTACTCTTGAAATTTTGACTGGGAAGAAATGAAACATCAACCTCCTAGCGTTTTTTCTGGGTCAAGTGCAAAATGAAATACAGTGGGACTAGTCAGGGATGCACCAGTGCTGGTTTCTATGGTAACTGCAAGGCTGTATTTAGTGCAGTTGTTTCACTGCGCCTGGCTCTCTGTTTTCAACCAGGCGAGAAGGGAAAAGTGAAGACCGTTCCCATGGGGGATAAGCAGAAACTGGGGCAACATCTCCCATCACCGTCAAACAAAGTCTCTCAGCTTGAGGAGGGATCATGTCAGGAATGCCATACCTTTTTTTTTTTTTCTCAGAAAGAGGTGATGCACAAAGACATCACACGCAATCAAATGTGAAAGATGTAACAGCCATCCGTAGTCAGTTAACACACATGTCTGACCTTTCAAGGTTTTTTCGGGTTTCTCCTGTTAAAACAAACGACTGAAAGCTTTATGTCAGCATCAGGAAAATAAAAACTACTTGTATAACAAACAATGTAATTAATTTTGGGACGTTTCTTTTCTTTTTTTTTTTTTTTGCGTTAACAAAAATTTATATAGATGCTTTCCCGCTGCTAAGTTGGGGCAAATTGTAATAGGTCATTAATAATGAGATAATAACAATACTAGGATTTTGCTAGTTTCTGATACTTTTGGATGATAAACATGCTCCAGGTCAAACTGACTAGGAAAATTGATGCTGTGCCTGACATATTAAAATAACTAAAGGGATAAATGTAAAAACAAAACAAACAAACAAAAAAAACTCTGATAGTGTTATAGATCATAAGAGGGGAGCTGTTAAACTGGTATTTTTGAAAACATTTGGGAAACACATTTTTCTCTTGTTGAAAATCATCTCAGTTTAGATTAAAAATAAAAACAGAAGACATAATGTTGCTGTTTAAAAATAGCACTTTTTCACTGTCCTCAGTTGTGGTGAGCGCAATAATAATACATTCAGGCTTAAATATGTACATACAAAAGCAACCGTTTCCAGAAATTTTACTAGATAAATGTGAGACTTGTAGCACATTTGGTCCAGGCCATCACATTTGCTTAACCCACCAGCAGTTCCCATTTAATATGATAGAAAGCTGCTGGTTATGAGAAACCTGCAACTTGGAACAAAATTAATTTGTGTTCCAACACAAAGGCTCATTTCAGTGCTGGATGACTGCGAAATTTGAAGAATTTCAAAGCCGATGCATGCTGGGGTGTAGTATTCAAATTAGGCTGGAAGGAAGGCATGATGAAGAAAGGCTCCTGCTGTTTGAAGTCTGACTGTAGTTCACCTTCCACACTTAGTCCCCAACACCTAATTTCAGGTTCAGAACCTACGTCACAGACACATATGCTACTAGTTTCAACTTGTTATTTATGATGAAATAAGGAGACCAAACACAGGCTACATTCAGTTTATTTTAAAATGGAAGGAACCGGTTCGTTTTCACACTGCACAAGTGATGTATAGGGCAATAAACAAGTTGATCAGAGAAAACATGCTGAAAGTGTTCATAGAAATAGAAGGGGGAAATAATTTGGGGTGAGATTTAAAGTTTAAACAGTCATGTTTATACTTTGAAAAGTTTTTGTACCTGAGGTTGTGGAGTGAAGCTATAAAACAGACAGAGGGGAGGTAAAAAGAGGTTTAAAAAGACATCTTTTAAGATATTTGTGTGAAATACAATCAGACTTACTTCTTCTTTATGTGTATGTATGTTTATGTATACAGTGTTATGTACTGGATTTATATAAATAAAAAATATCGAGCAAATTGTTTAAGGAAATGAGGTAAATCTGAATCCTACTTTTTGTTGTTTTTCACCCAATTATTTTGCTAGTTTATTTATTTCTGAGTGTCTAAGAAAAAGAAAGTCTGTTGAATTTTGTTTTACTTTAGCAAAATCAGAGTTCTGTGTCAGTCAGATGATGAAGGATGCAACTTTCCTGCTGAATGTGGCAACATATGTGGCCCACCGTACCCCAACTTTAAACAATAATCCAGTGCTTTCCATTTACTCATACAACACAGTTAGTATTACAAGTAACCTTGCTTCCTGTTCTTTGCCACATGCTGCTGTATTAGCAAATATTGATTGAAATTCTGTTGACTCCAGCCAAACAATTCTTGCTTTAAAAAAATAGATTGTTTGGTGGAGAGTTTTTATCGTGAGGCTGTTTGAGAATAAAACCAATCAGCTCCAGTAATATTAAGTGACATGATGAAATCATTGCAACTGAAGAAAGCATTACATCAGAGGAGGGAAACTCCATTCCTTGAGAGCTGCAGTCCTATAAGTGTTCAGAGTTTTCCTGCTGCAACACACACATTCACTAGTCTGCTAATTACCCATTGATTTTAGCCAAGTGTGTTGCAGCAGGGAAGCTCCAAACATTTGCACGACTGCAGCCTTCGAGGAGTTTCCCACCTCCGCATTAGAGGATTGTAGTGACTGTGAGAAGCAAGAGTGCTGGCTCGTCAGCAGGAAATAAATAAATAAATGAAGTCTTGAACAGGTGAAGTAGTGAGATAAAACACTACAGGCATGCATAATATACAGTTGTGGGTAAGTCGTGGGAAGCATGTCGGCTCTGGTCTTTGCTGCTCACAACTGTTAGGCGTATCGATACGGCGCATAATGCTGAAAATCTCACGAGGAGCTGTGTGGACTAAACAAAAATGTAGTCTTTTGTTTTTTTGTCAGAATTAATTTACAATAGATGAATTAATCTTTTTTTCTCAGTCTGTGTATATTTGTCATACTTTTTGTTTTCTTTATACCAAAGCTAATATATTTTGCCTCTGAGAAATACAAACTGAAGTGAAAAGATGTGTAAAACAATACGAAGAAGCACAAGATAAACCTTTAGTAACAACAACATTTTTTAAGCACATCATTGCAAGTGCATGAGCACATTTCTAAATGGTTTATGCAGTGTGATTTTTTTTTGGCCTGACACAATCAAATTTGTGATTGCCCTTTGAAATCAAATCGCATCTGCAAGCATTAGACAAGACAGCTGCACAGATGAAAAAGACAATTTTATGGCGCAGATGTTGTCTCACGCTATTGTAAAGCATGGATGGTGGTCATTTAGTGATGTTTACAGTGTCAGCTTTCATATAACAGTAATTTAATATAATAATCAACAGCTCAAAGAATATAAATGTCGTATTTCACTGTCACAGAAAGACTTGACCAACCTTCCTACCGTCTGTCATCAGTGTCACTACATTTATGATCAGTGATTGCAAACCTAATGAAAGAATGTGACAACAGAGAGATTAGTTTGAAGTTAATATTAAACTTTTCAATCCACTGCAGTAATTCTAACTTTGTGTATAAAATGTGACACATTTAGGAAAGAATAAATGCCTTGCATGATAAAATAGTTCTCAGTAAGGGATTGAGATTTTCTTTAAAAGTGAATGTGATGGCATCTTCATAACATGACTTATATTGAGTGTAAATAAAAGGCTATGAATGTGCTGTGACATTATGCAATTATTGGATATTATTTATATTTTATGCATGTTTTTATTAAATAAAAAAATGCTGATCTTCGCTCTTCTAAGGTTCAGACTGCTGAACTTAAAGAATAAATGCCAAATATTTTGGTTGTAAATGCTTAATGTTTCTATTCAAACTTTACAAATTCACTTTCTTTCTTTGACATATTCAAAGAAGAAAATGAAAATATTCACAGTGATCGTGAGTGTACTAACAGTGACTATGAAGAGAGGCGACAGTGGAATGTATTTTCACACATTTAATTGATTCTGAATGTTAATATGCTATATTTAGCAAGTGATCATTTGACTGCTTAAGGTATGTTTGTGGAGGGGCACACAAGAAATGCTAGTTAACAATAACAAACATATAAAGTAATGACTAAGACAACAATGGTTACAACAATATCAACAATAATAAAACTACTATTAATAATAATAATAATAATAATAATAATAATAATAATAATAATAATAATAATAATAAAATCCCTTCTAGCACTGCCCATAATACTGCTACGGATACAGTACTATATTAAAATAACTTTGAAAGCTCTTAAGTGTTTGTAAGTTTGGAAGATGTTGTGACCCTCAGCGACATGATTTGCAGATTGCAAAAAAAGATGCATTACAAAACTTTAAGACCTTAAAACTGCATTATTGTCTCATTTGATGGCACATTGACAGTTATTATGCACATTTGTGGAGCTGTCGCTGCTCTACCGCATCTTGAGGTTTAAAAACCACATTTCAAAACTTTGCAACTCTTCTTGGATGCTGCATGATGTTGCAGCTGATGAGTTTAGTTTTACACACAAAACGACACGCTAGTGAGCAGATATCAACACATCAGCCCATCTGATCATGCACCATGGTTGATTCAGTGAAAAAAATGAAAGAAAATATTATTGGAGGAAGAAATGAAAAGAAAAAGAGAGAGGGAAGGAAGAGAGATGAGACAGGTCAAGATAACACTATCTTTCACAAGCTGGAGAGAGCTCACAGTGCAGGTAGGATACTGGACATAAATACGACGTGTCACAAGAACATCTGCAAAAATCCAGTAGTGCTTCTTTAATGTATCCCACCAGTTAATCACGTTACAAAAGAGATGTTAAAAGACACATTTAGTTGTTTTGGGGTGCGTACTGGAGAAAAGTGCGAACTGCAGCATGTTTGGATAGAAGCCTCTTGTTGTAAAGAAATAAAAAAAATTCAAATCATTTTGAAAATTGCCTCTAAAATACAGGAAAGACTTGAATGTGGGATTTGTCGTTTAGTTCATTTAAACCATTTAAATGTTAGTTTTCAGTCTCAATTCAGATTAATTGTTAAAATACTATGAAGGTGGTCAGTAAAAGCACTGAAAATATAGTCCTTTAGCCTGTATTAAATATTTACTTTAGCCTGTAAATATTTATGTTTCATTGTAGAAAATTGATCTTTTTTCATTCATTCATTCATTCATTCATTTTCTGAACCACTTATTCCAATTCAGGGTCGCGGGGAAGCTGGAGCCTATCCCAGCTGGCTTTGGGCGACAGGCAGGGTACACCCTGGACAGCTCGCCAGTCCATCACAGTGATCTTTTTTCAGTTTTTTTTAAAAATATTTTTTTGTGGTTTTTGTCTTTGGAAACAGGACTTATATTTGTCTGCTTTTATGCAGCATTTATGAATCTCATACTGCATTGTTGCCCATACAACAAGCATAATGACAAGCGTAGTTTTCTTTCCACAAAAACATGCAAATTTGAGATTGCTAATACCTATATTTTATTAAACTAATCGAAAATAACTTTTGTTATTCATTATATATACTAAAGATCATTGAAGAAAAGGTTTTATTGCCTTATTCATTAGTCATTTTACTGCATTTCCAGGTAGGGAATTCCACTAATACCCTTTACACTTTAACGTTTTGAAGGATGGGCAAAATAACAAAGTTAATGTAATGTAAGGAATCTTCTTCCCTCCCACCTTAAATGTAAACGCCAACAGCCAAATTCAGTTTGTCATGTATACAATTTAACATATTTCCCTAATTAAATGTTCATCTGATGTGTAGACAAAGGAGAGATATTCTTGGCAACGGTGTCTGCTGTTTGATTTATGGTGACTGAACGTGTAAAGGAGTAATCTACTTTTGTGATGCTCGGGGCCGAGCGAAGAGCTGTATTACTGAGAATAAAAACCACCTCCAGACTTCAGAGCTGTCATTAATCAGGGCCTTTCGCTGACAGTCCAGTGCCTTCTGCTGTGTTCCCTTCAGACCCTGTTGTAGGATATTTATGTTGATTGTCTGGACGCTCTCTTCCCCTGACTGCTCCCATCCTCCTCCTCTTTGTCATTAATTAAAAGCATGTAGCACATTTCAACTCAAGGCTCTCTTTAGATATGTGCAGCGAAATTTTCCCATTGGGCTGTTTTTGTCTCATCACCTTGTGTTCAGAAAGCTAGTCTTTCTCTGTCAGTGAGGTGAGCCAAACAGTTTCTTATGGTTTGACTCTGGGCAACATTTTCATCGGTTTCCGGTCTGAGTGAACGCCGGATCGAATTAATGTCACTGCTCTCCAGCTTTTTTTTCTTTTTTTTAAAGCAAAATTTTAAATGAAGTTTACAGCAATCTATGTTCCTGTGATGATTATTCTTCTCCTTTCTGTATCAGATTATCCATGTTTATGTGCCTTCATCAGCCTACCTGTGACTCCCACCTGGGAGGCCTTGGCTCCTGCTCCTCTACTGGTTTTCTTTGCTTTCTAAATCTGTTGAGACAGAACAAGGTTGGCTACATACAGCATAGTTACACCCCCCCCCCCCCCCCCCCCCCCCCCCGCCCTCAATGACTCTACTCCAATACTTGGCTGAAACTTTGTCTTCTTGGCTTTTCTTACCCAGTGGCACCGCAGCTCTTTCCCAACATCGCTAACTTTCTCCATCTAAAATATGTCCACCGTTGCTCCCGACAAAACTTCAAAACTGATGACTTCTCTCCCATCAACCCCATATGGTCTTCATGTCGCTAGTAGAGTAGACCACAGTGTACTACACAGCATAGTCAGATCGGTTAATGTTTCTGTCAGGAGCGACCACAGAGAGCTTCTCTGCGGCCTGTTTCCCATCCGCTCGGGTAAATGATATCTGCTCCAGTATCTCATCACTGAGTGCAAGCAGGACTTTATGAGTCGAAGTGAAACTTAGGAATATGACTTTTCCCAGCTGAATGAAGCAACTCCCCCTGGGTTAGTTTACATTTGTCCGCTCTGTGTCACTGGTCATGGGACTGGTCTCGCAATGATCGATAGTAATACCTGGAAAGTCTTGCCATTTTTATTGCCTGTATACCAGTCACTAGTGTCAAGGCATAAAAGTAAATGGGGCATCTCTGATCATAGTTGTCACTTTTTATTGTCCTTCACTGACTTTATCAATGAATTTTCTGCTTTCCTCACCCCACGCTTCCTCCCTCTCACCAACTATAATTCTGCTTGGTGAGTTCAATGTTCACATTGACAGTACTCATAATTATCTCACCAAAAACTTTTTATCCTGTCTAGACAGCTTCGAGTTGCAGCAGTTTATTGAGTTTTCCATCCACTCAAAAGGTCATATCTTGGACCTCATGTGCTACTCTGATGCAACTCCTTCCAATCGTTCTACAGCTAATTTACCATCTATGTCAAGACTATCCAAAGCTAAACTGTCTTGTATTGAGGACATTAACTTAACTGAACTAGCCAGTGGTATCATAAACTTTCCTAACATCAACTTCTCATCCTCTCTTGATTAACTGCATTCCTTATATGATAATGGCCTTCACAATCTGCTTGACCCCTTCGTTTACGTCCGAACAGTGCCTACTAAAAGCAAAACGTTGTCAGCTACTGCGTTGTAGACTTGTAAAAGTGTTTTTACAGAAAGACTGCTCTTACTGTTCACAAGGGCATTTTCACAAATCACCTTTTCTCCTACAAGCACTTACTCATCACTGCCAAATCCATTTACCACACATATTAATCTGACTTGTGGTACCTGAAAAGCATTATTTCTCATGCCTAACAAGACATTGCATCTACCTGTTTTCCTCCTCAATTCTATTCAATTGATTTTTTGCCATTTTTGCTATTTTTGCTGCACTCTTTGATACATCAAGATTGACAGCATTCATCACCAACTCGTCCCACATATCTCAGCCACTTTACCCTTCCAAGCTTTCCAAATCATCTTTCACTGACTCAAGATTTACACTTTCCTCTGATGCTGATGCATCTGAACTCCTCCAAAAATGTAAGCCATCCACCTGCCAGCAGGATCCTCTCCACGTCTCTGGTTACAGCCAAGATTTACTCTCTGACCCCTTTAATGACTGCTATTGTCCATTTTCCCCAACCTCTGCTATCATCTCCTAAAGTATTTTTTTAATCTTGCTTATTGTACAGTAACCTTCAGTCTCCTGCAATTATTATTGTAATTATTATTGTAATTATTGTTTTATTATTGTAATTATTATTATTATTATCGTTGTCATTATTAGTAGTAATAGTAGTAGCAGTAGTAGTATTAAGGACTCAAATGTGTCTATTTAATGATGGTGCATTGTTCAGAAAATTATCATTATTCTTGTTTAAGCTGCATTCTAAACATTTTCTATATCAAAAGGTTTGCAGCCACTAAGCTTATAAGAAGCCTAAGGTACTTTGCTGACATGTGCAGTGACAAGGTGTGGTGTTAGACGAGGGAAAGCCAAGTGCCATTTTCAAAATATCACTGCCACAACAAAGTGGTTAAATGGCCACTATAGCAAAGGACTGTGTATAGATTATTCTACTATGTAACTGTTAGAAAACACAACTGGGAAGCAACACAGACCAGACACCCAATACAGTATGCAGGCAACCTGAAGGAGCAATTCTTAGACTAAAAATCTTAATCTTTTCATGCTTCTGCTAGCACACCACTTTACTCACCTCTGCGGAAAAAACAGGTTGCTTTCATAAGACAACTGAAAGCTCCCTGTCAGAGGAACACTCCGTTAGCACTACACCCACACTTATCTTTTCTCAGGCACACATAATGTACTGGGCATGGACATTGTTTGCATATGTAACAGCTCCCCTGGAATCTGTTGTGGAAATTGTCAAATGTTGAGATTGGTTTATTCCTCATCACAAACGGTGCTTTTAGCGCTGCTTCTGAAGTGAGGCAGTGAATCTTGATTCTATGGCAGTCACAAACCAGTTTTCATCCTCTTTGAGATTCCCTCAGAGTGGCACCAAATTCAAATGGAGCCAGAAAGTCAGTCTTGTGGAATTTTGACATGCAAAATATCCAAACCACATACGAATCTTTTGATCAGCTCTGTGGACTTGTATTAAGGTTGCCATTTTCAAAAACTTAATAAACCTTGAAAAGAATTTCATGAATAAGTGAACAGTCTGGGTTTTCATAGGTGTTAGAATTAATTTTACAGGGTTTTTATATTTCAAGCTGCATTACACACAGAAGCTGTGTGGAGAGATCTAGGCATTCTCCCTTCCTACGTAGGTGCAGCATTGTTGTGGGTGGGGATGCACGGCCTCAGGGTAAGCAATAAAATCATCAAACAAAACATGCAATAAACTCAAAGCTGGCCTTTCTCCAGAAGTTTAGAGGGTACTGAGTAAAAAATATGTTTATGGTCTGGTGAAACCTCTCAGGTTTCTAGGAATGGTTAAGATTTATTAAGTACCAAGTCTATTCCAACCACATAGTCATTTATCAGGCATGAAAATTTACTGTGGCAGCAGTAACCCGACTGTGCAGTAAATAAAACAACAAAACTCACTCAGCATGCTACTCGGGTCATCTCACATGTCAGACAGCAGCATTTTCTGATGGATTTTTTTAAACTTAGTCATCTGACTCAACTCTCAAAGCACGATGTTCAGTTTCTAGTTTTAGGGTGAATTTTTTCCATGAGATACTCTAGAAATGGATAAAAGTTACCTCAGGCTTGTCCTCGGTATGCTGCTATCTTTAATTAAAGGGGACATTTTGTCAGTGTGGTTTTGGTGAGGTCTTGAGTTTCAACATCATTGAAGCAGATTCAAGGAATTTTGCAAATGTGAATTTAACAAATTTTGAAGTTTTGATTTAATGAATGAATTCTGTTCCCACACAGGGAACTCAATAAATAGCATGCATTTAAAAAAAACAAAACAAACAACACTCGGAAAGGGATAGTTTGCCAAACTTCAGCGGCTATTTAAAACAGTTTAAAAAAAAACAACATAATTTTAAATTTGATTATATTAGGATGACAAATGTAACATGGGAGGGGAGCATGGTGGCATAGTGGTTAGCACTGTAGCCTCACAATAACAAGGTCGCTAGTTCAAGCCTTGAACGTTTGAACAGTGGTCTTTCTGTGAGGACTTTGCATGTTCTTGTGTGTATGCATAGGTTCTCTCCAGGTACTCTGGCTTCCTCCCACCATCCAAAATCTTAGATTAGAATGAGGTTAACTGATACTCTAAATGTTCCCCAGGGGTAAGTTTAAGCATGAATAGTTGTTTGGATCTCTGTTGGTCCATTGATGGACTGGTGACCTGTCCAGGGTGTACCCTGTCTCTCACCCAATTATTGCTTGGATGGACTCCAGACCCTTAATCTGACAAAGCTGCTCAGAAAATGACTGACTGACTGAAATCTAACATCTCAATTTTAGTAAATGTTTCAGGGTAGAGTATATATCACTATATATAGATTTTTTTAATATTTATTTTACAATCAAAACATAAAAAAATAAAACAATGCAGAAGTTGAAGATGATTATAGTTCTTTGTCAAGCTTTGTTTTACTAATACTTGTTACTCTCCTGTAACAGGGAAGAGCATGTGATGTATTGCAGAGTTGTGTTTGTGTTGTTTTGTGAGTTGTGTTTAGGATACTTATTCTGATAAACACTGGTTATTTTCAACCTTCATCATTATCATGGACAAATCTTTGTGTAATGTTTGCTTCCAGAATTTTTAATAGAACTAGTTCTTCTCTCTACAAAGGAAATGCTCCCCGTACCAGTGGTGTAGCACAACCCAAAATACAATCCGTCCTTTCTTAACAGTTTTTTTTTCTTAATCCTGAACCCATTTTCCTCCCAACATACTTTTGTCCATAGCAGGCATAAACATTATGAGTTATTTTAAATGATGAGTTCACGGGTCTGGTTTCAAAAATACTTCAGGCTTGTTTAGATGATGATGTCTGATGGATAAAAGTTTACTTCTGAGTTTTCCACCTGCTTTGGGCATGCACTTTATTTCAAGTATTTGAATGCAAGACATCTGGTCTGAGGAGCCCGTGGCTGTGGCCATTTCAGTAACTGCAAATTTGCAACATTAGTCTGTTGTAAAGCCAGATGCAGGAGATGCTATCTGACCGCCAGCACTGCACATTTACATTTTGTTTTTGTTTTTTTCACGAGTCAATATGCAGATATTGGACATTAAATAAATGCTGAAACATGGGACATGCTACAACGCTTGCGGGACATTTCCCACACAGTCTATGCATCATTTAAAATTGAAGGAGAGGTTTGTGCACCTCATCCACAATCATGCAAGGTGTAACTGCTGCCGTTGCACAACTGGCTCCATGTCGTTGAGCCAAGGCCTTGCTATCCAGCCAAGAATGGCCTCAAAGAGTGTGGTAGGAGGCTGGCGATGGTATCCCCATTGTATGATAACTAGTCTTGGCATGTTTTACATATTTCTGTTCGTGTTGCCACAGTTTTATCTTGGTTGCCAGTTCTTCAGAGGTGAATGCGTCACTTTTTGTCACTGCTCGGCAGAGGTGGCAATTCCTGGTCCAAAAAGTAAAAGTCCTGCCATGTTTTTGGATCTACCTGTACATTTAGAACAGGTGTGTTCACTAACAGGCTTGTCTACCTGGCAAACAAAAGCTCATTTGGTGACTGATCGGAACAGCTGCCGGACAGGACTTTTACTTTCTGGACCAGGAATTTTCACCTTTGCTGCTCAGGAAGTTTTGACCTTTGCCACCAAGTCAGATTGGCATGCTATCATGACGCTTGTGGTGGAAAGTCAAAAACCAAGTCAATTTTCTCAAGTTGCTGCAGTGGCACCAACCAAATTAGTTGTTTGGTTATTTGTATGTCTGTTCTTGTGACTGATTTGTTGCTACATTTCCAATCATCAAAACTGTTTATCATTGAGCCTTACAGCATTACTTCTGTGAAATCATTATCAAAAATGAGTCAGAATCTAAAATCTTTCCAACTACTCCAACTTTTGCTTGCTTGGTTTCTGTCATTTTTTCCACATCTTTAGTCTACAAAACATAAATGGCATGTAAAGCTCAAAATGTTAAAATTATATATATGTATTTTTTATATGCCTAGCTTGCTGCCTTCTGGCGATCAGTTCATGTTATTCATAATTATTCAAAGAAACAAGAATTAACTTGGGGGTTTGCTAACTTTAGCATGCCACTGGATCTGTTGCAATCAGATGCTGATACTTTGATGTTAAATGCAGAATACTGTATGCCATTATTTAAAAAAAATTGACAATATTAGTCTACTACGCCTCCAGAGTGACAGTTTTAGAGTTTATATCATATTCAAATACTGACTTGTTGTGTGCTTGTGGGTAAAGGGCATGTTATGGCTGTGGTAAGATATGTTTTTTAATGATCTGACATGAGCTTTCTGTTGACTTAAAGCAACCCAAAAATGTTTCTGTAGATACTTCTGCAGGGTGTCCTGGTTAATTTAAAATTTTCTTAAGCTCTACTTTACTTCAGGGTCGATCGCTCTAATAAAAACATATTCATGAGAAAATCTGTTGTAAGACTTTGCCAAGATCCTTTGGTGTGTGACATTCATTGGTTGAAGTTTTACTGCATTAATAATAGATTAGTAACAGTCAGAATAACATTTCAGGATCTTTGGCTATGTTTAATGTTTTTAGATAAGACACCCGCCTTGTTAGCTGCAAATGAATTCCCCCTCTATCACATTAAATTGAGATTTTCCATACAATGGCTTGGAGTATTTTACACATCCTGTAGACTTGAAAGGTCTACCAAAGTTTTGCTTCTCCTTTGAAAGCAAAGGTTGTCTGACAGGTGTTACAATAGACGACAAAAGTTTCACAGAAGATAGAAAAGAAGTGTCATGAGACATTATGGACTTGAATCCACTCCTACAGCTTTATCTTTAGTCTGCTGTCTGACATTTCCACCAGAATGTGATTAAAAATACACGCAGTGCTCACATTAACCCTGTCATGTTTGAAAGTGACCACATGGAATAATTGAAGTTTTACCCAGCAAAAAGCCAATTAAAAAAATAGAATTAGCTGCTTTTTATGGCTTTACATGATCCAATATTGGCATTACCTTGTTATAAGGTCTCTTTTACAACCAGGTTAAGGTGTTGGAAGCATACACATGTTCATCTGTAGGGTTGGTGGTGTATAAACATTTTAGGAATAGTTTTTAGATGGTTTGAAATGTTTCTTAAACCCATAATAGATAAAAATAAATCCCCAACTCTCTCCTTAGTGGCCATGCTGTTCTGTTTACAAGCTCTATTGAGCATGCGCTTGTAGAGATGATGTTGTTGCTGTTGCCATGCCCTCTTCTAGCGGTTGGCAGAAAAAAAAAAACTGTCTAAAAAAAGTTTAGAAGCTAATTAGCATTAGCAGCTTCCACCAACTAAAAATGCCTAGCATTGTACAGATAAGTAAAATTCTTAATAACATGACCTATTTTACCACATTATACTGTATGGTGCTAGAAATTAATAGTTGTTACCAAATATGTTCTTACACATTTTTACGTACACATTCATTGCGTGTTTTTATTAATCTTTAGTGTTTCTGATGAGAAAACAGAAAGTATAAAACACTAGAGCCAAAATGTCGAGAATTCCTTGACATTAGGAAACCTGCATCACCGCAAAATTAGAAATGAAATAATGTCAAATTCTCCTCACTTTTTAAAGGTTTTATGACAGAGAAGACCTAAGCCTCTAGACAGCCTCCAGACTAATCCTCCTGAGTTTTCATGTGAGGTGTAAATGCTGTGCTTCATTAGAGAATAGTAGAAAATGTCTCCTTTGGTTACAATCGCATGGTATATCTGGAGAAGAAAGTTGGGGAGAAGATGGATTTGGTTTTGTTCTCCTTGATTTGAAGTGAAACAGCTGTGAACGCTTCATCCAAACAAAATCACAAATGCCAAAACAATAAACCTAAAATAAAAAATAAAGAAATAATTGAATTACCACATATGCACTGAACATTTAGACACAGACTCAGTGAATTAACATTTATTGCTGTACTTCAAAACATTCATTAAACAGTTGTTTTTATAAGAGAAAATGGAGGCATTAACCTATAGGAATATGAATAGTATCCTTTTAACACCTGCACAGATGTGAGCTATGATGCGTACAATTGGCAGACTAGATAAGTCATGTTTTTGCTCACTAATTAGCATCACCTGTCATGGTATAGTAATAATTGTTAGGACAAGGAAATAATCAAGAAAACATCCATCTGTGGACCTTTAGTCTTATTTTACCTCAAAAATACAAAAATGAAGGTTTAAAAAAAGTCAAATCACTTAAGATCACTTAATTATTTATTTATGCAGATATTTTGAAGTAGCATCTGTAGAAATCACTTACTAAACACTTTGTTGTGTGTAGTGCATTTAGAATAGCTGTAAGCCTCCTGGAAACGGTTCACTTTCACTTGATTTATGAACAGGCAAATTGTTTCATTCACCTTCTACTGACAATAACACCAATCTTTGTTTCATAAATACAGAAAAAAAACAAAAACAAAGATCTTTCCCACATTTGACTTTATGTATGGAGCCTGTTGCTGATCTGTGTTTAAGGCCTAGTGACAGGGATCATTGTGGTAAACTCCTCCTGTCTGGGTTATCAGTCTCTGACAACTCAAGCTCTCTCCGATGGCTGCTGCCGTCACAGTAGCATGCATCACACACTTGTCAAAGCGCCTCTCCTCCACCCACCCCCTTTCCGCCGAGAGTCAACACCACAGTCTCACCACACATGTACTTATGACATCCTCACAAGGCTTGCACACACAAGAGCTCACGCGTATCCATATACAGACACGTTCCCATTATGGTGACAAATCCTGCCTGAGCTGGCTCCCATCTGTGAGTCATGGTGTAGTGTGTTGTACGAGTCAACCCCCCCCCCCCTGTCATCTGCCTTTCACAGATGGATCTTCGGGGTGTCCAATGGCCTTGTCTGGTGGCCATGATTGCAGGACAGTTTGGATATGATCCTCAGATGATTCAGTAGGAAAACGCAGACAACAGACAAGTATCTCAAGCTCTGAGTTATGAGCGAGCATCTCTGCAACAAGGGTGTCAGGTTTATCATCATAACATGACTGGGTTTAATCCATTAAACTATGAGATCACCCCTACATAGCTCGGTCAACTAACTCCACTCTGATCCCATTTTCTCTGTATACATATGCTTTCTTTCACCCTGGCTGCTATTTGGCCCTTTAATGGGATTAACTCCAGTGGCACTGATTTAAGATGGAGCAATAAAATCTGCAGAGGAAGTATTCTTCACTGGTTACTCACAGAAAGGATTAAAAAAATAAATAAATAAATAAAAAAAGCTTTTGTTACATAATTAAAATCCTCTCCGCGGCCTAAATATAAATGATGACAAATGAATGATAAATAGCTTGGTGTGTGCGCTTTCTGTTTTGTGCCAGGCTGGTCAAGATGCCTCCAGTAACATAAAACGTTCCTGACAAATTGTGTTAATTAATATGTCGGTTAGAATAAATAAAGAACGCTGGCATAAATAATGGATGCTGTCAAACGCAGCTCAAATTTCTGTGCAAACCCAACAGTGGCTTGATGACTTTTAGTTCTGGACTTGAAATTATTTTTTTGTCCATTTATTACTGGATGAGGAAGAACAGATTTGTGATCTGTGCAGTTGAAGTATAAGATGTTATTTTTGTGCCCACCAAGTTTAGAAAAACAGCTATTAGGTAAGCTTATTATCAAGCTCTTTTCCGCTTTGTAATGAAATTATTGCGGAACAATTGACCTTGATGGAACAAAAAAAAACTCTTTCATTCTTCCCGCTCGCATTCTCATGGTGCAACAAGACATTAGGAAGCTGTTTCTCTGCTCTGAGAGCTATTAACATTGAACAATTATTTTTTTCTAACTGTTCTCATCTCAATGTTCTTTGGAGTCCAAGGCAACAGAATCCAACGATGTCTTGTCCTGCACTTTTCGTTTTTCGAGATCAACAAAAAATATTTATTTTTCCACAATTAATAACAGGTATACATTACAAAATTGGACTATCACGTGCAAAATCACCCACTAAATACAAAAGAAACATTTCTAAAACTTTAGGTTTTTGTCTGAGAAGGAGGAAGTTTTTTTTCACAGCGGTCAAAGTCAGCTTTATTATTCCCTGTCATGTGGTGTGGAAGAGCGCTGTGTCTGTTCTAGCTGAATATGCACCTCATTTCAATTTTAAATGTGAACTTAAATGAATTCTCACTCTGTATTCCATATGCACATTGAGTGAAAAATGTGCTGTATTGTACATCCTTTAACACAAGTGCAGATTGCAGTTATTTCTAATGTTTGAATGGATCAGTGTTGAATGGCAGCAAAAAAGTATTTATACTGTATTTAAATCACCATTTACTGATGCTCACCTATAATTTACATAAAAATAGAGAAATGATGAAAGACGCAGCACTAAAGATGCCAACTGCATGGCTAAATTGAGAGATAATGCCTACTAAGTTTTCAACAGTACTAGTTTATCGACATGCAAGGGGAAAAAACAAAAAGAAAACAGAAGAGAAAAATCACATGTAAAGTACGATGCATGGAAAGGCCTTAAAAAATTAATATAATTATTTATATGCTTTGTAATTACTTAATCTCAATTAATTGCATTTTTATTGCAAAACAACATTTGCCCGAAAAAGAAACGTATTTTCTCAAAATCCAAATAGATTTTAGTGGATGACTAAATTAAAACAGATATCAATCTTGTTAACTCAGGCTCTATTAATATCTACAAATATACGTTTATCTTCATTTCTGTTTAAAACGGCAGAAACTGTAAAAAAAAAACAAATAAACAAAACACCCATTGCCAAAACTGAACAGGTGTTTGAAATCAATATATAATTTTGGGAAAAAATGGCCGTCTAATACTTTTTTTCACGACTATATGGAACATTCGTGCACAGAACATTTCTTATGTAACTATGTTCATGATAACGTATTCCTGTAGAAACATGCTCTCCATTAAAAATCATTCTGGATGAACCGCTCGAATCTTGGATTTACTACAGAAAGCATTTTTTTAAATGAACTAATACAGACTTTATCTGAAAATATGGTCATTCAAACAACTGTTTTATTAAGCTAACATGCCATAGCCTTGCAAATAATCATTATTATTAATTATCATTATTATTATTTTACATGCAAATGAAGTTTAGTTTTAAAAGAAAACATTTGAACTGCAAATTAAATTAATATTTTTACAAGTGTTAGTGAATATTCTTTATATTTCTCTTGAAACATCCCTCCCCTTTTATATAATATGTGCATGCATACTGTGCATTAAAATAGATCGGGCATCACTACTTATGTCGAATCTTTTCTTTGAGAATTGACCCAAAGCTGCTTTCCTTTTTGTTTAAAAAAAACAAAAAAACAACAAAAAAAAAAACTTATTTATCACTCATCTCATTTGTTATTTATTATTATTATTATTACATTTATATTACATATTGGTAACCAAAACTGAACATGTGACATATCTAAAACAAGCCCGACATCCACATAAACCCACCAAACGTCAGGGCTCAGCCTTCGTCATGTTGGCAACAAAACCATTGGCACATCTTAAGAGAAATTAGTAATAAAATACACAGAAATAAACTAAATGAACATATATATATATATATATATATATATATATATATATATATATATATATATATAACAGTAAAGAAGAAAAGTGTGATCAACAGGTTCGACCATTTTTTCTTGACACATGATTTGGGAGAAGAAATATTTACGTTCCACTACAAGAGATATTTTACTGCTCTGGCCAAATCCTTTATGGCACTTTTTCATATGCAGCAACTTTTCCCAATTCAGTCCTTCAGCTCTGATAAAAAATAAAAAAAATAAAACAATAAAACAGCTCTCTGCTGTCTTCGGGTTGCTATGAATGATTTGTTACCCAATCACACCATAGGCTAGATCCAATAGTTCAGCAATACCAAAAAAGCAGATAAAACCTTAATAAAACCTTAAAGCCTCCTAATATATATAGTGCTCGACAGAATACAAACTGCATTTTTATAACTTTAACAATACAATGGTGAATCTTCATGCAGAATTGATGGATTCTGCACCACTTTTATCCTCATCCTCACAGCATCACAGGGAATGATTTGAACCTTAAAGTCCATATAACGTACCAAAAAAAACCCCAAAAAAACCCCAGGTCATTTAAATGAAGACATTGAATTGATTAAGCCTCTACATCTGATTTGTTGACTTTGAGAGTTGCTGCAAATATTTTATTATCTAATTTTATACTTGACAAAAGACTGCCACAGATTTATTCCCAACAAATAACAAAAATATTGTTATGTTTAAATAACTCACAGCCTCAGTGGAGGAATAATCTTTTTTTTATCTCATTTATGTGAATCTGCAGATGGGAAGATTGTTTTGAGCTGATAAAACAGGAAATTAGAGAGAGGAACTCTTTTTCACTGTGGATGTTTTATTTGTTTTTCATGTCCATAAGTACCACCTCTGTCATCTCGAGGCTGATACTGTCACAATATCTGTACTTTAACATGAATTTTTTCAAGAAGGGAAAAAAAAGCTGTTTTAAGGATGCTGTAAAAGTTTGTAGAAGATCATTTACATGCTGTCTGCATGAATGCTTTATTGCTTGCAATTAATGGTATATTTTTTTAAGGCATGAAAAATCACCCTAAACTAAAGTTATTTTCAGGTCATTAGCGACTGGCTAATTGCTTTTAAACCCTTTATCACCGTAAGTAAAGAACAATGTGGTTCCAGTATACTGCATGTATCTTGGATTGTCTTTGCATTTTTAAGGTAAACTCATTGTGCAGGCAAGCTGCCTCCATCTGCACTTGAGTGCAAGCATAACAAGATGATTGACATTTCTTTGCAAACAGTCTTTTTGACTGCAGTCTTGTTTCACTGCCCCTCCTCAGAATCTGGTGGAACTGTTGAGTGTTTGGCCAGTGATGTCATTTACTCATGCAGACAGATGCCCATATTTTTTCCTCTGCCTCTTTCATTTTTTGTCAGGCACAGGTGTCCTAACTGGATCCAGCCTCACATTTTGTGGAGGACTTAACATATGAAAGAGGCTGTGCTTTCTCCCTTCGCTCTATCATGATGTTACATCTAAAGAATCAGACAAGGTTTAAATCTAGGGCTTTTTCAGACTTTTCTAAAAAATTCTACAAATATATACGCTATAAATATAAATATACGCTATAAATATATATGCAGGAGCTCTGCATGTACATCTACAGCATTACAATGCAGCTTTTCAGCATTACTATAAAAAATCTCAATATTTTTTGTTTTTATTTTGTCCTCTCATGAACCTCTACAGCAGTCTTTTTTTTTAAATTATTTGTCCATTTTACCCGCATAGTTAAATTTATTCTTATGGAAATCCAGCAACAAAGACCAAAAAAGTCTCTATTATCCACACACAAGATGAATAGTTAAGAAATTAGATTTTTTAACGCATCAATGCTGAATCTAAAATGAATTATCTTGGAGCGCCATCATTGTGTGCCCATCACAAATCCACATTCCTTTTATTCCAAATCACGATGAGTCTGATTCATGTTGACGGCAAATCTTCAGGGGCACGTGGAAAAGGTCTGCAGTGAGGCACAAAATGGATTGAGTGTCCATGGTGGCTGATTCACAGAACGTTTGGGATGTTAGGTATTAAAGAGTTGTCTTTTTCATGGGATTATCTGCAGAAGAACAAGTCTGTAGTCAGACGGAGCTGACTGGCACTGTAAGATCAGGCTCCATCCAAGTAGAACACTTCTTCAGGCATGCAAAACATGCAGACTTAAGCCACATAATCCTTTTCAATATCAGCATGGGTGTCAATACGCTGACACAAATGGATGAGATGTGATGTTTTTTAGGACTTACTGTTGTTCCTTACAAAGCATGGCAGCGTCGCAGTGATAGCTGTCAGTGTGCTTTTTATGAGCTGCGGCAGCTTCATTTACCCTGTAATAACAAAAATATTTGAACAATTGATGCAGTGTTTTGTCAGGCTGTGCTTCATTGTTTTCACCCCATCGTTGAGGCGTTTGTGGACCCTGCAGATATTGCAGCAAATAGTTCAGCCCACAACGCCAGCGTTTCAAGCACATCTCAGGGGCTAAACAAACAGCGGCTCTCCGTATGTTTGGCACCTGACTTCAAATGAAGCTGTGGATCATCGCCGGGATTTTTCTAATGTTTTGTGAAAACACTCTTGTGTCAACATGACTAAGCAAGACGGTCCGAGTCCAGCGGACCACAGCGGTCTGAGGGAGTTATGAAAGCCAGCTCTGTTCCAAACAAACTGTTGACATTGCACATTCAGATATTGCTAAAAGTTAAAAAAATGGATTTGTTTTAGCCGTTTTTGTGCCACTAAGCATTTGAAACCGTTGCAATTTCTATACTGTACTGGAAATGATGCTCAGTGTTGAACGCAACATATTTCTGATGTTCTTATTATATCTTATCAATAACTGCTGCTGCAGCAGCCCAGCTCTTCATTGTGCTCATTAAAGTTTCATTGCATTTCATCTCATCTTACATTTCTTTATCGTAGACTTTAAATTCTTCAGCTTATAGATATCCAGGCTTGTGCATTTCACTAATGCACTGAAGGTTTTAAATGTTTGAATATGTAATCAAATTAAATACAAACACTCCATCCATTTTTGTTGTGTTGCTCTCATTCCTGAGGCCCAATCATTACAGGCACTCATGTGGTAAAAACCAGGAAACACCCTGATCACTGGAGTAGGGGGACTCATTTTAAATGAGTTTAAACTGAATTAGCAAACTGAAAAGTTGCTGTAATTACAATTTGAATCTAAAGCATTATGCAAGCTACAATTAAAATGTGTTTAGGGAAGAAGTATAATGTGTTCTTGGTGCAAATAGATGAAAATGAAAAGGACATTTAAAATGAAGGTTTGTTGCTGGGAAACTCTTTCTCTTCATTAATATGAAGTGAACAGTTAGATTTGGCCTATTTGATGATAATTTGTGAAACTAAACTGTTTTTGGTTATAATGAAAAATCTGAGCAATATATCTTTTGCATCATTTGTTCATTTATAATAGGCCGTGGGCCAATAAATGACACATTCGAGTTTGAAATGCCTTTATCTCTTTTGCTGCGGCAGACATAAAAGGAAATGTTTTGGCTTTCCATTTTCAGCTCTGACAGCACTATAGGCAATGTCTCATCAGACTTTCCAACTGGTGATGACTCTTTTTTTCACTAAATGGGTAGGCTTAACATTAAATGCTAAGTCTGATCACTAGAATGAAGGCCTGTGTGCTTTACAACAAAGTGTTTATTTTTAATGCATTTTTTTTCTATCATGTCTTCTCGCATGAACAAAGCAAAAGACTGCTTAGGAAGTCAGAAGCCTTGTTAGTGATAAAGTGCATGTGGATTGGTTTCCATGTAGGAGCAGGCACAGGCGATGCATCTTCATGCTTCCTGTGTGTATCCTCTGTGGCTTTAATCAAGCTTGATTGCGAACAGGCAGGTGAAAGGACGATGCATCCCCTAAACAGCTGGATATAGATGTTGGTGCAAAGGAAATGCTGTGAGAAAAAAACATTCTCCATGCAGGCTGAGGTTCTGTTTATGCAGATCAGGATTTGCAGCTGTTTTACTCTCCAGTTTAACATGAACTCTGAATGCATTCCTTCAAACCACCTTTAGTTCTGAAAATGTGTTCATTTAGTATTCAGGATTCATCCTTTAAATTTAAATAAACATCAAAAGATGTTCATCTGTGCTCTAAAGGCAGTCTAATTATGTCAAATCGGTGTTTTTTTTAAGTAATGGACACTCTTCACTTTCTAATGCCGTTGCACACTAACCAAGATGTTTGAGTGTGGCCACATTCAGTGGATTTAAAGAAGTATAACCATCGTGTTAACACGTTTTCCGACTGCAGTCACAAACTTAAAGGATGTACCACATGTGGTTCAAGTGAAATGACACAAAAATAAGTAGCTGTCTTGATGAATTAAATAAATAATCTGACATGACAGCAGACTTTACCAGAGTGTATAAAACCTCCTTCTGTTTTTTTAGCTTTAACATCTTAAAAACGGAGCATATGACATATTAGTGTTTAAATGAGAAAAGCATGCCATAAAAGTACTTAAAAATAATTTATTATAGCTGGATGTGAGTGATATGATTAAATCTAAGGACTGAGTGGATAGTAAAATCTTGTTCGTGTTGCCTCTTTGCCAGTTATTACCATTGTTATTTTTGCAGCTTCTGGTAATTAAATTTCTTTTTAATTATTTGGGAGGCAGTTTAATGGAAATATTAGTTTATTTGTGTTTGACTATCCAACTACTTACCTCGTGTTAAAGACCTTATAAATTAATCCTGAGCTCTTAAGCTCTTGAAGTTTCTTTCAGTATGAACTTTATATATTATACAACATTCTTTCTAACAGATGGTTGATCTACTTTCGACTCAAATTTCCTTTTCATTTCTGTCTTTTTCACTTTGTAGAAGGGAATACTGGTTTGGTACTATAAATATCCACAACCAGATGTAATAATGGCTGCTCTGATGCTGGTGAAGAACAAGCTTTCCGGTTGGAAATTGAGCATCTACATATGTCAAGGGACTAGATTTATATAGCAGAGTCAGGTGTATGTGCAGCTTTATAAATCAAATGAAAAAGATTGCAAATGCAAATTTATGCAAATACTTAAAATAGGATACATAAAACAGTTTGAATTATGAAAACAACTTTGAAATAAACCTAACTCAAACATGCTTATGATTGTTATGTTCATTTCTGTATGTGTAGCTTTATGGTATACTAACTACAGTATATTTTACCATGCATGCTTGGGATGAATGCTACATGTCAGTGTGTCAGAGTTTAAACTAGGGATCATTGTATTCACAGTGTAGTATGTTTGTGCTTTGGGTCTTAGCTCTTCCTGAACAGGAATAGTTCAGTCACATAAGAAGCCAGAATGGATTCTCCTCCCAGCCCATTAGGAAACAGTCTGCTGCTTTTAAACAGGATGAACATGATCAGCTGTTACACAAACATATGCCATGTAAACCTGCGTATAAAAGCACTTCTATAAATGTATCTTTTTCTTGTTTGTCTGTTTGTGTTTACATTTGCATCTGTATCAAATCTGTCAGAAATAATGGGAAAATTGTTCAATTTTAAATTTTGTTTGCATCAGCGCTAACATAATCAGGCTCTATTCAAACAAACAAACAAAGTAAAAGAATAAGTAGTTCAGATTGCAGCAGATGAACAGGAGTATATGTGCTAATTGCTCATCTGCTGTTGTCATGTCCGCACGCATTTCTGCCTCAGTGTAAACTCATTAGCGCAGGTTATTCAGACAACAAAAACTTTGTTCTGGATTGTAATAACCATACTGTTAATAAACCTGCACCATTACCCCCCACCCGATCACACATTTAATGCTTTAGGTAATCAGTTATTATCTCACTGGGCTTGTGTAAACATCAACAACAGCCAAATTTCATGGCATCATTGCCAACAGGAAGTGCCCGTGCAGGGCATGAGACTAAACTCTGAGCCTTTCCATTTGTCAAAGTGTGGAAAGACATTGAACCCAGGTGGTTCCAAGTGGGAGGCAAACTCTGTGCTGGGGAGCTCTGCACCCACTGGCGTGACTCTTTGCATGCACGCTTGAATGAGAAATACATTGTTAAGAGCAGAACCGTATAAGGTAGCAAAGTACAGACCTTGTCCGTCCTTGTGATTCAGCCATAAATACTGTATATCTTTGTATTGCCAGTCAACTGTAAATGAAACCAGAAGCAGGGCATTCTGTTTAAAAATGACCGATACAGGTTTTCAGAATCTGCTCATCATTTCCATGCCTCCTCGTAGCCTTCAAGGCTGACAGGTCCAGCCAGCAGACTGGTCACTCCAGCTGTTGAACTATTGCAATGCAATAACAAAAGCAAGTTTGCTTACTGTATGTAGCACAACTCAAACATCACAAACAAAGTGATTCAAAGTACTTTACAGAGGCATTAAAACATTAGAAAATAAGAATGAATGAATGAATGAATGAATTTAAAATCAAAACAAAAAAAATTATTAAAATCATGAGATTTTAACTAAAGATAAACTTAAATTAGCTTTGATAAAAACTGCTGAAATGCAGCTGGGAACAGGTGGATCTTTAACCTTAAATAAACAGTGTTTCAGCTGATCTGAGACTTTCTGGGAGTTTTTTTCAGACATGTGGAGCATAGAAGCTCAATGAAGCTTCTCCATGTCTCGTTCTGACTCTGGCAACTGATAAAAGACTGGATCCAGATGACCTAAGGGGGTCAGGGACAGGAGGTCTCTGATGTGTTTTGGTCTCAAACCATTAAGAGGCCAGCAACAGAACTTCCTAGTCTGTCCTCCTACGGAGGATAAAATGGGATTTGGTATTGTATTGCTTTTCTTAATATTGTTGTATGTTGGTTGAAGACCTGCAGAAATCACAGATGTTTCACATTTCAAATGTGATTATAGACCCTCATGCAAATGCAAATGGCTATGACCTGACTATTTGCAGAATAATTACTATTTTGTTTGTGTGACAAGAATTTCCAAATTATTCCATCTTACTTCATCCCCTTAGCATAATGTTTTGGGCTTTTTGTTGTTTTTGTGTTCAGAGGGGTAGGAAACTTAATGTAGCATAAGAAGAGACAAGATGACAGGATGGACTCAAATAGCTGTACCCAGAACTACACTGTTTCAAACACAGTGCATTGCTTTGTGTAGGCCAGAAATTGCTGTGATAAAGCAAACCCAGCCCTTTTGCACACTGTCTTTCATACTCACTGATTATTTATGTGGTGCTGGTAAATGTGCTGAGCATGCCTAAGTGTATAAATAGCAGTATGGACATCATCAGAGACTGCAGCTCACAAGGCAGAGAGGGAGGGGAAAGAGCTTACAACCAGAGCATCAGATCATGAGCAGCACAGACGATCTTCCCTGACTCATCAAGAAGTCAAGGAAACTCTTATTCCTCGCTTGTTCCTAGATCCTAGTTTGCATGTTAGGGCCTTATGGATGACTAGGCTAACCTTTGTGACCACTGGTGCACAACTTTATGTCGCGTTTACTGCACAATTATTTCTACCAAATGACTAAGTGCATTATACAATTACCATTTCAGGCTTGGTTCACTTACTTATATATGATTTAAAATAACAGACTTGCAAATGCAACTGTTTTTTTTAAAAATTATTATTATTATTAAAAATAGCTGCTTAGCCAGAGCAATTATTAGAGCGTATCTTATTTGATGTGATTCTCTCAGGCAACGCGTATTACTGTTCAGCGTCACCACGGCCACTGTCTGTATCTTGCAGAGATTTCCTTCTTAAACAAAGAAGTCACAATAACCCAGTCATATTTGATTTTTTTTATAGTAAAGCACATCTTTTCTGCAACATTTTACACCCACACAATTATCCTTATGTGCTCATGTGTTCTCTCTTTGCAGATTCTTTGCAGTGCTGTTCAGGCTTCTTGCCTAAGGTTGTTGCTTTTGTCTGGAACTCTCATAGCTCTGGAGGTCACATTGGCCACCCTGGGGCTGCTTGTAATGGTCAGTTTGCCAACCACAGGCATGCTAAGAGGACCATATGCTGCCTTTAAGTCACAATCACTGGAGGCAGCAGTATAATAGAAGGATTTTGTATTTGGTGAAATTTGTTTCATGCTTAGCATGCACAACACAGCCAAACACTGCACTCAAGCATGCAAAGAATTAGATCATTTTTAGGAGGCCCTTCTATGCTTTGTAATCCACACTGATAACTATAAAACAAGGTAAAATAAACATGTCTGACTCAACGCAGAATTAATAGCCAAGCTTTTTTCCCCCACTATTTAAGATCCTTTGAGTCAAATTCACAATACCTTCAGTCAACCCTTTAAAAGTTGCAAAAAAAATGACCTGCCTGTGCCTACACTGTTTTTTTTTTTTTTTTTTAAAATGATGTTTTATTTCAAAGTAGGGACATTTGTTTTTACTGAGTATCCTCAAGTGGTTCCCATGTGATCTGTACAGCTTAAGCTAAAAAGTCATGAAACTCAATGGACAATAATAACTTATAGTATTGAAAATTTGCCAAAAATATAAAATATACACCAAAATCTTTAACTTTTTTTTCTTATTGAATTTTCCTAAATTAACACAAAACATAGTGATACAAAACATTTCTAACTGCACAAAAAAAGAAGATAATTATTTACACTATACAAATTATTGCAACAGTCTCTGTTTTTTAGTTCTGCACTTTTTTTAAACTATGGTGTTATTTCACGAAGTATCTCAACATCTCAACAGCTTCCTGACCTACTCTGTCAGGTATTTTCTCTGTGCCATTAACCCCAGAAAGATGGTGGATATACTAGGACTACTGAAAGCTACTAATGTCGCGCTAAAAACACACATGCAACTATGCTAAGCCTGCTAATGAACTGTGGTAAAATAAGCAATTATGCTAAAACTCCTTACTGTAGGAACTACTGAAAACTAATGTCAAAACTATCTGAATTACTCTAAAAACAAAAAACTATCGCTCTTTATATCTTCAACTCAACTCAACTTTATACCTTCCTTTCAATCTCTCTGATAATCGCCACTATGCTAACCCACCAAATGTTCCTACTCTCCTATGTTTTCCTGTCAGCACAGTGTTTTTATATTGCCGCTGTACCCCGCATGTCACGTAACGCGATAACGTCATTGACACAAAATAATAACAAGTCTTGAAAGTCTTAAAAAAAAAAAAAAAAAAAAAGACTGCTTTAGCTATTATTATTCTTATTTTAGGGCTGTGTAAGTGCAGTGAGGGTACTAAGGGAACCCTGCCAGCTGCTCCATTTTTACTGGGTTAAATATATAATCACTCCTTTACTTTTATTGAGGATTTTATAACTGCAATGTAGGTAAGATTCAAAATACTTGCATTTTAGCTTTGTCGCAAGTCAGGCAGAATAATAGGGAAGTGGATGTGCAATGTGCCTAGCATTTTCACACATGGTTTACTCACTGCTATAAAGACACCCAGTAGCAGGTTTCTTTTCACTCTTCATTAGGAATTCTTGAGGGTGTGTCGGCTGAGAGATTATGCCGTTTCTGTGGACATGTGTGGCCTCTGGTCACGACAGTGAATCACAGGTGCTGAAAATTCAGGTTCAGTTTGAAGCTCTTAGATTTTCTAGGGAATGCTCATCTAAATGAAAATGTAGGGACAACAAAATAAGCCATTGTTTTGTTACTATGGGAGGGAAAAAATAAGCTTACAGCTCTCCAAACGGCTGCCTCCTCCTGTGCACTGATGCACTGAAACAGTGAACAAATGGATGTTTGTCCTTGAGGAAGGCTGCAAATGAAAGGCTTGGGTTGCTAGGTTGGCTTTACAGCTGCAGTGACTAATGAATCATCAGGCATATAGAAACTAGTCTTGTCTGTGCTTGTTTTTTGTGTATTTAAACATTAATTTTATGGATTATGTTCAGGAGTATATAAAGTATATATATATGTATAAACCAGCTAGTTGGAAACAGTCTGCTTTAATTCTGATACTTCTGTTATTGACTGTTTTGCTTCTGCTTGTTAATTTCATATGACTTAATTATTGCTCCTCGTTGACTATAATTCTTGTCATTTTTAAAATGTGATCATAATTTATTTGCATCTGGATTTTGTGCAGAGGAATAAATATTATAATTAATAATAATAATAATAATAATAATAATAATAAATAACAATTTTAGACAATTCAGTCAGAATCCCGTGAGATATCATCAGAAATTATAACCATTTTTGAAATATAAGAGTTTTCAAATTTATTTTAGCCAAAAGAAAGATTAGTAGGGCTGATAGATTTGGATATTTGAAAGATTGTTTGATCCAAATAGGCCTTGATGCATAATAATTTCCTAGTTGGGTGGCAGTGGCTCAGGTAATAGAGCCAGTTGTCCTGTGACCTGAAGGTCGGTGGTTTGAGTCCTGTTCCCCTACACTGCAGCCCTGAGGGGGACACACACCTGGATAAATGTACTGGCTCGGAAGCTGATCATTCGCTGCGGTGACCGCTTCAGGGGGAAAGACAAAAGGAAAACAACAGCATGCTTAAGTATTTTGTTGCAGCTCACACATCCTACTACAGTGTTTTTAATTCCAAACATCTCAGCTTGACCGTATGAACGTACTGTACATAGTTGATATGCATGAGAGTTTGATGAGGTGTATGATCAGGTTGCATACAGTCACAATATGGCAGCTACAGAAGTAAGGGAAGTTTCTGAAAATGTTTGCAGTGCAAGCATTTGGATATTAATCAGTTCTTCCCTGTTGACTGCTTCAGGGACCTTCAATACAAGATGGGCATCTCAGGGATGTACAACATCCATGAAATTGTACCACTTACATCACTATTTTAGGTCAGATGGAAAGCTTGATATTGGGCACAGTGTAATTGCATGCTGAATATAAAGGATTGAAGCTGCATTAGATTGAAGGATTTCAGATGAAATGTAGCTTGTAGCTAAAAATGAAATGAAAGAAAAATCTACTACTTTTAAATGCAATTGACTACTGAACAAACCCCTAAGGTCGCTTTCAATGTCAGGGTCTTTTGAAGAGGTTTACCTCATCTGTACTTAGCAGAGAGGTTGGTAAATATGTCTTGTCTGGACAAACACCATGTCCTGGTGCTGGCAATGATAAAAAAAATAAATCAAAAATACCATTGAGATTCTAAACAAGATTGCTCTTTTGGCAATTAAATCTGATAGTAGAAAATCAAAGCTATTCTTCGGCTGTCATTATTCCTGACAAAAAATGAAGATGTTGAAAGCAGTCAGTGGCTATTCATCTCAAAAGGCTCCAATAATTAACAACCACTTGTGTTGCTGTAGTTGTGCAGGATGAAGGAAGAAAAGAAATTGTGGCTACTAGGAACAGTTTTAGCCAATGGACAGTGGTGCAGAATAAAAACACTTACAGCAAACCAGTTTTGTTTGTTAATGACTAATATACCTAGCCATTATCTTTCTTTTATCTGGGACTGGAATATGGGGTCAATATACTAACCAGACTTCCAACCAGCACTTCTGAGACGACACCAATTCAACATAACCTCTCCAGGAAGTGGTGGACTGGTCCAGAGGCCTCCTTCCACTGAGACCTGCCTAAGACAATTCTTTCAAAGGTCCCAAATAGCACAAAATTCACCTTCTAAAGGTTTTCTAATAGTTATGTGTCTCCATATCTTGTATATCCCCAAAATGAGAAAATTCTGTCACCTTTCACTCTTGCTCTGCTTTTTGGTGAATGTGTGGTCAAACGGTTGAGTATGAGATGTTTCTCTCTGTGACCTCAAGAAGGGAAACAACCAGTCCCGCAATTCGTGAATACTGCCATTAACCCGCTCCTTGGCTAACTGAACCTGCCCTCTAAAATCACTAAACGGACACCAGCGAAAGCTATATCCTCCTCTCGAGAGGGGCATGGAATGGGCATCTTTAAAGGCTGGTAAAATGGATGTACAGGATCTTTGGCATGTTGCTCTTCTGTTTAACATTTGGTCTGTATGCAGTAACTGCGCAGGTGTGTCAGCTGCAGACAGGCTCAACTACCAACAGAATTGGCTGAAGTTTCTGGTAAAGTTGGCTGTGATGCTAAGAGTAGATGGTCTGAAAAACTCAGCCAATGTTTGCTGAAGGCTGCAACTAACTTTCAAAGAACTCATCTTTTCCTCTTCTCTCTGGTCCACCACAGCAGCTGCTGGCAGAGAAAAACGTGCTCCTTAGGGCAAATATAAATACACTCAACTATTTGGTGGTTATGTTTTACTTGTCAATACAGCCATCATTGTCCAGTATCGGTGGTTACAGCAGGGCTGACCACCTGAATGCAGTGACCCATTCCCAGCATGATCTTTCAGCTCTCTCTCGGCCAGTTTGGACATAACTGATAAATGTTCCAGTCTATTTCAGCCCTATATCACTAAACAGGGTGATCCATCCATCCTGTGATTAGCAAAGGTGAGCGTTACTCCATCATTTCCACAATGTATCCCCATAATCCTGCCAAAAAATATTTTATTTTACATTTTATTACATCACTCTTTGCATTCATACATTTGTTGTTCTCTCATGATAGTTCCATAAAACATTGATGGGAAACCACAAAGATTAGCATTTTCTTAAGTTGAGCACTGCGCAACACAATCCATTTTTCATATACTGTAAACACAACACACACTTATGAAAACAAGTCGCTAGGAGTTAATGCAACTCATTGAGAGGAGGCAAGGTTTAGCAGAGTAAATGCAGCTGTTCAGCTGTCTGTTTCAATAATCTACATGCATACATGCATTTCTATACCTTTTTAGCGAGTACCCGCTGTGTACTGCAACTCTGTTTAAAATACAGTATTATACCTGCTAAAAATGTTTTAACAAACAACTTTCTGACACACATTTTTATCAGCCCCTGGTATTTAGCCATTTATTATGTGGTACCCTCAATGTATTCCTGAGCTTTGTCTCACATGTAATGTAAGTAGAAAGCACAAAAATGCATGCGATTTGCCGTGTAGTTTGCAAATTTGACAGAATGACAGAATGAGAACGGTTGTCATTAATCGAGTTAATGATCCGATTCACTATTAAATGAACTACAAATAAATACACTAAAATAATGACTAATTAAAACTAATGAGCTGTGATGGGTGGTCTGGTTACCACCCGCATAACCCGTATGGTCAGAGTGGATGCTGTTGTATTACACTGGATTGAACTGAAATGGCTTTCATTATTCTTTCACAGTAACTTCTGATGTTTTTTTTTTTCACCACTGTTCAGCTTATTGACTGCTGAACAAAGAGAAGCGTGGCATTTTGATCTATGACAAGCCTAATAACACAATTTACCTTTGTGATGTACAGCTGGTACTACAAACCTCCAAACATTTATGTAAAAATCCATTCACTGTGTCTAATAGCTGTAATGGGAAATCATTTATATGAAAGAAAAATAACCTTGGGGTAATAGAAGTCTTCACTGTATGTTTTGGGGTTAATTATCACACTAATACACTCACACATATACACACACAGAAGCACAAAAAAAAAAAAAAAAAGAGTTAAATGGCATTTGAAGCAGAAAATCATCTTTACAGGAAACGCCAGTTAGAACAATATATCTACATAAAAACTGAAGCTAAGCAGGAGGTTATTTTTCAACCTTGGCTAAAATGAATCAAAGATTTAATTCTAAATTTATTCCTTTTGTTTCTACCGCTATTACAACTGCTGGCTGTGGCCTTCAGTTTCATTTGTTCTTCCACATTAAGGTGTGACCTCTTATTTTTCTCTGCAGAGTCCTTTGAAGTGATCTCAGTGAGGAGGATCCAAAACCACGCGCAGTTTGGGTAAGTTCTGAAGTATGCAATACATTTGCACTATCCATTTCCACACAGGTGTGAGTTGGTTATTTTTCAGTTTTACAAAAGCGAAAGACTATTGCAAACCTTTGAGATGATCAATCAATCAGAGTCAGTATATTTGACCCATCATGCAGTCATCCTTCCTGCACAAAGGCGAAGCACACAGCTTCTCCCGTCTCTCTGGCTTTTTTCCCCACATATTAATACAAATAGAGCCACAGAGGAATTCAAAAGCGCAGCATTTCATTCTTACCCTCGCCTCTGTCACATGCAGCTTTAACCTCATGTTCACATTGGAGAGAAAGAGAAAGCCTCCGCGCTGTGACACTGTTAGATATCTTCTCACATAGGCAGGGTTGGGCTGGCGCCATGGCTGTTTGCCTCATAGCCTGCGCAATGGGAGTCGGCTCCATTATCAGAGCTGCTGCTTCGCCACCCTGCAGCAAACCCAGCATCCTCTGTTCCTGCAGATTTAATTCCTTATCTCAACATGGAAAACAGCCACTCTGATGAACAGTATAAAACACCCTGGGCTAGTGTGAACATGGGTGAGAACGCATGCAAAAGATGGCTTGATAGATTTATTCGTATAAATAGCACCTTATGAGAATGAATGAGTGGTTATAGGTCACAGTTCACCATGGGAATTTGCTTCTTACAGTAAATTATCATTCAGAAACAGAAAAACTGTCTTAACTACAATACAGTTTGTCAAAGCATTTATTCATGAGGCAGCCATCAGTCATGCAAACATCTGTAGAAAAAAAAAATTGTCTTTTTGTTTCGCGCTTACAGATCAATGACAGCACTACCAACTGCTGTTGTGTCACATGACAGAAACTCAGCATGATCCAGAGTCTCGCGTGTGCTTCTTTTATTCAGTCATACAAAACCACATAGTCACCTCTCAGAAAATAGAGCAGCTGGATCATCTTAATGAGAATTTTTTATAAATGCCTTTGTGCAAAAATATGATCCAAGCTTCTTGCTGAGACAATTCTTTTGTTTTGTCTTTTCTTTTTGTATCTCCATTTGTTTTTTTCACTTTTCCTTCATATTTGACAACTCTCTAAATTTTTCTCCAGCTGAATTTGGTAAAAAGTCATATCTTTCATGGCGTATTACAATATTTGACTTGCTTTTTATTTACAGGGCTCTGCCAATAGTTTAATCAATGCCAAAAAGGCCACCACAGTTGCCATTTGTATGTCAGCTAGCTCTCAGTAGCATCATACCTTTGCTGAAGTTGTCTTTTACAGTCTTTGTAATCATCTTACAGATCTAAATTGTCTAAAACCAGTGCTGTCTTACCTCCTTTATCCTGTTCATCAGGACAGTCCTGAATAGGATGGAAATGTATGGGAGGCCTCTTGAGAGGGGGAAGTCCACAAGGGCTGCCAGCAGCCATCGGGCAAATGAAGTTGTACAGTCCAGACAGAGTGCCATTCAAGCACAGGGCCAACACACGGATAAACAAATATACAAGCTCATTCTTAGGGTCACTTCACAATCACAAATGAACTCAACAGACATTAGCTGGATTATGGAGAGAAGAACACTGAAGAAACAAAAACATTATTTTGGATACATTTTTGCACCTGTTATTGAAAAGCACTACTGCCATATCAACACAAAGATGTTAACAATAAGCTAAGTTAAAGTACTCACAATGTAGATATTTTTTTTCTTTTGGTTCTTCTTGTTGTGGCTGGAGCTTCCCTGAACCATCTTCAGTTTTGCACAAATCTGCTAAATGACAATTGGCTGTAAAAAATAAAGTAGCAAAGGAAGAGCAAAACAAAATTTAAAGAAGCCAAACAAGTCCCCATGAAATATTTTGAAACATTACAAGTCTCACAGGAGTATGTGAAATAAGCACAATGCTGCATGCTAATGTGACTGAAACATTGCCAAGAACAATGGTATTGTCACATTGCTGCAGTTCTAAAAGTCTGACAAGCACCCAACATTTGGAAGTCAATAAAATAAATGGAGTCTTGTGTCTGGAGAAAAAAATATTTAATTTATCTCAATGGGTCTGTTTTTAACTTTACTTTTCTTGACTCAACTTGACTTGACTTTACTGTTCACACATGGAGAAAACAGCATTTTTAGTGAACATTGTTAAGTGATGGAAGTGTGAGTAGGTTACCACAAGGAAACTACTTAAACTTGTAATATGGGGCCCAGTTTTCTACAAATAAAAGGCTGATGGACAGAATATGGACCAGTTAGTCTTTGGTTACAAAAACATACGAGCAGACAAGTAACAAGCATACAAAAAATATCTTAGTTGCTTATATCATTTCTGAACTGCTTAGTCCAATTAAGGGTTGCAGGGAAGCTGGAGCCTATCCCAGCAATCACTGGGCGTGCATTTTAAATTAGATTAATAGACATAGCTGAGGTATCGCAGAACAGTACAGCACAGCAAGGAGAAATCCCTACAGTACAGATATGAATAACATCTCCATCATCTCCACATTAAAATGATTTCAGAAGAGAAAAGCTGGTAACCAACTACCAATTAAATATCTTAAGGAGGACCTGAATAACTGTTTGCATAGGCTGTAAGTGAAAAAGCTATCTTTTCTGTGCTACTTTTACAGAAATGTGTAGTGTAATGTGTGGTCAAAATGTAATGTTGTACATGCACCGAACGGATTTTTAGACTGAAAAGCTGCAAAAAAGGGAAAATTTGCACAGAAGAAACATAGGACCAGTTGGCTATTCTCTGGAAAATTGACAGCAGTATTCCACGTTTGCTTTCTTCTCAACCAGTAAAACAGTGACCTTTAACAGAAGCAGCTGTATTCTCAAATCCTCCTTGGAAGAGACTTGTCATTCTGGCAACTGCATAACTTCTAATCACCATTCAAGGAGACTCAGGGGAGGAGAATGTTGCTGCTTTCACTTGTGCCAGTTGTAATTTGGACACATGAAGTGGATCAGCCACTCGTTTCAAAAGCAACGTTTTCCTTATATGACTATGGTTTATTAGATCAACATTGGCATTGATTATATGCCAATGTATATTGGCATATATATTTGATAGATTCCAAGATGTCTTCATATACGTTTCATTTGTAGGCAGACATTGTTGTTTATTTTGCTGTGCATTATGACAATGACTTCAACTGGCTGAAAGGCTCCAGTCACTGGATTTTACTTTTAGATATGCATTTCTGATCAGTCTTTTCAATTTGAGCCCCAGAAAAATTTAAGTGGTGAAAAGAACAGTGACATCATTACTTGTAATGTACACCAAATGAAGGTCAGAGATTTGGGGCGGTGAGAGTAAATGTGCAGAGACTGTCTGTCGATGCTAACCAGCAAAGAGATCTCTGCTCTCTACAGCCACGGGCTTAAGTTTTTTCTTCTTTATCATGTTTGAAACTTGATTTTTATGGTATCCAGTTTCTAATGGCAGAGAAAAGTGTGAGGTTTAACAAAATGGACATAATGACACCTTTTGGGATTTTTGGATCAGAGTTTGTGATTCTGGGCATTTCTACAATACTGTACAGAAGAGTTCTTGTGAGATTCAAAGCAGGTTAGTTTTAAAACAATTTCACTCACCATTCAACAGCATTTGTATAGAAAATGGAAGCGCAAATCAATTGTTGCGACACATTATCACCTGGGACTTTCTTTAACTGACTGATTTAAGAAAGAAATTATGAGTGAAAAAAAGTTCCTTTGCTCCTTTTGTTGCCTTTCAACAAAGTGCAGCACCGTAAGACACAAAATATTTAATTATTTATCCAACTTTGAAGATTTTTAGGATAAATACAAATGGAGCTCCTTCTCCAAAAGACTTTTACAGCTGCCCTGTCACAGTGAGCGCTACAAGAACACATTCATACCATTCTCTATACAGATGTACAATAACTCCCCACTTTGTGACAGATAACTAACATTCATTTCAAAGCCCCTGTGTAAACTGGCACTGCATTTAGTCACATGTTGTATATATTGTAAATTTCTAAATTTCCATATTCTATATTGCCAATTTTACTTTAGATAGTTTTATTTATCTTTTGTCTTTGTAAAAGTGTACATGTTCCAGATTGCTTTATGGATAGTACCTATTCTATTTTATTATTATTATTTACTTTTTTTTTCTTACCTACTATTGCTGTTCTATTTCTTCCTCTATTGCTGTTCTGAGCTACTGTGACAACAGAATTTCCCTTGTGGATGAATAAAGTCTGTCTAAGTCTAAGTCTAAGTCTAAGTTTATTGTAAGACAGCAACATTTTTGCAGGAAAGGATGACAGAGAGTCTTCAAAGAAAATGTCTTTTTTTTTGCTGGGTTTTAAAAAGTCAGACTCATCCTTTTGTAAAAAGCCGCTTCGTAGTTCATAACGTCCATAAAATATGTTAGACATTTTTGTTATGCACCTTAAAAAGCTCAGCGCTGGTTTGAAACTTTTCAGAAAGTTGAATTGTTAAAGAAATGAATTCATCAATCCATTTTCGGCATAAAAATGGATGGATGGTGAGAAATTAATACATAAAAATATTAATATTACAATACTGGCCACAGCAGGAATTGGATAATAAAAAAATTAACAGTAGGCTACTGAACAAACAGCATTTATGCATGCTCATGAGATCTCAACACATGTGGCTACTAAGCAGTGCACATATTGACAGATCATTTTCAGGTGGCTGGGCTTTACATAATGTTGCTCTCTGAGAAGACATTGATTTTTGTTGCTTTGAACTGGCAGTCCTGCTGAAAACTTGTCTGCACAAAGCGAGTGTCTGGCTTTAGCACTGTGCAGGAAAGCAGCTAACAGCTGCAAATTGGCAATTTGGATAAAATAGAAAGCTAATAATCCATAGTACGAGCGATAACAAAGCCTTTAAGGGAAAAACCATTATATTAGCAATTTAATTCAACTAGAAATACATGAAAGAAGATGTAGAGCTTCTCATGTTTAAATGACATAAGTGAGGATGGGTTTAATAGAGTACCTGTGTCTTTGAATGGTTTTCTTTCTATTCTTCAGTCATTTCCACAGCCAGATGCTTTTATCCAAAGCAACTTACATGTGAGAAGGGATCAATTAAACATAGCAGTTAACCAAACACCTTACATGCAGGTATAGTGAGTGGGAGCCAAGGCTCAAACCAGCAACCTTCTTGCTTGCTACACCACCATGCTGCCAATGTTTTAATCTTGCAAAGCATCATCATCATCTTTTTTCTATCTTTGTAATAAATATTTTATACAAAAAACAATAATTTGAATACCAAATACAGCCTTTTCTATATGGTGATCTAAATGTAATGCAATAGCAGTGTACAACAACCATTCACTTGAAGCAAATATTTATTATTATATATATACTCGATGAAAAAAGTTGTGGGATCCATTAAAATTTGTTTTGTTTTAACAACAGCAAACTTAATTTTCTCACTCTTCCATGCAGAAAATATCTGGTGTGTTTTTTTGCATCAGCACTTCAGTTTCTGCTTGGAGTTTTGTAAAGTTTGATAAAACTGTAATCTGATACCTTCATAGGCATCTTTTTCTTTCAGAAAATGTTTGGAAAGATTATTTTAGATCAAATTAATAAAGCTCTTAAGCTCTATCTATCACATGTTTATACATGTTTCCTATCAAGGCTAAATTTAGACCTCAGTTCAGGGCAGATCATTGATCGTTTTAAGTCCCTAGAAGTTTCATAGATTAAATGCAACAAGTACTTTTCCTTGTACAGCTTAGAGGAGGTTTTTGGGTGTACTTTTTTCTTTTGTTTGAGATCTTGGTATGTTTTCATGAGCTGGATTTGGGAAATGGGTTGGGTAAAGTGAGATCTAATTTACAGTACTTATATAAGTATCTCTTAATACTGGTTCAGACCGAGAATATACAGACCAAAAATCAACACAGAACTGATAAAAATCATGAAGAAAGCTCATGTTTGTAGAAATTTTTTTCTGATAAGTTATAATGAGGAAAACATGCTGTTATAATAACGGTTTATGACCTGTGGTGTTTGAATGGTGTATTTGTAAGTTCAAAATGGGTAATGATACAAAGTGAGCTATGGAGCTGACGAATGCACCAGGAAACTGTCTGCTCTAGAAAATCAGAAAAAACTTAGTGATGCTTCCTCTGTTTATGTGGAGTCTTAAGGTCCACTGTGATAATTGTGTTGACACATACTTTGATTTAATTTCTTTATGCTCAGACTTCAAAAGTGCAAGTTGACTTTAGTTTTTATTTCCTCTTTCAACAATCAAAAGGAAATCGAGTTTTATTGTGTCTGGCTTTTCAAACAACAGGGAACCATTTTCTTCCAGTTCTGTCTGGGAACCACAGCTGAAGGTTCTCTGTACACTGGGTTTTGCATGTACCAAAATATTATCATCTAATATAATGAAGTATGAAGCCAAACAAGTTACAAAACCACTAAGGGACTTTTCATCCTCAGCACAAAGAAAAGCCTGCAGGTTACTTTAGAAATAAAGTATCGAACTATCATATATAGCAAAGTTGTTTTACTTAAGCAACATCGTCTCATAGAAAACTCCACTCAGCTAAAGTAGTCTGCAGATAATCCTGGTTTAAATGTTTTACACTGAAGCAGAAGAATGGATAATAATACTGACATGGTTTTATTTAAACTAAAGATGCATTTCTTAGTATGTTTCTTCGGTTCATGTGACAGGAGGGGGGGCTCGACATTGTCGTCGATGAAAAGGGGGCCTTGCAGACAAGGTTTGGAAACCACTGCCCTAGGTGACCTTACAAACCGATCTTGAGTCCAACTGCTTGCAGACAGTTTGAATAAATTCACATAGATGAAACACACATTTAGATAGAAACCTAAGGGTGTGGCAAAGTAAATAAACAAGTGAATAAATAAATACACAATTAAAGGACTGCTGTTGCTTTGGGCTGCTGTTAAAATGCTTATTTAACTGTTTTCCTTCCCTTAAGTTTGAGAAAGGTTTTTATTTTTACCGCAAGTGATGAAAAAATCCATTTTTTTCTTCAAAGAATACAATTATTATGATAATGCTTGAAATAAATAATCAACCCGAAGCAGGTATATCCTTTTTAAATATTTTCCTCTTTGCATCTCTTGCTTTACTGTGAAGTATATAATCTAATTTTACACATCATTGTATGTTTTTTTGTCCATCTAGAAATAACTTGACATGCTTGAATAAAGTTTAGAATTTTTTTACCTTATTTTAATTCAACTTTCTTTATTTTGTTATGCTATTTTGTTGGCATCTGCTGCTCTCGAAGCATTATGATTGAACAGGGTGGGGGAAGGCTTTTTCATTCTGTGTCAGTGTGAGAAATGGCTACTAAAAGACAAACTGTGTCACTGCAGTGCAGGTTGAACAGCAGCGAGATTTCACACACAATGGAATCCATTTTTTAAGATTGCGGTTGTGTGAGAATCTCTCAACTCATTTTTATTACCATGAGACATCAGAGATGTCTGAAAATGCAACAAGAGTCAGTTTGGGGTAAATTTGCTGAACAGCGTCACACCACACACACACTCTCCATTACAACCATGTATCATACTCAACTACCTTTGACTCAAAACTTGCTGTGAGCGGGCATATTAATAATCATGCTACAGTTTAAGTCGGCTTTCTAGCTTCCTTGATATGTTATTCTGGTAATGGCTTAAGTCATGACTCAATTACAGATAAACACATTAGAAAATGGAGGTTAAGCTTGTAATATGTGAGTGTGAGTTAAGATCAATTCAAGAGCACTTCAACGTTCGTTTGCTTATTTCCTGACATTTGTAGAGAACTGCTCCATCATGTTATCTTTTGAGAATTACAACAACAACAAAAACATCTCTTTTTTTTTTCTTTATCAGCCTTTCATTTCATTAATTTCTCACCCCCAAGGGGGTTACTGCCCCATCACTTCACCACATCTGACACCATCCTTGGGATAATGCTCATATCTCATCATTAAAGCACATGAGCTTGGGCACTTTGTCAGAGTTTGCACAGGTACAAAGGGCAGAAAATAGATCTTTTTTAAGAGCAACAGATAACGATGGAGAGGTAAGCAAACATTTCTCTGATTCACTGCCAACATGAATAGTCCAACAGGACTTACAATGTCCCACAGCAACAAAATGACATTTGATCCCAAAGACAAGCTGCAAATGGGATGTAATCCTTTTGGATCTTTGCTTAACAGGGAAAAGCAAATCTCTCTTCACTTTCAGTAGAAGGTGGAATGAACTCTACTTCCCATGAGGTACAGATTGTTTATTATTGCTTCATTATGTATGCATACTCTCTTTTTTTTTAGTATGCTTATGTTAAATATGTAGGCTGTCTATGTGTAATTACATATCAAAGAGAAGCCGTTTTTGTTGAGGGATCTGCCGCCTGTTTCAGCCTGACTCTCTGCTGTAACATGGCAAGTGAATATCTATCGTGAAAATTCCCACTGAGTTTGTAACTTGATAGCTCACCCCAGCTGATCCCACTTCATATGCTGTCTGTTTTTGCTCGGCTGTTGTTAGCCCATCTCCCAGGTAGGTGCGTCCAAATTTAGAAGCCCATCTGGCAATACGTCAGATTCCATGCTCACCTATATGCAGACGCAGATGAGGGTTTATGGTAATATGACTGAAAAAAGGTTTAAAAAGGAGACTCTGAATGGAGCATACAGCAGTAGTTACTTTAATGAAGTTTACAAATTGTTAAACATAAAACTCAAGTCAGACAGAACGACTACCTGTGACAAGAAGAACTGGACGGGTTTCATAAGAAACAGAAGACATTGAGAGACCCTAAAACCTCTGTGGTTATTTCCTGAAATTTTTTTTAACAAATCTGCCTACCACATATGTTAAAAAATTAGTTCTGTTTAAAATCCAATAACTGTCACATTTTCCTAATTGATAAAGCAATTTCTGTTAAATTTGTTGGTGTTATTGTTGGTGTCTTTTCCCTGATGTTCCATCTCATTATGCTGAAAAAAAAGGCTACTGTTGCTGTTTGCCATGTTATCACTTTGATTCAAAGAGGCTGCTGTTGCATGGCGACCAGAAGGAGAACAACGGGCATCCCTGCACAAATCAGAGACAGCATGCAGAGAAGCATAGGAGGAACAAAGTATTAAGGGGAAAATATAGTTTCAGACAACAAAAAAACTGACAGAAGAAGAGATGTAAGCTGAATGTCCTTTATATCATGTCCTTTTATATCATTGTTAAATTATTCGGCTGTGGATGAGCTATTGTGCCACCGAGATCACACAGGATTATTTCTGTAGTGCACATACTGAATTGTATATATTCCTCTCGCTTTATGTCCACACCACACACGGGGCATTTTTAAATGCAAATTGGTTATTGTTTATATTCTTTCCTCAGGAATATGCATGTGATGTCATCCATCTTGTGTCCATTGAAACTAAGCATCGCATTGCAAGTAGGTTGGATGTGCTAAGTAACCGTCGCAAAATTTACTGAAAAGGTCATTTAGGTGTACAAACTGCAGCACCGTTGAATACGCCCTTATATTCACTCCTTTATACCTCTATGTGTTGCTGAAAACATGGAAGAAGGTGCAGCAATTTAATGAAACATTCAAACATAAATGGAAATACAATTACATCTGTTTGCATAAACACACTGAAGGTAGGCGATGGATCTATATGGATCCATTGCCATCAGCTTGAATAAAATTTATTAGATCATCATTAGAAACATGATCTATATTCAGTTTCATGGAAACAAAATTGAAATTTGTATTTTACATAAATGACATTTACATATCAAATCCCCTGATTAACACACTGTTAGAGTTCCACAGCTTAAATGAGTCATCTTCTTCTGCCCACAGCTTTTACCTTTATTTGACAAACACGAAAATGATGAAAACTTAGTTTGAGTTTTGCATATTCTAATAAACATCAGTCTGTTCAGTAACTTGAGTCCATCACAGAAAAACTGATACTTGATCAGGATATATAATCACAGAATAGTAATCTTTCAGAAAGGCATCCCTTCAGGTTCCAATATGCATCAGCCGGGCCGCTTCCAGCACTGTCAACCCTCCTAACAGGTTCTGCAATGCCTGCTTGTCAAGTTTTTAAACCTCTGACTCCTGGACAGTGTTTGTGGACTCTTCTCTTTTGATTGAGTAGTCCCTGGCTCCACATGTCATTTCAGCAGGTCCAGTTCGACTCAGAGGCAGAGTATGATTATTATAATGCCAAAAAAGTGGTTTATCAACATGTTAAGTCTGAAAACTTAACATCTTTAAAAATAATTATTTCTGGAAAAATAAGGAGACCAGATGAGACGACCTTGCGCAAGGGGTTCACTGGGTCAGTCGCTGACAGACCAGCAAAGCCAGAACCTTCAAGCCCACTGCAACTTTTATTCAAACAAGACATTCATACAAGTTGATAATATACAATGTGTATTATGTGCACGAGACGCGCTTTTCTCTGTGTGTGTGTGTGTGTGTGTGTGTGTGTATGTGTGTGGGTGTGTGTGTGTGTGTGTGTGTGTGTGTGTGTGTATTTATTTGGTTCCAAAGTCCAATGTGTGTGCGCTCTTTCCCGTAAGCAGTCCTGATAAGAACCAGATGTTTGAAGCCCACGATGTCCTCTTGCAGGGACATTGGACTCTCCTGTTACTTGAACAGCTTTTGAGCAGACACTAACACTCACTCACTTCCAGAAGATAACTCTTTAAGTTGTACATGAAGATTAAGAAAGATTATGATAATATAAAATTAATAAAAGATTATCACAATATAAACTGAAAATAATATCAACAAACTTAAAAACCCAACAATCAACAAGTCATAAGGCTTGTATTCATCCTTAAATTTAGCCGACAACAATCGGTCCATTACATCAGCCACCTCCAAATCCTCACAAGCTGCCTTGAGGAGTGTTGAGCAGAGATGAGCTTGTAAGGAGGGTTAAGCGTGCGCTTATCACAGCCCCGTGCCTTTGAGACCACATTTTTGCATGCACAGCACTAATGCTGCTCTATGACGATGATGCTCTTATGCTTTCTGAGTATTTTCAGCAGGCTTTTATCACATGTACCCACCTGTTTGCTTTAGGTGCAGATTGTTAGAATTATTAGCACTATTATTAGAATTATTTGTATGTAATTTGCCAGAATAAGTAAATAAATTATGTTTTTAATCCATCATGGCCAATTCTTTTTCAACTAGTCATTCACAGTAGATAGGCCTCATCAACAGGGAGCCTTTTAAGAGGAAAACAGGCTGCATGAAGATGCTAATAAACTGGGAATGAATTGTATTAACGTGGTTCATTAGAAACCCAGAATGAAATTATTTGTCTATGAATATATTTTTACATACAGACTCATAAGGAGCAACCACTGCCAGCAAGAAAACAGGTGTAGATGTGGAGTTTTTTGTCTCTTTACTGTGTGAAGATTTAGATGTAAACTAATTAGCAAACTAAACAGTGTGATTATATTTTCTTGGACTCTTTGATAGCTGGTGTTGTTTGTTATTGTTCTCGCCTTGTGGGTCTGTGTTTGTTTGTATCACTATGACAAAATATTCTCCTGATGACACCTACTCCTGCTACCTTGGCAGCCATTTTTGTCTCTCTGCAGCCAGATTTTGTCAGCTTGACAGCACCACTGATGTGCAAGATTACAGTGATGGATATTCAGAAATGTGGCGATGGCTTCAGATTAATTAGGCTATAAAAAAAATTGGTGTGAATGTTCTACACTGAAGATTAGTAGAAGCATGACTTCTCCTTCATGCCCCTGTCTCTCATTGTCATTTGGAGTGTGCTATTCCTCATATGAGGTATCTGGTGTTTTAATATTCATATTTATCAATTCAAACTATTTTCATTTAAAAACTTGTTGGTGAAAGGTGAGTTTAAATCTTTTGCATTGTATCTTTTAATCGTGTAAATGTCCTTATTTAGTATTACTTAGGTGAGCACTGAGGGAAGTCAGATGGATGTTTACTGGGAGATACTTCTGTTTTGGCAGTGCATGCTGATTTCAATATTTATCTGAAAATACACCATCTGTTTCAAATCCAGTCAAATTAAATTCAGTCATTGTATGTCAATGGGTTATTTTGTTTGTCTTGAAGTAATAAAGATTAAATTGAACCGAATTGACATTTAATCAAAAGACAAACACAAAGATAAGTGTTAAGATCATAATGACTTTGATTTAAATCAGAGTTAAAAAAAAATAAAATACAGTCACAAGAAGACAACTGTAACAATATTTGCATAACTGAGGCTGGTAACATGCAATACTGAATAGTATAAAAGGAAAATAGGAAACAAATTCAAACAATAAATATTTTTAAACAGACATGAGAAGAACTGACCCCAGCAGGAAAATATTTTATCTTTCTCCTGAGGAAAATATAACGTTCAATCAGAATCTGCAATGCTTGATAAATGCCCAAAAGGCATATTTTAAAAAATAACAAAATGATTACTCAAGTTTTATTGGTTGTTGTATTACGTACTTGCATTTTGTTCAAGTACGTCAACATTTAAATATTCTTAAGAGTGTTTGCAGGATTTGTTTTTGTCTAAGGACAAATACAGGACAGAGAAAATCTGGGTATTTCAGACATTTGTCTTCTTCAGTTCTGCAAACCATAACCACACTCTTCCTCCCATTATATTTGATATCATGTTCAACTCCATTTACAGAACAAGTAGAAAGGAGCAACTGGAGGCGAGCGCTACTTAGACTGAAGATCAAAATATGTATCACATTTATAATATCACATAAAATGATTCACCAGTATAGTGCCAACCATACATCCAGTTTGCTTCAACCCCCTGAAAGTATCATCAATATATACTGTGAGCGGAAGAGAACAAGAGATAAAATCATTTCTTTCCTGAGATCACTTCTAACCTCAAATGGAGCAGAAGCACAACTCATTTATTTGCATAGTCTGATAAGCATAGTTGTAAGTCTTATAGCATATTTAGACAAACTTTCACAATTTAAATAATAATTTTCTGTTATTAACATGATCAAAAGATTTTGGGGCATCAATAAAACAAAGTGCCCTAACCTCTTAATGCCTTCTGTATTGTAACGAGTTCAGAATTCCATTTAAAATAAGGAGGTAATCAACTTGATCATTAACAAAGCTGTACTTTATCATTCATTTCACAGAGTAATCTGAACCAGTGAAAACAGTGAAAGAACAGCGTGTTATGAACTGCAATAGTAGTAGCAGGCATGCAGGGAAGCTCCACCAACCCAACATGCTACAGTATCATATTTGAAACATATTTCTGGGACCTATTGCATTGCTTTATGGTAAAAAAAAATTTGCTCATGATACATGTCTTTTGCCCCCTGGTGGATACCATTTGTACTGCAACAATTCTGACATCACAAATAAACTGTGTGTACAGTCAATGCAAATTAAAGTTTTTATTTATTTTTTTCTATTTGCTAAAGGGCAAAATAAGAACCCTGCACATAAATTAACTGTCTACCATTATTACATACTTACTAACAAGTAATCTGTGACCCTAAAGTAAAATACTTACTAACAATAGCGCTAAAGTAACTTTCCCAACACGAAGATTTTACTCTATGAAGTTATTTCAGTTACATTCAGTTACAGCTACAGTCCCATTGCAAGATGGTGGCTGCTGATCTTTGCCATCTGTTCCATCCTTGAGCTGCTTTGGGAAATTAATCTTTTTATTGCATTTGGCAGCTAAATCCCCACCCTCTACACAAGCATCCATGGGTAAGACACTGAAGCCCAGGTTGCTCTTGATAGCAGTCCAGCATCTTCCTGTGTGTGTGTTTTTGTGTGTATGTTTGTAGGACAGAGAATGTGAAACATTAAAAAGTGCTTTGTAGAACCAAACAAAGGTTTAAATGTACAATATAAACACTGCCCGACTAAAAACAAAATTGCCATTAAAGAAAGAAAAGGTCACTGTGATATTTCATTAGGCCGCCCTTAGCTTTGATTACAGCACACACTGCTGGGCCATTGTTTCGATAAGCTTCTGCAATGTCACATTTTTTTTCCATCCAGTGTTGCATTCATTTTTTCTTTACCAACGTCTTGTATCAATGCTAGGACAGTCCAGCTACTGTCCACCACATCCCAGTGGGGTTCAGGTCTAGATTCTGTTGTGGCCGATCCATAAACTCCCTGAACACAATTTTAGCCCAATGAATCCTCGCATTGTCTTCTTCCCTGTGCCATCAGAAGGAAAAATACATGTATGGAATAACAAGCTCATTTTTCATATTAGGTAGTCATCTGACTTGATTCTTTGGGTGCATAATGTTGCTGAAGCTAGACATGACCGACTGCAGCAGCCTCAGATCACAGCACTGCCCCCACAGGCTTGTACACACTAAGCACGATGGATGCATCGCTTCATCTTCCTCTCTTCTTACTTTCATGCACCCATCACTCTGGAACAGGGTAAATGTGGACCCATCAAAGCACATGACCTCCTTTCATTGCTCCAGGGTCCAATCTTTATGCTCCCTTTTTTTGACCAGTCAGCCTCACTGATTAGTGGTTTTCCTTAAGTTGCATCGCTGTTCAGTCCCAATCCCTTGAATTTTGCATGTGTAAATACTCCTACTTTCACTGTTAAACATAACACTGAGTTCTGCTGGTCTTTTTTTTTTTTTTTTTTTCATTTTGATTTCACAACGTTTACATCATCACTGATTGCAAGGGTTTAGGACTTTTATTCCAACCACATTTCTTCCTGGAAGATTACAGCCCCCCACTGTTCCTTCCAATCTTTATTAATGCTTAGGACAGCTTGTGACCCAATTTTGGCAATTTCTGCAATTTCCAGAGGTGTTTTCTCTGCTTGATGCAAGTCAATTATTTGACTCTTCTTAAACAAACAAACATCTTCTCCACGGCCACGAGATTTGTCATCCCATGTGTTTGTTTAAGAAATGAGAAGCTAATCGCAGCATCACTTGCTGTTAAATAACTTGTTGCAGCTGAGAAATAATCCCCCATACAGGAATTATCCAATAGGCTCTCACCTGTTTGCTAAGTTAAATTCAAAGGGCAACTTTTTTTTTTATTTTTATTATGGCCAGGCTGTGTATAAGAACAGACAACTGCCTATATAACAAAAAACTGAAAATTACCAAACTAGTGTAGCACACACCATCTTAGCAAGAGGAATGTAGTTCAATAAGGCAGCCTCATTGCAAACTAGGAAAGAAGTGTCACAAGTACAACTTTTCTCATGAATGTTGTGTATTAGCAGGAGAACATAAAAACCAAGTAAAATTTAAGCTTTACTTTTTACATTTATTTAATTATAAACAATACTTACTGATATTCATCATTGCCTCATTTATCTTCTTTTTAAGTATGTCTATGTCACACCTCAAATGTCACTTCTTCTGCCTTACATTGACATGGTTGTTTTGCAATACATCCACCAGAGGCAATGCAGAGATCAACGTTTGTTTCTGAGTTTTCACATAAGTTTTAGACCCGGAAATGTCAAACTCCAGTCCTCGAGGGCCGCCATCCTGTGGGTTTTAGTTGCTTCCATGCTCCAGCACATCTAATCAAAACAGGGTGACAAGAAGCTGCTGGATTTATTCGATTTGAATCAGCTGTGTTGGTAGAGGGAAACAACAAAAATCTGTGGGATACCGGCCCTTGAGGACTGGAGTTTGACAGACCTGTTTTAGACATTGGCAAACATGGCGACCATACAATGTAGAAGACTGTGATCATGGACATTTTTCGATTGGCATCTAAAAAAGGCATTGTAGAACATGGCAGTGGTCTTTGTGACCATCAAAAACATTGCAGCTTCTTCATCTTATTTGTTCCTTTCCCTGGTTACACGTGAGCTATGCTGCGCAGCACTGCCCCCACAGTTTATGGTGGAAATGCTCCATTTGCTACAAACACATACCCATCTGAATGTATTCAGTATGCATGTAATGAGTACATAGGATGGACAGATGGCTCCGTCTGTATGCATATTTAACATTGAGCCCTAAAATGATTCAATTTCAGGGAGTTTATACATTAAACAACCAAAGTACATGCAGAAAGACACATGCAACGCTTGGTAAATTAAACGGTTGAACGGGCGCATACAGTAGTAGTGAAGGATTTAATCTGGAGACATTTACATTTTCACGTGAAATCACAGTCAAGATAACACAAACAAAGGTTGCTGGTTATACTTTCTGTTGTGCTTTGTGTTCTTTTTTTCAGTATTTTTTCAGTTTTTTCAGATTGTAATGAGTTTACACTACTTAAACAGGGATCTTAAGCCAAAATCAAAAGCACAGAGAAATATAATATGTTGCCATTGCCAAAGGAAGGTGTGGTGACAGTGCACATTCTGCAATTTCTGTGTCCTTTACTTGTATGCATGTGAGCTTATAAAAAATACATGTATTGTTGCCTGTTTCAACCACTGCAGAAGAGATAATTAATATGTTCAGCTGTGCTTTTGAAGTTACGGGTAAGGCCAGGTGAACTGTTTCTCAGCATGATTTCTTTTAGAAGTACCATGTTTAACGGCTCCTGCTGTGAATTTCTCTTGAGAATTGCGTGAGTGAGACCTGGCATCTCTGGAGGCAAATGTAGTGGGATGTCCCAGGCTGCAGGATGATGAGTTATCTGAGTGGGGGCAGCTTATTTTTTTCTCTGATTTAAACACCTGCATTTTGTGGCTTGCATCAATTCTACAAGCTTGCCAGCAGCTCATCAGATCAAATAAAATAAACCGGATGAAGATGGAAATTCAGAGCACAAAAAAGACATGGTGAGACAAAGCATAACAGAAATCTGTAACTGGCATTATGTCGTCTGTGTTTGTTGTGCAGCAAAACAAAAGGAGCTATGAATTATTAAACCACTCCCCAATGGCTGCCCATTTACAGACGCTCACTTGCATCCGACTCGAAGCATTCTTCTGCTCTATTCCTCAGCGATCCGCCTGTTTTAAAATGGCAGCACAACACATGTGACCCCAGAGTAGGGCTCTGCGTTCGATGTAATTCTTAATTTATTCCCTATTCTCCGCCTGTGATGGGTCCGCCCTGCAGAGGCCCTTATCGTAAATACTGTTGAATATTTAAATGAATGCAAAGGGCAAGGAACTTAGGAGATTATTACAGCTACATATAAAAAAACAAGGTGAAATATGGCTCCCTCTTCATCAGAGTACATGCACAACTGCGAAGGGGTGAAGAGGACTAACAGAATGCAGTGGTCATAGATAATAACACCATTTGCTGTACTATAATCCATGAAGGACATCTCCCTCTAGACAGCACGGCATGTCATTTTTTTCCCTCACTGCTGTTCCTTCATTCATGCCGATGCAAGGCGGCAGCGGTGACTACCAGGGAAGGGGAAGATGGTTGATGCTTTCTCTGTGCGGCATGTCTTTAGGATTTAACGCTCACGTCTGCACGAATGCTTGCCAATACTGTTTGAGGGCGCACTCATTTCTTCCAGATGGATGTTCATGACACTGGAAAATGGCACATGACAGTAGATTGTAGAGAAATACCGGGCTGACTCTACAAACTGTGACATGCGTCATATTTTTTACATTTGTGTGATATTTACTATGTCTTTTTTTTTTTACCCTTAGAAATAAGCTTTGTGTTCTACTTCTATAGCAATAATTACCTCTCTGTAAAATGTTTTGTGTTATTAATGATAAGGGTCCAAAATCCTGGTGTAAATTCTCTCTTGATTTATAGGAAAACACTACATGCAAGTAATCCAACTAGAATGTCCTTTCCAGAAGAGAGACGCCATCAGTTGCGAGTGACACAAGAAGACATATGTGTACTTCCAGGCCACAAATCCCTGTCAAGTCTGTAGTAATTATAAGGGGAGCGAAGGAGGCAGAGTGAGGTGACATTGTTATAGAATGGTAAAGTCTGCGTAGGGAGAAAGGAGTGGGTGGATGGATGCATCAACAAAACAGAAGACAGCAGTTTATTTCCAAATGCCATTCAGTGTTTTGTTGTTTTTTTTATTTCACATATTTAAATTTATAATGTTTTTATTTTATTTTCTTTTACATTAGTACAGCCATAACTTGATACTTTTTATCTACTGCCAACGAGGTCTTGCAACTTTAAAGTGGTCGTATCCCAGACCTGCCCTTTCCACCCACGCTGTAACAGTGATGCTTATTTTAGTCTCTAAACCTAATTAAACTTCAACAATGGTGTTGAAAAAAGGCTTTGGTGTTGTATTAATCTACACCTCTTATTAGCATAGATTAGCAGTGTTGAAATCATTCAGTTTAAAACTTGTTAAAATGAAAAGAGTCATTGATATATTCAAAGGTAAACCGCTTCAAACTTAAACTTAGTTGCAGTTTGTGTATAAAAGAGTAAATCTTCTGAAACGACTATGACAAATCGAAGCCCTGAGATTGACGTTTTAGAGTCTACCTCAGGGCATTGATTGAACATGTAAAAACTATTCCCTCTCCATTGAATTCATATATGTAGATGTTTTTTTCCCCCCATTAAAATGATAATGATTTCATGGTGTAAAGCAGCTTAGATGTAACTCCACATTAGAGGCCTGTGTGGGACTGTTTTCTCAATCCCTTAATCCACCTGCTCTCGCCTGCAGCAACATTCAAAGTGCCCACTCCTGCGAGATTTGCATTGGGTCCCATGAGACCTGTAGAATCTATGTCCCTAATGCAGTCCACTACTCCATACCCTTTCCTTATTTAGCATGCAGAGGAATTTCTGAATATTTAAATTACCCTGATTCCCACCTCCCCTCCCCCTTCATTTGCTGCTGCCTGCATCCCTTCAAGCTCCGTCTCTGCATTTCTTAAGATGCCCGGACACAGTCAGTTACACCACTAAACTGTGTCATTTTTCCAAGTAACAGAAAAAAAAAGCCAGTTCCTGATCATAAATGGCGAGCTCCCTGAGAAGACAAGAAAGGTACAGTGAAGGGTTCTCATCCGCTGTGGTAATCTTCACTTCGTCTCTCTGCTCTCCTTTTGTTTGCTCTGCTGAGTCTTTGTCTGGCCAGCTGTGTGCAGCTCCACTCTGCTGTTTTCTTTTTTCTTGTGAAACTTTGGAGTCACGCCTCTGCGCGTGTGTCAAGGGCATCAAAGTAGCAACAATGGGAATTTTAGTGAGTTTAGCAGATGAGACAGATACACATTTCCTGTCAAACAAATCAAAAACCAATGAATCCAGAGTAGGTTCAGTTACACTGAATTGACATGACTCCCTTTCACTTGATTGGCCTGATCTGACAATTCAGCTAAACCCCCTCAAGATGAGTTGGTTCCTTTGGTTTGTTAGATATATGGTAACTCTTTTGCTTTTAGATGATAAATCCTGGTACCATGGTGAAAATGCTTACCTATACATTGATTTCTACTTATAATGTATCTTCTGAACATAAAACACAACATGAACATGTCATACAAGATTAAAAACTCTGGTAATGTTTTTACCTGCGCATGTGGTCACTCCTTGATCTATTATTCTGGGTTTTAGTTTAACAAGTTATCCAGCCACATGTGCAGTTAGTGCCAGTTCTAAGTGTGTTGTATGGACCAAGCAAATAAATAGGCTTTGATCCGGTGAATATATGTGGATAAAAAATCTCCCACAGGAAAAAAGAAAAAAGACCAAGTTAGGTTCCACTTTGAGCTTTGTTGGTTTTGAACTGAGACTATGCAGCTGTATGATGCCAACAGTTTCCAGATGAGATGTAACGGATTTCCACAAAGGTCAATCGGAGAATTGCAAGCAATTTAATTTATGCACATTTCCAGAAAATGATGGAAGAATACACAACTTGGACTAAAAATTTAAAGCATTATAACTAATGCACTAAACTCTAAACTGAATTATATATTAATATACTGAATGTATATATTAATTCTCATACGTTTGAAACTTGCAACATCTAGGTGTGCTAATACTGTTCACGCAGCCGACTGCAGGCTCTGCAATTGTTCTTAAAGATTGGTTGTCGATTTAATAGCCAGCTGAGTGCCAGCAGTCATCATGGGAGTTACAGGCACAAATTGAGGTGAAGTCCACTCTCTTTTAACAGAAACGTTTGCCTGAATAAATGGATCGATAAGTCCTCTAATCGCTTGACTCATTTTGATTCTGCTTGCCTGTGATATTCCTTCTTGAAACCAAAATAACAATTAGACACCCCCTCTGCCTTTTATTCTTGTTAATCTAATGAGCATCACTCCATCTGAAAAATTGATCAGAATGATCCGCCCATTTATTATCTTCAAAAGTTGTTTTCAGAGGATGTTGAAATGAAATCTATCAACAAATTATTTATACACAAAACTTGTGTTTTTTGGGCTCAGTCATTGATCATTAGTCGTGCGTTACTGCTTGCATACAAAGGCACGCAACATTATGAAGCAGGTTTCTCGCTGAGCTGAGGCAGGTTTTAGCATCATGGTGGCACTTTGATTTAATTCTTTGCCTCCACTTGTTCCCCTGTGTGCTCTTCTTTTGGCAATATAAATTGGAACGAGATGACCTTTCGTCCGATACACACAGTGAAGGTGAGTGCTGAAGCTTCAAGAACCAGCAATGTTAACTTCAATTAATTGTGACTAGCATAACAGCAGGTGACATGTACGTAATGGTTCACTGCACCATGCACATATTTTACTCATCATCACTCCGAGGCATTACTCTCTAAATTTGTCCCAGTGGACAAAGATCTTACAGTATCACACTGCTCTGCATTACTCAGGCCACTGATTAAACCTCCTCTGTCCAGCTGGTCGCACATATATAACAAAGAGTCCCAGTTTTGGAAAAACCACATTTTTATGTCAAAGTTAAAGATATAATAGTTTATTTGGGGCTTCATTGTGGCGTTTAATCTAGTCGGGATCAAGCTGAATGTGTAAGGAGAAAGTTGTGGAAATGTAATCATGAAATGATACAGTACTTTAAATGTAGGTCTTTAAAGCTATTATCTGTTTCATCTGCATATTGATAATGTTTGTAAGATGACAAGAGGACATTTTAAGATGTCGGCACAAACTCTGTGAAATGTTGATGTGCTTTTCTCCCAAACAAAATATCAGAGACGGCATTAATGGACACATTAACTGATGATGGAAACTATTATTCCCAGCCTAAAGTGAACACAGCGGCAGCTTGCTGTGTCTGTGTGCATCAGAACTGCCTTTGTTTGGTACGTGAAATTAAAGGGTTTACAGTGTTAATATGTCTGCTAGCATGTTTGTCCGAAAAAACAAACTGTGCGAATCTGTATAGAAGGCAACTGTGTTAATGTTACAGCTCAACCTTGTTTCATGATTTGCAGAGTTTAGGTGTTTCCTTTAGCAACTAATAACAGCAAAGGAGTTCAGCGTAGCAGCTACATTGGCCTGCGTGCACATATATCCAACTAAGTATTTATTGGATGTAAAAGTTCTTGGTAACTACACACCACTTTACAAATGGATTTGTAAGGTGGTGTAATGTCTTGACTTTTAAATTAAACACAAAACAAATGGCTTTGACATTGATAGCTACATTTCTTTTTTTTTTTTTTTTTTTTTTTTTTTTTAACCTGTCCTGTCCAGCATCTCAGCATACAGAACAGCAATCTGCGTGCCATATTTTTGCCAGACAGATCAGCTCTGTCAAGGGAGACATCTCATGTATATAGCTGTTCTTGATAATCTGAATATTTTTATTATTATGGTTTTTTTTTTTTTGTTTGTTTGTTTTTTTTATTTTGAAATCATCGTCAGTCTTGATATGGCTGAGCTGGACCTGGCAGGGGAAGAGGAAAAAAAAAAAGAAGATGAAGGGAGAAAAAGAGAGAGAGAAAAGAAAGGCATGTCTAAGCTGCTAAAGTTACAGCATTTGCAAAACAATATAAACTACTACAGAAATACAACAAGACATAAGTAGAATAGTGTCAATGTTCAAAAACAGACAAAAAAAATAAATAAAAGTTAAAAAAAGTGAATGAATGAATGAAATGAATACCAACCGTTATCAAACACACCTACAGAGAGTCATCAGCAAGATTTAGTAGGAAGCAGATGGGAAGATGAGCACTTTGTGGGCGTGCACATGTGAGTTTTCAACCTGTGATCATGCAATCAAAGATCGGCTGAGTGCTTGTAGGGAAGCACGACCATGACCCGAGGCGTAGGGGAGGAACCCAAGGCCCCCAGGGCCCAGCAAGCCCACCACGCACAGAGCCCAGGCAGGCAAAGCAGAGAGAGCTGCCATCCCCCGAGCCCAGAGCAATGGACCCAGGCAGGCGGTTAGCACAGGGCGACGGCAAGCCGGCCCGGCAGGTGCCGGGTGCCGAAGCGCGGGCCGCACAGAGAGCCAGCAGCCCACAGGTCCTAGGACCACCCATACCCCCTGGCAGAGCCCTGGCCAAGACCCAGCGGGCCCGGCCCGCCCAGAGCAAAACCATCCGGCGTCACCACGACACCGGGGGCGGGATTCCCAAGAACAAGGACACGTCCGTAGCCCATCCCCCCCAACAACCCCTCCCCACATAGCTACATTTCTATTCCATCTGCTTTCGTAGTTATGAGCAATCACCAGTGCTTTCACCTGAAAGTTACCAGTTCCTGTTAACAGGTTGAACTGTAGCACTGGCCCCAATAGTATCCGCAATAAGATGAAATATAGATTTTTCTTGTGTTATTCTTAGCCGTTATCCATGTTCTTGATGTTTTTATACTTAGAATAAAAGGAGACAGTAGCAATCATCAGGAAACAGAGTGTTTGTTGACGCATGTTAGGCTTGGAAGAAAAATAAATACATTTCAAATAAATTAATTAATCTTGTATGAGAAATAAAGCTGATAAAACTCTGTCCCCTGCAGTGATCCTTCTTGAAGACCAAAGTTACAACAGACACGTTTAACTTCTTATTGTTCATTTAAGAGAAACATTTATATTGTTGCACTTTATGTTGGTGTAGAAGTCTGAAAGATATTATTTTAGAAACGAACGTGCGGAACTGAAAAAAAAACCCCAAAAAACTGCAAGTTGCTTTCCTGCATTTTCGGTATTCTATTGATTAATCCTGTTTCAACATACATTGAACTATCCATTTATACTCAGTCATATTGCTGCTTTGAATACACATACATTAATGGGCTGACGTAAAGGGCTAGATTTAATGAAGAGAAAAGATAAAAACATGCATTCAACTGAAAACATGCGCTACCTTAAGTAGCAGGAAATAATCTATCAGCGAGTTATGTTTGTATCCGTTGAAAGGCAGAAAGAGACATACACACTTGTTTCAAGCTTTCAAGCAGCAGGACCTGGTTGGTGGCAACAAACAGGCTTTATTTTATTCTTTTCTATTCTATCATTTAGCCGACGCTTTTATCCAAAGCGACTTACATATGAGTGAGAAAAACACAAGCATGAAATCAAACAATAGAGGACATTGTAGGAAGGTGCTCTATAGTGGACTGTCCAGTTGGATGCAGGTCCTTACATGAAGTGCTACAAGCTTTTTTTTTTTTATTATTTATTTTTTGTTTTTCTTTCTTCCCACTCCATAGTATTACCTTGTTAAAACAGGTAGGTAGGTTTAAACAGTGAAGTCACAAACAAATACAGAATCAAGGACAAGTCAAGGGAAATGATTGCTGCCCTCTAATACTCTTTGAAATGCTGACTTCTATAACTTGTAAAATTGTATTTTATTTCTACTATTTTACGGTATTGCAATTTACTTTTTTTATTGCCCGTATATGTGTTTTGTATTGTCTATGTGTAATGTATTTCAGTGTTTTATCGGTCACACTATGAAAATGAGCTCAGAGAACCACAGTCTGGAACAAATCATATGTCCCTCTGTGATCAACGCTGCTGTACTTTTGCCTTCTTTAAACATTTTATCATTTTCATCATTGTCATTGACAGAAAAAAAAGGAGTTAAATAAAAATTTCTACAAATCTATTAATATATTTTTTATCATTTATAACCAGTCCACTACACTGTAGTTAATGACACACTGTTGATTTTATTAAGTCATATTTCATCCAGGTTAAGACACTTATTGTAACAGCTGTGTCAGATTACACAACATTAAAAGAGATCCAGAATATTTTCTCATTGCCAATCTGAAAGTCAGACAGAGGACAATGGACATTAAAATTTAAACTCTTGAATATTATATATAAAAATATAAAACATTTTTATAGAGATCCATTTAAACATTTTATAAAGTCCCAGTATGTTACTAGGAGTGACTTGTTCTATGCTGCATGACTCCATATCCATTATGGATGGCTGATTTAGCCTCACCAGCAGTATACACATGTTTACAACTGTCAAATGCACCAGGAGGAGTCACTGGAAGTCTTAAAAAAACAACTATCCCTCTTAACTGGATGAATCCCAAAGTTCTTGTTGTAATACTCCCAAGTACATCAATAATACATAGAGTTAAATGTGCCCATGTGCGTCGAATAAAAGAAAACAAGGCAACCAGTATGGCACCAGCAAGATGATGCAGTGTGTTGACGGGGCAAATAGATATTCCTAGAAAAAGTTGTAATACTAAATAGATTTTTAGATTTGTACATAATATAAAAGTTCCAAACTAAATTTAGTGGATTAACAATGACAACTTGATTGTTTCTTTTTTTTATTTTAATTAATATTCATTGAATTCATTATGCCAATTAATCGGATTAATTTTTTTACTTGACACATTGGTGTCTAAACAAATTTAGGATTAAAATTTTTCAGCCGGGTGTCACCACAAAGCAATCACCTGCTGCCAAGCTCTTAAAAAAGGGTGTTTTAATTCATATCTTGATTTGGTATTAAAGGTGGAGTATGTAAGATTTTCAATATTTTCCAAATAAATTAACTAATAAAATAACTACAATCATAATTAGATATTTTTTTAAACATGTAGGTTCCAGTCTGTCCATATTTGATGTGTTATTAAATTACAAGTTTAATTAATGACAAATGACAAAAAGCACTTTTTTTTTTTACTGGTAGGCAAACATTTAAGAAGAGTCTTTGCCATTAATTAAACTTGCAATTTAATAACACATCAAATATGGACAGACTGGAACCTACATGTTTAAAAAAAAAAACTAATTATGATTGTAGTTATTTTTTTAGTTAACTTATTTGGAAAATATTGAAAATCTTACATACTCCATCTTTAAAGTGATTTTGAAATTGAGAAAATAGAATTGTAATGGACGTCTATTTGAAGATGAAGCTCAAATGTTTGAAAGTGATATTTTTACTAAATGAGCACAGAACTGCTTCTTCAAGCAATGATCGCAACTCTGGTAATTACTCTGAAATGACACGCTGTCAGTGTATTACCAGGCAAAATCAAAAGTAATGGAGTTTAAAAATTGAGCAAGATCTTGAAGGAATTTAAAAGTAAAAACTTTGCATGCTGTAAAATAATCCGTTCATTAAAAGCTTTTGTTGCCTTTGGGCAGCGAATGACCCAGTCTCCTGCTGAGAATGATGATGCCCCTGAAAAACTTATTTAAACTTCTTTAAGGCTTACTAATTAAAACTACATAATTTATCCAGTTCCTCCAACATTAAAAAGAAGCAGGCTTGTCTTTGACATGAAATCGCCAGGCTGAAAATTGGTCCCATTCCGGCCCCGCTGTTTATTCACCGTGCGAGACAGACTTCAAGATTACAGCCAAGTACTTGAAAGTTGTCACCCTGTTAAACAGTTTTTGGTGTGCCAGCTGCTTTTGATTGCGTAGTTAAAGATCATGGTGGGTACTGAGGTGTTATCAGTACTTTTAAGCACATTGCATAAAACATCATTAAAATTTTATGTTTTACAGCTGGTGGTTTTGAGGCCAAGTATTTGTTCTGAAGAAGACCTGGGGAGATATTTTGAACTTTCAGTGAATTTCTTCTTCTTCTTCTTCTTCTTCTTCTTTGCTTATTTAGAAATATACATTTATGCATGTAAAAATGACAAAAGCAAGTCGGTCAGGATTTTATTAACTTAAAAATTCAGTTTTCTTTAGAAATGTTTCAGTATTGGGTATGAAGCTATTTAAAAGTTTTAAAGCTTTCTAACATGTTTCCATGTGAAATTAAATCAAAATGTAAGATATAGTTTTTTATTAAATTACTCGTTTAATAAGAGCCTTAATGGAAACATTTATCCAGTAACATTTTGCAGTTTAAATCTTGTGCATGGTAAAATCTGAGAGAAACACCTTAATGCATATCAGAAAACTAGCCCCCAGTTGTCTATTTCAGTTTTTAATGAGCAAAGCTAGTATTAATATTTCTTGTAAGACAAACTAAATCAGTATGTTATTTTGTGATATATTAGTGTATTTGAGAGTTTTCACAATATGAATCCTTCACACAAGAAACAAAAATGACAGAGAAACACTGACAGGATGTTTTTCCTGCGTTGTCTTCATTGCTTCTGTGTCATCTGCATTTTTCAAATGTTTACTCCAGAGAGTAAACATCTTTCCATTTGTTACTTGACAAGGCACGACCTGGCTCTACAGGATACGTCACGACGGCTCCTGACGAGCATCAAAACGTAGGCGCAAACTCTTTTCCAGTACAGATTACTTGTTTCAACACTATCTCCGAAACTTTAAAGACAAATATAAGTTGAAGTTAAAGAGGATGTGTCAAATATTTGCACCTGACATCAGCCTGAGCAATATTCCTGCAGTGCTCTTATGTTAATAAATTAGTATTAATCCCAGGAATGTCAGTAGGAAAGACTGACTTACTGTGTTTTGGTGATTTAGCACAAGTGAAATAAGAGCCAGCTGAGAAGATCAGATAAGCTTCCTGTATTTCTGCGCTGACATTTTGGAAGTGATCTAATCTTTCCAGTCCCGTTTGCTCCCCTCATTCTGACTCTTTTCTTGACAGACCAATCTTGTTACTTTTGGCAATAAATTCAAAAACATAACACAAATTACTGATGTCCAAGTGTCTACCAGCATCGAGATAGTTTGGATGTTTTCAAAAGGGAGAGAAAATGAAGAACGCTTGTTTTTTGTTTTTTTCAACTTGTTTTGTCGCTGACTGCCGCACCTCCGCAACCTGTCAAAGTGACAGCTCTGACAGTGCCGCGGCACAACTCTGACATTATTTGCAGAGGTAAATAAGGAAAACTATCTTGTGAACCACTATAATTCATAGTCAGCCCCAGTGCTTGTTTGCAGACAAGTTGTCACATTCATTTAGCAAATTACGCCGGTGCTTTGGGCTCTGTAAAATGCTTTTGCCCTCCTACTTCGGTGAGGTAGAGAGGAAAGCTCTCAAATCTGTTGCCTCAGAATCATCGATCTTTGTGAAGGGATTATGTAACAAAGGTGCCATTTATTTTTTTTATTTTTTTATTGTAATTTTCTTCAGCTTTCAATTAATTGCACTAAATTTCATCCCGCTGGAGGCAGCTCCATTACTTTCTCATAACCGTGCTTAGAGGCTTGTAAGGAACAGGGTATGCTAATACTTGTCGTGCTAAGCCCTTGTAATCTTCATGCTTGAATTTGTGAACAGAGGACCATGTCTTTTCCACATACAGTAAATAATAATGGCATTATACAGTGTAGCTGTGTGGGGAAAAAAAAGTGGTTTAAATTCCCTTGGGTTTTTTTTTTTTTTTAAAGATCCCAATGACTTTAATACAGCAGCCTGTAATGCTGCACACACATGCAAGTGAATTAAATATGACTGACTGATTAGAAAACGAACAGCTACAGATTAACGTAATGTTCCCTTCTCCCCCTGTAATACATTTTCCTTAGACTGCAGACCATATGCATGTGTAGCAGCAGTCAGCGAACCATGAAATCACTTAGTTTTCATGAAGCCCATTTGCATTTGCAGGTTAAAGCTCAATGGGGCAGAGGAAGTTGTAAAACCTTCATTTAGTATATCAGCCGTGTCTTTCTTATTATTGCTGCAGAAAATGATGAAAATGTCACCGTTTAAATGATGCTACTTGCTAATGTGTTGTGGTCTCCACATAGGATCTCACATAACAATCAAAGAGGTATCTAAGTTTGGGTAATTCTGTATCATATGCTGTTTTAGATCATCTATAAAAACTCAGCCAAGCAAGTCAAGAGCAATGAAAATAATTGAATTTTTTAAATGAATTATCGGCTTAGCTTTAATAAGAGCTGTTCAAACAGTCGGGGTCTTTCATAACATCATGTCCATCGGGTAATATTTTCTCTGTTGATGTGAAATATTCAGGCCCTGTAAACTTCCATAAAAAGCCATCACATGCTGGTTAAAGTGCCAAAACTTTAAACAAGATGTGACTCTATAGCATTTTACCAGCAAACACATCTTAAAAGCACTTGGTAAAATTTTGTTTTTAATAAATACTGAACTTATTAGTAAAGAGAAATATGTCCCTAATGAGTAAGGAAACTCAATTTGCACCTGAACTTTCGTTTTTTTCTTATTATTTTTTTAATCTACAAAGTCATGATTGGCCTTCATGTTTCAAAAGAATGTCTTTCATTAAGGAGGCATAAAAAACATCATAATTACTGCATTTTATTCTCTTGATGATACCTTTCATTTAGTGCTTTTAAAACATAATCACGCTCACAGGCAAAAGGGAGTTTATTATTTATATTGACCAATGGTAATCTTATCATTCACTACTTGCCAGTTGCTTTGAATTAATATCACATTAGGATGTTTGATGTTTACTAAGCTCTGACCTACTGTGCAGTTTTCACAAGAGTTTGGTTTAAGACTCGTGTTTTAATGTAACCGGAACTAAATGAACTCAGATATTTTTCACACCTCCTCTGCACAGAATGCAGCCTAAAGATATTGCAAGGTGTTTTATTTGCAAAATACAGCTGTGAATGTTATTGTTAGTTTTAGCATCCTCTGGTCAGGCCTTCAGTGCACAGTGCTTTTATTTGATAGTATTTGCAAACAAACCCAAATGGAGCACAATGACCGGCAACAACCAAAGAGCTGCAGTTATCTGCCGCATGACAATCATTCACCACAGTGGAAAGGTTTCTGCATTTGCAGCTGACAGCCTTGGATTTGTATTCCAGGAGCCTGACAACAATATGGAAAAAATAGCAACAGATATGTTCCCCGGTGTTTATCCTTTTCCTCCTTGTTTCTGTTTCTGGTCTCATTGTCACATGATCCATCACCGGCGCTCTCATCTCACTTCTGTTTTGTCTATGTGTTTTATGTAATGTTTATAAAATGAGAAACAGCTGCTGTTCTAATCAGAACAATTTTTTTTTCTTTTTAGCGATAGCCTCACACATAGAAAGCAAGGATGGCACGGCTGGTTCGCATGCTTAATATTTGGTTGAGTTGGAGTATACATAGGTAGCTCCTGGAAAGAGACATAAAGAGAGGTGGTCGGAGGTGGGAGAATGTTGGAAAATAAAAACAGCTCCTCCATACATCTTTCCCCAGCAGGTTTTGTCGGTCTTGGAACAGTATTTTTATTTTATTTATTTATTTTATTTTATTTTATTTTATTTTATTTTTTTATTTTTTTTATAAAAGATGTTTAATTTCTTCTTCTCTGGCAGTAGTCACCCCAGTAGTCACTGCAAAAGCAGTGGGCTGAAAAGGTGCTATGTACCTACATGAGTGTTTACATCCATTTTTTGTATGACTACCCATGACTTCAGTGTGTCTCACTTGCCCAGAGGTGGTCCATGAAAGGTTTAAAAAGGTGTGACTTGGCATTTTCTCACCACACTTTGAAAAAGGAAAAATACAAGCCACTGATTTTGGGAAAGCAATTCTTTGCACTCCAGCTGTGTCATATTGACTTTCCTCTGTTCGCACTCATCTGGGCAAGTCGCAATTCAGAGTTAGACTTATTATTTAGGGCTGCTTCGTGTTATCTTTACAATGTTACACAAAAAAAAATCATAACCATTACTGATACAAGAACTCTGAGTTTGCCACACAATGCAGTATAGTCTGAACAATTTTCAACCAATTGAACTGAGTTGGGAAAATTTATTAATATTGCAAGGCCCAAAAAGAGCAAACTTATTGCTTGTTTAAATTTGCAACTTGACCCTCGCTGACATGACAACATGAAGTCTTAATAAAAAGCTGACACGAACATTTTACCTTCTGACCTCTTTGTATGATCTGGCAGAGTCTAACTACCGAACAAGCAGCTTTAATAATCTCAAAGAGTAGGATTTTTTTTCTTTTTGATCCGAACCTGCTCTTTTAGCTTCTGTTCTCCTCTTGGTAACTTTGCCCTCCAGCATCACCAGATTCATGAGTATTGATTGCCTGGGAAACACAACCGTACAACCAATTCGTCTTTGCTTGACCTCTAATGCTAAAGGTTTGTAGAAGCTAATAAAAAGCTAATTATTCAATCAAACTGCGCTGGCAATAGATTTACCTCAAAGCTACATTATCTTGTTTTAAGTGGCGAGCTCCACTTGGTTTGAGTCAGACTGTCAGGATGGAAGCATTCATTAGAGTCTGATCCTTTTTTTCATTTATATGCCAGTCAAATCTCACACAAAAACAACTGCTAATCTACCATAAGCGCCTCACTGGTGGTTTTTATCCTGAGTTGATTTCAAATTTTGGACTAAGTGAATAAACAGACTCTACTCCAAATAGCATACTCCTAATAGCATATTGCTGTTAATGCACCCTATTAGTGTTACAACCAGCTCCACTTTTTCTACCATCATGGTTTTCAGTTTTCCATTTCCTATTTGGTTTTGGGCTCCGTCTTGTCTTCTGTCACATATTTTTACTTCCTGCCCTGCCGTAATCAGCACCTGGCCCAGCTTAATGAGTTCATTGTCTCCTCCTGTATGAGTGTGTATACGCTGTATACTCCCTGCCAGTTTGTTTCCCTTGTGTATACAGAAGTGTTGTCACCCTGCAATGCCTTCTGCCTTGCACCTTGCATTTCTTTTGCCTGCCTGCTGTTACCACTTGGATCTCACTTTTTGATGTCCATTAAAGGACACTGATGTTATGCTTCTGTGGAGTTAGCATTTCAATCCTTCCTTTCTGACCCAGTTTCATGACAATTAGTAAGACGTAATTAGTCTGTGACTGTGGTGACACAGCTGTAGATAATCCATGAAGTCGTACAGTGGTATGATTGATATGTTGCTACATAGTGCATATGATCCTGTTTGTGAGGCAGACCATTAATCAAAATGCGGACAGGAGGAGTAAATGACAGTAAAGTCGAGGAAAAGGGAAAATGGTCTGATGGTATGTGCTGTCATTGATCTGCTTGGGATGAGTTTAACCTCTCGATTATGACAGCTATCAGGCTACACTACACTTCCGAACAGCATCACCATTTCCTGAACGAGTGGCTTTGACGCTCCTCTTCTGAGCCTGGGTGACATTGAGGATGTCCTTTAACAGCCGTGTTTGAAATGCCGCGGCTCTATTACTTGTCTTTATCTCGGCGACTGTGTTGCCTCGCAGAAGGATGGAGCTCCTTGCTGAAAAATTAGATTCTAACGCAAACCTTTACCCCAGTCAGGCAATTTAAAAATAATTAAAGCCTGAAATAAATACACAGAAATATCGTCACATGGCTGAGGTTGAATTAGGTTCCCATAATGCTGCCATCTATTAAATGCTGTGGGTCCTTACTTACCTGCCGGCATAAGCTCAGAAATTGTTGTATCTTTTCATGACATCTGAGAGGGATAAAGTACAGAATAGGGCAGCTGTGTCCAATATGAATGGATTCACTTAAATCTATTATTTATAAAGCTGTAAAGCTTTTTTTTCTCTCTCACTTCCTGGAAGGATTGGTTGTACCTGGAGCCATTTTCAGATTTATTTAGTTACGTTTGCGATGTAGATATAAAGACAAAGTAATTCTAAGCTGAAAAGAAAAAAAAAGATCATTTAGATTATTGTGCCTTTAAAACAAATCAGATTACTGACATAGTTTTTGTGATTGCTATAGTTACAGATTTCTAATGATGTCTCCAAGCTAAGCTATATAGCTAAATATTTAATTCAAATTTTCTAACTATTACAGCCTGATAAAACAATCCACTTCACCACTTCTGCAATTCTCCTAACAATCCAATAGTTATATACTGACTGGTGGTGCTCTCGCTGCAGGAACATTTCTCATGTTTTTATATATATATATATATATATATATATATATATATATATATATATATATATATATATATATATATATATATATATATATATATATATGTATATATATTTATATATAGATTTTGTTTATACTACCCACATCAGATCCTCTCAGTGTGTGTGATGATTGACAGAATACAGCCAAAGATGGAAATCTCCATCGCTCCCGTTGTCATGTTGAATATTCTAAGTCACAGCACTGGCACCACAGGCGGATGACTGTTTCCCTAACAACTGCCTTTGTATTGCTCAGATAGGAAGGAATCACACTGATGGATAATGACTTGACTGGGTATGTCCTTTGGCCAAAATTGTGTGGCACTGAGGATTTTTCTTGGTTTTTTTTGCTTCCTCTACCTGAAGAGAAAGGTCAAATGTTGTGGCTGTGAGATGAAAATGGAGCAAGAAAGTAAAATGTTTTCTATGATGAAGGGCATACAGTTAGGGGAAGTGAAACTGGTGCGTTCCAGATCAGACTTTTCACTCTATAGACTAGGTAATGATTTGCTGCTTGAAAATAAAGATAAAAGTGAGGAATCACTGATGAAAGTTTTCCTTTGTGAACACAGCTGACAGCCACACTCTGACTTAGTTTTTCATTTCTTCAACTCTGACATAACTCCGGTGCAAGATGAAGTGGAATTGGAAGAAGATCGGGATGACGTGTCAAAAAGCAAAAGCTTCCGTCATAAATTCTTCATTGGATGGATGAATAGCTGAAGGTGACAGGCCTGGAGACCTTGTCTGAATACAAATCGTTTTACAGTAAAATAGGAGCTTGAGTGCAAAATTCTGTTTTTTCATGCATGATGGCTGCAAACAAATGCGAGTGATATGGTTCTCTGTCTTGGATTGCATGCCGCTGTAATGCAAGCAGAGCAGTGACATGTCAATTTTTCAGGTAAAGTGTTAAACTGTAGGTTTTCAACCTTGAGTCACCTCTTTCCTATGTGAGAAAAAGCAAATAAAAAGAAGAATGTTGCATTGAACATAGTTTCTTCAGAGATCCTCATTCATTTTCATTATGTTTGGGTCTGCCATGGCAATAACCTTGTGTTAAAACATAGAGTAATTATTCAGAGGCATTAATCACTGTGTTTTCAGTTACAAAATGTCATCACAGGTGGAATATTTACCGCATCCTTGTTTTGCACAGATGAGCTTTAAATCGGAACCAAAATATAATACATTTTTCATCATACTTCCCTTCTCACTTTGTTCTCCTTTTGCTACAACGATACACTGAAATATTAATGACAGGGCACACATTCATGGTATCTTCTGCTCCATTTTTCTAGTCCTCTCCTGCTGCTTCTGCTTCTTTCCTGTTGTTCCATAATCAGATCAGTATTCATATCTTGCCCATAGCTGCCAAGTGTAAAAGGGAGCAAGCTCAGTCAATGAGATTATGCATCTCCAGAGTGTTGAGAAATGTTGCCTCCTTCCCAGGAATACCGTCTACTCTGCAACTACAATGTAAACATCCTAAAACAAGCTCCACTCCGGTTGTCTTTTAAGTCATGTTTACTAACTTATCTCAGCTGGAAAAAGTCTGACGAAAAGTCTTAACACGTCTCTTGTATTCTTGTGGTGTTTTCCTGTGACACTAGTGGGAGTTGCCTTCCTCCACCGTGTCTCTCAGAGCGCCGCCTAATCAGGATGCTGATGTGGAACCTGTAATGGAGACCAGGACTTGGTAGCTGGTGAGTTTGTCGCATTTTTTTTCCAAGCCGCTGAACATTACCTGGGAGGAGTTTCAGGTGCACCGCTATCTCGGGCAGCTCTAACTGTGCTAAAAGAAAATGTTGCATTAGCAGTAAATGCATCAGCAGATTTAGGATGCAGCAATATGTAGAGCAACAGTAGGGATTTTCACAGACTATAAAGAGACATAGGTGCCGAGTAAAACTGGGTCAATTTAAATTTAGTTCACACAGCTGAACAAGAACCTAATGAAAGGGCTTCTTCAAATCAGAGTTACTTTATGTTGTGTTATGGTTAAAAAAAAATATGACTACTAAACTCAGTACGATGAACAGATTTTTACGTATTCAGGTGTCTCAGAGAAGAGATGCATCGCAGGATCTCAAGAACTGGACTTTCTAGTGAGGATAAGATGTGGAATCATCTAGCAGCCCAAGTTGAAAAAGGAAAACTATCATGAGGAAGAGTGAGGTGGGATCCCAGTGCAGGTCACTCAATGCAGGCAAGACGCAGTTAACAATGTTTTAATCCAAGGAAAGATAATAACAGGAGTGATGACAACTATGATGAAAACTAATCAGCTACTCTGAGGACAACTAAACAATGAACTGGCAATGAGAATGGCAGCCAAGTGGTATTTATACAGAGAACAAAGCAAGACACAGGTGGAATGAATGAGCTAAGCATAACCAGGTGACTTAACAAACAGGAAACAAGAAGCTAAACAGAAAATGCAAGGGAGGAGACTACAAAATAACACAGGGCACAAAAACTGATGACAAGAACACACAAACCCACAACAGTACCCCATAACAGTGACACAACTCCTCAGCTTGGAATGAATGAACCCAGGTTTTGTTAGGAAACCACGCACATTTGTTTGTATTTGACAAGGAAAAGCTGCCATTTGCCATGTTCATATTGTACAGAAAGAAATGGAGTTGAAGAAAGAGAAACAACTGATGCAACTTATTGAAGGAGGCATTGGTGAAAAAACTGTTTGGTAAAAATGAAGAATTTAGCTCACAGAAACACCAAATTAAAGAGTGGTGTGATGACAATTAATTTATTGCATCTGCAGTGTGGCAAGGAAAAAACATCATCTATGTTTCTAAAAGCAGAATTTATTTTGACCGTTTTCTTTTGAAATGAAGTGAAATTTTTGTATTTTCCATCTATAAATCTCTTTTATAGCCAAGTCATTAGCATATCGCGGCTGCAGTCCAGATGAAAAACATATGGAAGTTTTTGTGAAAATTTAATTTAAGTGAACCTTTTACATTTTGCACCTTTTGGTCCTTAACTTGTCAGTTCACTGAGCCAGTGTTTCTAGTGAAAGAGTCTTTTCTCACATCTCATCTGAGTAAATGCAAGAGCTCAGATGAAAGGAGGGGATGTATGCTTAAATCTTTGGATTCCTGATGTTCTTGCACAACAAAAGATCATGCTCACGCTTTGATATATTAAAAAAAAAAATCCTGATAAAGGATCAGCATTTTTAGGAGATCACTATAGATGGTGTGTATATTGTAAATACTTTGGAAGGGAAAAACAGTCACATAGACCTTTCATTGTCTCATCTATCCTGTTCTTTTGATTTTAAACTTGACTTTGAAACAAAACTGGAAACTCTTAAACAGAGAAAAAAAAAAAAGGGATTTTTTTTTGGAGACTGACTTTGTTCACAGTTCTCAAACAAACCCTTCTTTTAGTCATTTGCCTCCTACTTAAATGACAAAAAGGCAAACCAAACCAACCTAGCATCGGATTTGACTAAAGCTAAATCAAAATTTCCAAGTGATATAAAGCGTCACAAAAAAAACCTTCTATTCAGCTTGTACTACACGGTCGACTGCATCTGAAATGGGCCATAAAACTTCTGCAGCAGTACATAAATGCTGTTTCACTTAAACATGATACAATATAGTACGAAACCATCAATTAAAAATCATCACACAATAGAACAGAGTTAACAATCTGTGCAAGCTCCTCAGAGAGTACTCAGCTAAGAATAATTGTGGGCATCTGAAGTGCAGAAACTACCTGTGTCGCCCCAGCATCTGTCTGCTGCACTCAGAGTAGGTTTGAATCCTGAAAATGTCATTGCACTACATCCAGGAGCTTTATCTGATCTACCTTGCTGCCAGTATCTCTACTTTGTTGAGGGCATAGTTTTAGCTAAAGGTCTGTGGGATTCCCTCAGGAGCAGTTTTGTAAAGAATAGGAATTTGAGATGAGGTCATTTTGCCTACCTCTGACCCTCTGCGGTCAACTCCTGTGATTTCAGCGGTCAGCGGGTGAATCGCACAATGACGAGAACAGAGAAATATGATTACTCCCACACGTCCTCCTCTGGTTTAAAGGGAATGGCAGGGCATTGCTAATTAGCCAGCTTGTGGTATGGAATTGAACATCACCACTGTTTTCCCTCCTCCTCGTCCCACACTTAAGAAGCAGCGTCACACATCCTGCATAACTGCATATTTTTTTTATACTGCGAGACATCTTATTATGCCTGTTTCCAAATAAAGAAATTTCCATAGTTCAATTAACAGGTTTTTGTTATCATTTTGGTTGCTGAGAGAGAGATTTAAATTCACTCTTCCTTGTGAAACCGCAGTTTCTGTTCTGAAAGTACTGTAATTTTGGTCAAATGTAGTCTGAGATTTTTCTCCAAGCTTCTCTTTTAAACATCATTGAATCCCGCATGTCAAGTTAAGAGGGACACTGACAAGATCTTCACCAGCTTATCTCTGTTGTGTAAATGATGGTACTACAAACTGGAAAAATGATCTTCTTCAAGCAGGCAGCGAATACATTTCTTTAAAAATCAACGTGTTACAACATGGATCGAGCACTTTGACTTAATAAGAAACCAAGGTCTTTCCAGCAGGACTTTGCCTGCTGCAAACCAGCACCGTTCGGCAGATGTACATTTGACTTACTTTTATGTTTAAAGGCAAAACACTCCATAATGCCATGTCCAGGTTTGTGACAGTAACGACATTCTCAGCTCTCCGATGGAGGCTTTGACAGGTTGAGACTGTGACACTGGGTGAGAGTAGGGCTTTTCAGGGACAACTGGGAAGAATGATTGAAGCATGCGTACATTATTAATCTGAAATAAGAGCACCTTATGTGAAGGAAAACACAGATTGTTCATTCAAATACAGTACAACATGTTCAGGTGCACATCTTAACCCTTCCATGCATAGTGGCCATATAGTGGACACCTATTTACAAGCTTTTCTCTTGCATATTAATGAATGAGGATGGTATTGTTGTAAATAAACCACTTTGTATTGGTCATCGAATATGCTTCTCTGCGACTACATCATGAGCATTATCTGACAACTTACACTGTTACCAAAGAGGTCAAATATATTAAGGTCACTGCAAAGCATTTGATCAAATGTTGTAAATATGAATCCACTTTAGATTCACAAAAATTCTACACCAAGGTAATTTATTTGCTCACGTTAAATGCTGTGGTGGACAAAGAGGGGGGAAACTGCCAGGCCACTAGCAGAGGTTGCAGACAGTCAAGCCTGAGCCTCCAGCTCAAGCCGACACAGCTTCACAGCGTTTTTTATATCTCCAGCTTTCTGACTTCCAGCTCCAGCACAACCGATCCTGTCCAGAGGACAGCAAACCAGACAGCAGATAAGGAAGGTATGACGATGTAGAGAAAAATTATACCAACCAGTTACAGCCATAACTTGCTTGAGGAAAGAGCAAGGAGAAGGTTAAATGACCTGAAAACAGCTGTTCAGACCTCTCTACCCCCTTCTTGTGTTTTGTGGTCTCTTTTCTCTTATCAAAGTAATCAGGCTCTTTCCGTTGGTGTTTCCAGGAATGCCAAGTGTCGAGAGCAGTGACAGGCTGTGTCGAGCAGCAGCTCATGGGTATTCCCGCGGCTTCCAGCACATGACGCCATGTTAAGATGTCATCTTTGCACCTGATCCTCGTTACTACGGCTCTAATCATCCACAGATATTAAGCTATACCCTCTTGTGTCTGACGCTGCTTAGAATAACAAAGGCTTTGTCGATTTGAAATGGGGTAGCTGAAGCTCTTTCAAAATATTCACGGAGAAAAGTGTGGTGAAAATCAAATGCGCTTGCATTTGTGTGCGCACAAGTCAGATACAAAAGACGCATCGCTCCAGGGGTGTTGTGCTCAGCGTCTTGGAGCTCTCTCTCATTTTCTTTCTCAGTCAAACATCTTTTTGTTGGTGCAGATGCACTCAAGGTTGGCAAACACATTGGAGACTAAGTCACTTAAACATCCACATCTTGACACGCAGATGATTCACTGTCTATTGATTTCTTCATACATCATATTCTTTTGCACCGTTTGTTATGTATGCACACAGGGGAGACGGCATTGTTTGAGCTTCTATGCACATTTGTCTGTCTCGGAGCTCTCCGGTTTGCAGACTAGAGATGCAGAGGCATGTTTAATGACACGTGGAGGTGCAACTTTATCCAATAAGCCTCCTCATTAGTTAAAAGGACCAACATTGAGTTTAAAATCCATTTACATTAATGCCCCGGAATTGCGTAGTTAGTGTTTGTGAGCACAAACAAGGCTATATCTTAGAGTGGCAAAACAAGAAGATCTGTGATCTCTGTTGTCATGCAAGTGTAAACCCTGGAGCTTACTCATTCAAACTAAAAGGTGGATTGTGTTTGATGCAAGTTGTACTGCTGTTCTTGGATCTAAAAAGGCAAGCTCTCCACCTAACAAAGCAACAACACAAAATGTCTACTGGCAGCCCTCTTTTATACATTTCTCACTTTATTCACTGCTGCAGAAATCAGTTGGGCAGCACAAATTGCAGAGCAGGAGAAAGTCTTCTCTCCAAGTCCTGGCAGTAGCTGCTTAGATTAGTGTCGGTGGTTGAAGTTCATCAGTACAGACAGAAACATGCTCAAGTGTATTTGAACTAGGGTCTCTGGCAGTTTGCATAAATGAGTACAATTTTTTTCTAAGTAGTGTTTTCCTCTTCGGAGCTGCCTAATGAATAATATTTGGTGATTTAAAGATTTAAAGAGAATTAAAGCGTTTCTATAAATTATGAGAAGAAAAATGTTATTAATTGAAACTACGTGATGTGAGAAGCTAAAAGAAGAGGCTGTTTATGTAACCTATGACTGCACAATGGTGTCCTGATGAGGAAACTGTATAAGTAAAACATAGATTACACAAGATCACAGATCACATGAGATTTCAGACCTTTGAGAAAGACGGGAAATGACTGTGTGATTTGAAATGGTTACTATCTTTGATAGCCAGTTAAAATGACAATGAAATTATGTTTACAGTCATCATCAACTTATGTTTGGATATACAAATATTTAAAATGTAACTTAACCTAAATGATTTTTAATGTTTCCAAAGTAGAAGCAATTCAACCATGTTTGAATAGCATGAACTTCAACAAAATAATTGTTGTTAGATACGGCTACAGAATATGAAAATCAAGACGCACTACAGAATTTTTGCCATTTTCCCATCACACGCCCCCAAAAGACAGTCCAACGATGACTCTTGTTTTGTCTCTTTGTTTTTAAGACCTCTTGCATTTCTTTGCTGAATCAGTGACGCTTGTTCAAAACAGCCAGTTCCTTTATATACCGTGAAGCAAAACTCTGCCGCAATGTCATGTTGTGTCCCGAATGTAAAAGTTGTATAGTGCAGTTTCTCAGCCTCGGGACACTGCTAGGTAGCAGCAGCTCTAGAAATGCACATGATAGATGCCATTGTGTCATCAAACAAGTCCAGGATATAGAGTTTTAGACTCAAAAAGTTACATAATGGGTCCTTTAGAGGCAAGGTTTGCGTATATCATGAGATCACTCGCGATCTCATCCAAAATTAGCTCCTGCTTTTCTTTTGTTGTAACTGTGAACATCTGGACATCCTTCCTCAAGTTTCTAGCCACTGCTGTGCACAGTAGGTGACTTGTGATGTGATGGCACCAATTTTGGTGTCCATCTGTGCATTTGTTCCGAAAAAGGTCTTGACAGGTTCCCTCTTCCTTTCGTGTCGTTTACAAATACAGCGTATGGGAGTAGACCGCATGATAGTGGCAGACGAAAAGCTGGTTATGAGCCACAGCTCCTCCATTGTCTACCATGCTGCAGAGAGAGTGGGAGCCCCTAAAGAGCCCTGGCAGAGTCTCTGCTTCCATCTGCCTGCATGCCTTGCAATGGAGCCCAGCTCGCACCACTTGAGATTATACTCACGTCCAAGCTGTTACTGTAATTTGCATTGGCTCATAGGCAGAAGAGAGTGAGGAGGAGGTGGAGCTGCACATGAGGCAGGGATGTTATAAGTGGTCCTGGCAGCACAATGAGCTTGCCAGGGTGTAGTATTATAGACAAGTAGCATGGGCAGAGCTATATTAAAGTGCAATAATGGGATTGAGCAGGTTGCCCTTCTGTCCAAGATTATAGTTTGTGTTTGTGCATAGTGTAAAATATAGAAAGATACTGTTGGAAACCATCTCAGTCACATTCAACATTGCTGTTGTTGGCTTTACAACTGCATTGTTTACAGTTCTTTCTTCTTCTCCCAGAACTTAAGAAACAATCAGTTGCTATAGTAATCTGAATGAAACGTGTAACTCACCGCTCCCCTTTGTGATGTATTTCACTAATGAACAACTAATTTTCTTCTTATTCATTCATATGAAAGATCGCATACCAGGAGAAAACCCACACAAATGCAAAATCATGAGCTGAATCTACAGAAGGCACAATGAAGGCAGAGGATAAGACTTACACACACATGCTGCTGCACTACCCTCTGTTTCAGATTGCCCTTCTAACCTGAGAAATGGTCATTAAGTCTTCTTAAAAAATTCATTAAAATCCACAGCTGTTATTTACACAATTTTCTGAACTGAATTGGTGTTGGCTATTAAACACGGCAGCTTCTCTATGTGAAAGAATGGCTGAGTCTTTGAAAACTTCCATCCTATAAGATAAAAAAGAAATTTAAGTCACAAAAGAAAGAAATAAGTCCAAAAAAGAAATAAAATAAAGTATTTCAGCTGAATCCACCTAAATGCTTTCTAATGTCCTCATTTTTCAAGTCTAATTTGTTTCGAACTTGATAGCTTTTGGACTGCAATTTGGTTCGTCAGCAAATGTATCAAATTTACTAATTAAATAGAGGCAGAAAATATAGAGCAGTTCCTGATAAAGCCACCTTCACCAAATAGGTTATAAACTGATTGTGTATAAGTACAGCCACACCACAGTGACTTGTGAGGAACTTCCTTTGCTCAGAGTCAATTCACATGCAATATTTAATGTCTTATATCCTTAACAATTATTCCCATCAATGAATCCCTCTTGTTACTTCACTTATTAAGTTAAATTGAATTTAACAATGTGGCTAAAGTTTTGCAAAATTACACTGAGGTTTAAATGGCAGGCCAATTTCATTTACTTTGGGAAGTTGGTAAGACATCAGCAGTTTTTATATAGCAGCTAATCTATTTCGTGTATCACTGGCTTTCCATTACAGAGAGTGAAATTGACTGCTGTGTGAGTATTCAACTATGTTATATGTGTGCACAGCCAAGGAAAAAATGTAGATTTTAAAAAAAATAACAAAGACTAATTATTCTAGACAGATAAAAAAAAATAGCTAAATGTATGTTGCAGGTTTGTGATTGAAGTTTCATGGAGTAGTTCAAGCTTGTCATCCGTAAGTCTAAAGATTTCATCCTTATAATAACAAATTATTCTGTAATATCATGAATCAGATTCATAATGTTATTAATTAAGAATTACATAGATCTTTCATTTTAAGGTTTTTAAGGTTAAACCTGCAGGATCTAAGCAGCTCATAACTTGAACTATGTTTTTACAAGCCTTCAAATCATTGTCACATAAATTTCTTTGACAAGCTCATCTGAAGCCGTTTTTACATTGCAATCAGTCATTAAACTGATGCTTTTATCCACAACTATTTACAAAAGATTAACATTAATGCTTCACTGCAGGAAGAAACACAGGTTAATTACCATTATCTTAATTAATTAACATTAATAAAATATTAATTACCAAGTTAGTTTTGAATCTATTTAAACACGAGTTGTATGAAGCTGTTCTCGAAAGATTGTTTTTTAACAGACTATTGAAGGTAGAGAGGAACACCTTGTCTTTTAATAAAACTTTTCAGAGAGTTTACAGTGCTGTGCTAAACACCAAACTGAGTGAGAAAAGTTCTTCTCTATCCAGACTAAAATATATCTTAGCTCCTCTGAAAAACTGAACCTTTTTCAGGTTTTAGGGTCAGATATAGCTTGTCCTTGCACATAATAATTCGCTGGTTTCACTATGATAATTGAGGATTGCTAAATTCAGCTGGTACAGATTTGCTTATACATGGAACAGACTGAACTTCTTAAAAAATGTATACCCCTCCACACCTGAGCCATCGCTGCATTAAGAGTTACCGAAGCTAAAGACAGTACTAAATGTACGAGTAGCTAGTTTGTTTACTGCTTAATGTGCTTGGTAACCTCTGTTTCCACCTCAGAAATTGTGGACTACTTCCTGCAATTCATTTCCTTCAAGTAAGCCCAGACAGACGTTCTTAGAGTTTGTTTGTATGTTCATACCTCCTCAAATGACTTTCCAAGTGATTCAGGGTTTAATGAAGAAGGGCTGGTGTGAACACAGCCTTATGTTTTTGAAAATGCAACATTGCAAATTGTTGTCATATCACTGCCAGACCCGATCTTAAACTGTTTTCTTTGCCTAAATCAGGAAAAAGGATGAGCTGAACCTGCTTTGCTGCCTCAAAGTTACACGTGAAAATGTTATCTCTCAGAAGATGTGGCGATCTGCTTGGTACTTCGCTGTTTTTGTTCTATTGAAGACAAACTGGCTTGTTCACAAGTCTGGCACCCTGCAAGGACTGGCAACCTGTCCAGGGTGCCTCTTGATTGGTGATTACTGGGACAGGCTCCACCTTGATCGGAGTAAGCGCTATAGAAAATGGATGAGAGGATGGGCTTCCACTGGCACAGGTCATAAAGAGCAACAATATCACTGTAATTGCCATGGTTATGCAGATGATGTGCATATTTATATTGCAATGCCACCAGGAGACTGGAGACCCTTTGCTTTTTGGTAAATGCATTTAGGAGCTTATGGACTGGATGCACCTCAGCTTTCTTCAGTTGAACAAAAACAAAACTGAGATTAATGTCTTTGGAGCCAAAGAGAAACTATTAAAGGTCACTGCATAACTTCATTCTATGTACCTATAAGCACCCAACCAGGCCAGAAATCAGGGAATAGTTATGAACTTAGACCAAATTTTGGAAAATAACTTTAAGGAAATCACAAAGTGAGCATATGACCGCTTTCAGAATATATCAAAAGTGGAAATTCTGACATCTTAGCAGGACATGGAAAAACTGGTCCATACTCTCATTTTTGGTCGGCTTGATAATTGTAACAACGTCTTTATGGGTCTACATAAAAAATCTGCGAGACAGCTGCAACTCATTCAGAACTCTGCTGCTCGACCACATCAACTACGTGGCCTTTACACTGGCTGCCTGAGGATAGACTTTCACGTTCGGTTGCTGGTCTATAAAGCTCTGAATGGTTCATGACCAAAATATATCAGTTACCTCTTGACCCAGTTTGAACCTACCAGATGCCCAAGGCCATCTGGAGCTGACCTTTTATCAGTTCCCAGAGTCAGAGCCAGACATGAGGAAACTGCATTCAGTTTCTATGCTCCACATATCTGGAACAAACTCCCAGAAAGCCTCTGATCAGCTGAAACACTCCGTTAATTTAAAACGAGGTTAAAGATCCACCTATTCTTCCTCTTTATTCGAAAAGTTTTTATTTAAATGTTCAAAGCTGCACTGTTTCTTCAAAGCTTGTATTTTTAATCTTAATAATCTTTTTAATACTTTTTATCAAATGTTTTTTTTTTCCTTTTCTCTTTTATAATTAATTTTAAATTATGTTTCTTATTTACAATGTTTTTGTGTTTCTATAAAGCACCTTTGATCACTCTGTATTGTGCTAAACAAATTAACTTGCTTTGCCTTTTTTGAATGATAGCTTTTGATGATAATAGTTGAAACTATCATAACATGATTTTTTTTTTTTTTTTTTTTAAATCGATGCTTTCCCACCAATTCAGTAATAGTTGATGATAGCAATGCACCAAGGACAGCAGCAGGGATCCTAGAAAGTTAAAAGTTATATATACTTTCTGTCTATCATATATCTTATAGAACTTTTCAGAAAGTGTACAGAAATGTGTTACCATGCATTGCCTGTTTTTCCTGAGTTTTTCCTACACTAATGAGTTACCCCCCACTGATCACTGAGGGTTGACTAATTGAGGTAAGCAGTAGTTGTTGCTGAGTCTTTAACAAGAGCCATGGATGAAGAAGGTACTACAAGATGTTGTGAAAACGATGCCAAATGTCAAGTGAAATAAACAAATTGTGAATAAATTATGCAGGGAAAGGGGGCAGAGCACTGTGTATAATGGAATTCAGAAATATCTTTACACTTAGTTGCTTTTACTGCTACTGACACTGATAGCTGTTTTCCCACCTTTCGCAAGTGTGAAAACATATTGGCAAATATTTCTTGTTGTAAAATTCAAACCTCAAATAATTCAAACTCTTTTGCTTAAAAGAGTTTAAAATAAAACCATTTTACCCACAAGGAAAAAATGCAACTACCTGAAAGCAGGAAAATTATGTAATGTCAACGGCTTTTATAGCATAAAATAACCATGTGTTAAAATAAAACAATATAAACTCCTTTGGAACGCAGAAATTTCCAACTCTTACAAGAATCTTGGTAGTACTTTAACTAAAGAAAATAAGAACCATTATATAACTTTTTTTGCAGTGGTCTCCATGGAATTGAGGGACTGTGCCATAAAAAAAATCCCTGCAGAAACACTGATTAACCATCCAATTTATAAAATCTAAACAGAATAAAAAACATTGGAAATTCATTGCAATCACGTGGGTTCCTCAGCAACCACTTACCCTCAGGAAGTCTTTCAGAACTGGTCTGAAAATGCTTGATCTCATTACCTCAGATATAACAGATGATGGCATGTGCGCATTTTACATATTTCTAAATACATGAGTGCATTATCATACAATGATACACAAACAAGCTGTCACACAGCGAACCTTAAAACTGGTCAGTTTCCAGGCTTTTGGGGATAAGCTCAACGGGATGTATGAGCTTATTGTTACTTTTGGACCACACATTGAGTTAATCCATATCTGCATTTTGAGGATTGCAAATAAGAAACGCTGGATAAAAAAATGCCAAAGTGTCAGCCCTTTTCAGTGTTGCATCCACCACAAAAACAAAGCAATGTAAGATCAGCATAACTGTTTAAATAAACAAATATACATATGCAAATTAAACTCAATTAATCACAGTTGTACAAACAAAATTGGTGCACAGAATCTTTTGTTGCTACAAACATATAACATATATAAAGTGGCTGGAACATAACGACTGGTGAAGTACTGAAGTGCAACATGGGTTCACTTTTATTTCCCTCCCTTTATAAAAGCCAACACCGGATAAACCCGCTCTTCATACGAATGTGATGGCCTACTGCCACTCTACACGTATTGACATTTTGGTGTGCTTTATTTGATGCAAAAACAGGATTAGTAAAGCCTTCAATATATGTTTGACAGACGTTCTGCTTAAACCTGCTTTGCACCGGCTTTGCTATGAAGTGTGTCAAATTAAAGCTGTGCCGTCCAATTTTTGCATGCACACAGTGAATCACACGCAGCTACTACTACCTCGCTCTAAGGTTGTAACACACACTCATAGGCATTACAGCCATGAGTGATTTTGGGACACTGTCCTCTATATCAATTAGAGCTGTGCGAATTTCCCATTATTGCATCCAGTCTTATCAGAAGATTTATTCATATGGAGGCTGTTGGTAATAAATCTCAATTGTATTTTCTAATAAAATGATACTGTGGTCAAAAAATGGAAGGCACGTGCTGGATATTTAAATACTATTTGACTTACAAAATAATGAATGTGGTTATTTAATTGTGAGGGTCTAGTTAGGAAGAGTACAGAGCTGCCTCAAGCTAAATGCAGATTTTAGCACACTAATGTGCTCAGAGTGATATGGTGCAATGTTTAGCAGGTTCACCAACTTATTTTAATGAGTTAGCATGCCTATTTGCTAATTAGCACCAGACATAAAGAGCAGCTGAGGCTTTTATTAATTCTATTTGTGTATCGGACCTGAAGATGGCACCTCAAGAAAAATTTAACAGAAAAGTAAATATTTAAAGTGCAAATTATACAATAAAATGTACATAACTTTTACGTTAAGAAACTTCCATTTGAAAACAAACAATCCCATGTGATGGTTAAAGAAAGATGGTGACCCATCCACCATATATTGACACTTCTTAAAGTTGATGCCTGACTGATTAATGTTCAGAGCAAGCTGCACAGCTTAACTGCCATCCTCTACACATCCTGTGTATAATGGTGTGAAATTCAGTTGCTTTAGTTGAAGTAGCAGCAGCAATGTCGGCTCTACATTATTGATTTTGTGAATGGTGCCTTTAATATTGAACGACTGTCAGAAAACCAGCTTAAATGCATATAATAGTTTATATTAATGATAAATCTGCTCTTGGTTGTCTTGGTGTACAATTAAAGCTGTGTATTTTTTTTCAACCGGGAAAACTTTTTAGTTCAGCCACCTAATAGATTTTCTCTTCAGAGTATAGATTGGCTCCTCGCTAGTCTGCTTTGGCAGTGGAGCACATAAGAAGCATATAGAGCAGGGTGCATACAGCCAGGATCAATGCTGGATAGGAGCCTTGGGAGTAGGATTTGAAACCAAGTGTGGATTCTTCAGAATCACTGTAGCTCAGAGTGACACCCCAAAGCACCAGCTCAGAGGGTTTTTATTCAGCCCATCTAAACACTGTGGAGGGTTCTGCTAATGATCAGACATGGATAAACACACAACAGCAACTGAGTGGATGAAATAAGTACAAGGGACAAGCAAACGTGTATTAGCGAGGAGACAGCAACCTATCACAGCCTGCAGAAACTATGTGTAGAAATGACATTTATACTGTCATAGCTTTTGCAAATCACCAATTTTCTGTCCAACTGTTTCTGACCTTCATCTAGTTTTAAAATAACCAGCGCTAGAAATAGAAATCCCAGAAGATGGATGTCATTCAGAAGCAGCGCCTTGTTGTTTGCTAGCAACTCTTGCTTTATGTTTTTCTAATGACTTGTTTGTCTGCGCTGTTTTCTTCTTGGGCAAATATGTCAGCTGTATTTAAGAAATCTCTTGGAAGGTGTCTCTGAAAGTGATACATGAAACAAATAATTTAGGGCCACACTATTTACTTTTGAGCTGTTTGTTGATTTAAAAAAAGAACAAAATCAGGCACAAAACAATCGCACCCACACTTTGGGTTTTATGTTGTAGAGATACAGATGCCATCTTTTGAAGTCTGATGAAGAAAAGTATAATTTATTTAAATATAATCATGTCATACTGTGGTAAAATATAGACTGGTGCCTACTGTGCTCAAGCACAATTTTGAGTTTCTTGTACTTTAAGTAATTTAATATTCTACTTTATCTGCACCGCATCCACCGCACCAGAAAAAAAAAGAGATAACTTTTTATATTTAATTTGTTTGGCAGCTGTAGTTACTTGCAAGGTTATAAAGCCGGGGTTCTGAGCTGATTACATGGTATAAGATAAGATTATCATACTGTGCACATTTTCTCATCTACAAAATTAGAAAACCAGTGACGTGAGGATTTACAATTCAGACCTGAGAGAGCATTTATTTCCTCCTTTTAACTGCATGTTAGACTTTTTAATATAGACTATTTATTATAGTATGTCTATAAAAAGCTAAACTATAAAAATCAAAACAATATTTGGAAGAATAGACTTTTTTAATGGGATATTTTTTTTGTGTTTTGTTAGAAATCCCAGTTTCATTAAAATACATGGAAAATCTAACACAATGGTGGTATTTTGCCCTGAGAGAGTACTATTCCTTTTACAAATGCTTTGTGTGGAAACTTTAACGACATACTTATTGGTTTTATGTTGCTGTATTATTTATTATGTATGATATATGAATTAATATTTAACTGCAACTTCTGATGATCTTTAACTGAGTGGATTTATAAATTCAATCAAAATATTTGAGCCCAGATCGGATCAATGGAGAGAAATCGTAAAAGATTGTACTTGCAAAATGTAGGAAAGCACATTATTATGTCAGCATTAATCATTTTACAAGTATTTAAAGCTGTATGCTGACCCATGTGCCATTGCTGGAGGTGCTGTAAGCCCTGACCTCTACATGCACTCATTACTTAATGCCCAGGTGTCAAACTCCAGTCCTCGAGGGCCAGTATCCTACAGGTTTTTGTTGTCTCCATGCTTCAACACACCTGCCTGAAGTTATTGAATAGGTTGACAAGACGCTGTTGGATTCATTTGATTTGAATAGCATAAGAAATCACAAAATATTCAAAGAATCTGAAAATATTTCTGCAGGGGACACAGCTAAAAACAATCTGGATTGCATGGCTGTGACCCTCTGGCCCCTCAGGCAGTACTGCATTAAAAGCAGGTGTGATTTTTTTTTTTTCATGACATCACTGCACTGAATTGGGACCATTTCCGGAAATCACCGTCTTTAAACACAAGTAACTGTGCCATCCACAAATAAGCAATGCATGCAAGCAAATTCAGGCAAGCAACTCATACTCTATTAGCCAGATATCAAACCTGACCTTCCAATCCAATCTGGGTGGTCTATTTAAGCTGCCATTCCCTGTCTTGCTCACTGCCTCCTATTTGCTGCCAGTGCTGCTTCTGCTGTCTCACGATGTGATAAGCTGCCTGCTTTCCATGCCATTATTGCTGCTGCTGCTCACACATTATGTGTTATAACTCGTTTGGGATGGGTAGGGGTTCTTATTAATGTAATATCAAGTTGAGAAAAGAAATATGTGTGCAATGAGCCATGGGATTGGAGCCTGATGCCAAACTTCAATCATGTCATTTCATAAGAATTTAAGTATGTGTTAAAAATGTGGGTTGATCTTTATCATGCTAAGAAGAAGTTATGTGAGTTTGATCCAGAAATGCTGTGATCCTGTCTGGATCAAAGTCCATATAAAATAGACCGAGGCGAAATAGAAAACTGCTCCGATCAGATTAATCAAGTTTGAAAATTATTTTTGGAAAGTTAAAATAAGGATTCATTGTCCACTGGACTAGAGAGTAAAGAGACTATCCTGCTTGTTATCAGTTCCTAAGTCAGCTTTTCTGATAGTTTGGGGCTGAAATAATATCTATGAAATGACGTCTTGTACATTTAGAAAGACATTATCAATTATGAAACTTTCCTGAATTACAAAAAAAGGAATAAAGAGTGTGTGACTGTTAGGCAACTGCATATTGGGCAAAAACAGAGCAAAATGTATCTGCCTGAGGTCCGTTCCCCTGGCCACCACAGTTCCCAGATGTCTATGGACTGATTTTATAAGAAGAGGGGATAGAACACAGCTGGAAATATCCCAACATTTTCATAAAATGCAACGCATCAATTTCAAACTAAGCTCATATTTTTTTCACAAAATACAACACATCTCACTCAGCTTTTTAGGGAATTGGGCTTGTTTCAAAAACTACATAGTAGGGTGTCTCTACTGCAATTAATCCAGATTAGAATATTAGATAAAAGTGCTGGTTTTAGTGGCGCTTTGATTGCTGTCAATACCATTTTGAAACCAACAAAAGGCTGAAAATTAAGGGAAATTTAAGGGGTTTGCCAGCAAACCTCAATCCATTACTAAATCTCTCACTGCTTTAACGGCTCTCGAAGCAGATTTTTGAACAACAGTGCGGACGATTACGTGATTACTTATGTGTTTTTACTTGAGACTCGAATGGTTTCATGCTCTTTCATGTTTTACTCAGAAGTAGGATTTAAAACCCAAGAAAAGTAAACATTTGTTTGTCTTTGTAAAAACTGCTGTAATGTATTTAGTGAAATGTTTTAAAGTCAGAATGGTTAGTCCTCTTTTTAGACACAAAGCTTTGCCAAACCTCTCTGTGCACAATCTAATCTAGAGTCAGAAAGCAGCCAAAAGAAGTCAGAGGACATCACATTGTCCTGTGGAGTCTCTTTATCATGACAACTAGCAGATTTATTTTTTATTCCTCGGACAACTAAATTTGTGGATAAAATGAACCAAGTAGGAAAATATCAAATAGTTCATCCCATTATGACCAGTGTTACGATTTTAGAATGAATACAATAAATAAACCTTGATTAGTCTTTTGTGCAGGAATATAGTCTGTGAGACTTGAATATGCAAGATCTACTGAAAATGTTTGCATATAAGTTAAGATATGTTTCCTTTGGCTGTTTGAAGGGTCTATTTATATGTTGCATTACATCGTTTGATTTATGAGAACTGTCATCTGGAAAGAAATAGTGCAATAAATAGTGGGGAAAAGACCATTTTAGTAACTTTTTCTTTACTGAATTGGATTTATTCTTCCTCTTCTATCAAGGTCTGATTTCTTAGATTTTCCTTTTTAAGATCCCACCATTTATCAAAGTAGATAACAGGTGAAACTGACACTAATTATGGTTATGTCGTTCATTTAATGAACGTTACATATCATTTAACAGCTAATGCCCAGGGATACACTTTTGCTGTCAGAAAAAAAAAAAAAAAAAAAGATAAATTGAGCTTTTACAATCAACCGATTTTTTTGCTTTTCCTTTTTTTTTTTTGTTAGTGTAACTTACACAATTTCATCAACAAAGCTTGTTTATTTGCGTTGCAGTAATTTGCAATTGCAGCAGCAGCTACTTAAGGTTGATTATATCTCTGAAGGGAGGTTTTCAAATTAAAGGTAGAAAGTAAAATGTAAATATCAATCACCTAAATGCTCAATCAGTAATTGTTGTACGTAAACATACTTGTCAACTGGCAATGTGGTGCTAATGTTGTTTTTCCTGTTTAGGGAGGCTTCTACAATTAAAGTTTATGGAGCTGCAATAGTTTGTGCTTCTCACTTGAATGTTTCAAATTGAATTTAATTGAGAAGACTGTCTTTGAATGCAGACATAATTATAATATGCAAATTCTCCTCCTGTTTGGAACAGTACCCACCCACTACCTTGATGAGATGTGACCAGAAATCCCTGGGGCTGCAGTCCCCAGTTTAGGCGTTCACTGGTGGCAACAGAGGTGACATTGATGAACTTGGCCTGTCAATAATTATGCCCACTTCTTGGTAAGAGTTGCAGGAGGGCAGCTGGCAGCTCACAGACTGCGATGTCTAATTGGCATTTAAGGTTTTCTGAGTGACAAAGATTGTGTCCAGAAAAAGCTGTCACCATGAAGTGGGTGCAGGCATGTATTTTTCTGGGCTAAGAACAAACCTCACACTGCTTGTGTACAATTACTTCAATCGTGCAACCACTGAAACACCCTAATTACTGTAATCCAAGCCAATATTTTCATCCCAAGTTAAATTTCTGATCATTTTCCTTCAAGCAATATACAAATCTTTTGACGTCTTAAAATGGTGAATAACATTCATCATAATTCTGCATGAGATCCATTATAGAGACAGAAATGATTACATGAGGAACTTTTTCCTTTTCTGATTTGAAAAGCTAAAACATGTTTTGATCCATGAAATGCCAGAACAATGTAAGAAAAATTGATAGCAGTTTCCTCAATTAGCTTGTTTTGTCTGACTGAGGAAGCATTTTTCTGTTCCACAAGACAAAGGGAACTGGAAATAAAACAAAAGAAACTATCAAAAATGGTTAATTAAACCATGGCAGAGTCATTTCAAATGATGTCATCTCATTGAGTCTGACTTTAAGGATTGAACTACTAAAAAGCCTCAAAATATTTTATTTTTTATTTCTTCAAGTTAATAGCACAGATCTGTACATTGTTGTCACAGAGAATCATTTTTAATTTAACTTGATTTGTATATTTTATTTGTGGGATGGAATTTATAGGCTAAGAAATGTACTTTAGTTATAGGTACACATGAATATGATGGCTGCCCCGTGTATTTTGTGTTTATTTGAAGCACTGTTTGTGCACATTCTCTGAAATTAAAGTTATCCTTTGCAAGCTGCATTAAACAACAATCTTTAATTGAAGTTTGGGATTAATTGCACCTGATGTCTGAGGATTGATGGCAATCAGAAGCAAGACATTGTATTCTTGTTTTAGGGGTCTTGCATACTTATTTATAATAAAGATGCTGTTGGTTTTTTTTCTATACTCATCTTAGAATTAACCAAATACATTGTCACCATGTTTATCTTTTTTTCCACATCCTATAAAGTGGCAGCTATCAGGTTCTCAGTGCAAACACAGGGTTACAATGCATTAAAATTCTGTGTGTTAGATGTGTAGATTAAGCATTGTGGGCTTATATCATGTCAGTGACAATGAGTGGATGAAAAACTTTTCTTCCTGTGGATGTTTAGATTAATGTTGACAGCTCATAGAGCTGTCATAGTTCATAGATTTCCCACCTTTCCTCAAAGTCTCAGACATGCATCTCGTTCCCTGCTTTGGATGCAGCAGGAAGGAGCTTCAAAATCACAACTAGAACAAGTTGTTTTGAGACAGTAACTTTCAGACTTTATTTGATTCCTGCTGTGTTCTTTATAAAATCCTCGGCTCTTTTTTTTAAAGGTGTTTTTAAATAAGCACCTCAGTGCCCAAGAATACCTGCTTTTGCGATTTAGCAGAATTCCTGTTGTGATTTTGTGAACCATTAAGATCATTTTTATGCAGCGACACAGTTTATGTTTTGCTCGCACACATGTCCTTTAGAACTAGTCTGAGCCAGTAAAACTGGGAAATAAATGGCACATGTGGAGTTTCATTTATTCTTCTCTTTGTTGTGTCCCCTTGTTAATTCACTTTGTTTTTGTGTTTTGTATGTTTGTCTGCATGTGCATGGATGAGTAGATATGCAATTATTATTCCACATGTATTCTCCCGTGAAAATGTCCTGGTAGCTGTGGGTGTTTGAATGCACTCACATGTGCATGCCTTGAGTAAAAAATATGCTTGTTTTGAAATATGTTTTGACATTTTCTAATAGTTTGTGAATGGCTGCATTAATAATTGTATATGTATTTAGGATCATAGATTAGGCGAGTTAGTAACAAAGCTTGTAACTATTTGTTTGAAATTGATGCATTTTATATTACCCTGTGTGGTTCTATGCCCCATTATGTTTGAAGTTTGTTTGTTTGTGTTATGTTTTATTTAAATGTGTGATAATTTAGCAAAGCTCTGACAGTAGTTGTGCAGTTGGGTACTGAATTGACAAACATGTGCATGTAAAGTGGAGAATTGCACCCGATGAAGGAAGGACACAATGGCTTAAATTTGTTGTTTCCCTCTTGGATGAATAAAATTCTTTTCTGTTTTTTTTTTTCTTTTTTTTTTCTTTTTCATTTCATTCATGTAAAAAATAAGACAGACAGACAGAAAAAAAAATCCTATTTAAAGAAGTTCCACTCCTCTGCAGCTGGGATTTATGCAGAACAGCCTTATTGAGCAATGCTAAAAAAGATGGTCAGCAATACTATGGGGTTTGAACTGACTCTCAGTTCATCAGCAGTAGATCATATTATCAGCAGGTATTAATCAGACTGAGCTGAACATAACCATGGCATTAACAGCCTTTTCCAACCATTAGTAATGTCCTAGTTTACAAAGACACATTTTGGTGGACGATAGCTTCAATGTATGAACACTGGGAAGCAGATAAAATTAACAATTTTAACTATTTAGGCACTTTAACGTATATATTAGTACATAGGGGTAAGACTTCTCTATAAACGGTTAGAAAACATGTGTTTTGCCCGCCATAGACCCAAGCAAGTGTTGTTGTACAAAGATAAAAACCTGAACACACTACTCAGTAACTCAAATGAGTGATCGATCACCCCATCTATATGAAGCCCAAAACAAGACAACGTCTTGCCTCCAAATAAATCCATCGGAAAAAGAGGTAACACGCCACACAAGCATTGAATACTAAAAGCAACATATAACCTTTTGATAACACGACACAAGGACGTACTGGAGGCGTATGACATTCTTATTCTTAATTACTTTCCTTATACAACAGTCATCATCATCAGCATCACCACTTTGAACAAAGCAGCTTGTTTTTGCTCCAGCCTCCAGCATTTAGATGAAGTTATTTTATCTATGCTTGTTTTTCCACGCACTCAAATACACCTTTAATACAGATGAGTCATCAGTCATTGCTGTCCATAGGGAGAATTACTTATCTTTCATCCTGTATACGCTGAATTTGATTTAATCCACTGTGCGTTTCAAGCTGTGATATAGAGGTAAAAATAAATAAAATAAGGTGGAAAGAAAACTTTTCTTTTTAATGAGCAGATATTATTTGGGTGTTTATTAAGGAAAAAGTAGCAATGAAAGATTGTTAATAATTTATTTCATTTTCACTATACTGGGCAGCAAGGTTTGATTGCCTATAAAGCTAAGTATCATTTTTTCCCCTCATTGATTCTGATTATGAGAAGAACCATAATAGTGAGACACTGCTCCTGAAGTGCCTGAAATGTTTTGTTTGTTGTCCAGGTTTCTGTTTATTTGCTTAGTTTTGCCATGAAACACATTTCCATAATGCATACCTTGCAGCATGTTCAGCTCACATCAAAGAACTTGATCCAGATCTTCAACGGCAACTTTATTTGTCAATTTTACATGAATATAGATTCCAGTGCTTCATACAAACTTAACACGGATAATAAAAAATACACAATCATGGGAAATTGTGACATTAGGTGAAAAGTAAATTATTTGCAAGATTTTACAATGGATTAAGGTTTCAAGTGAATAAAAAGAATTCATTGCAGGAACTAACCCACACATGGTGGTTATTTAAGCAAGGATTAAACAACAAGGAGTCGTGCATTAGACGGTTATAATGCATGACTCGGAGTCTAGAACAGCAGCATTATAGCCATCTAATGCATGGATCTGAGTTGTTTAGTCCATTTCTACCATGGTCCCACACAGTAAGCAATTTATAACAAGTTTTTATTTCTTTTTTACAACACTTGCTAAATATGCTAAATATGAGTATAGTAACTCTTTCATGTTGGCCTCAATATATTTTTTATGCCAAACAACCGCTGTCAAGCTACAGCCCGTTACTCTTATTCACCTGGTAAAAGACAAATGATCTGAATCAGTTGATTATTGTGTTGCTTTGGTGATACCCCGTGATTGAGGGATGTTACAGTGATTTAACTCACTAACTACTTGTGCGTTAATTAATGCATGCCAGTTGTCATTACAGTTATCATCGACCATGGTTTAACCTAAGTTATAGGCTGTAGCCGAAGTTATCGAAAGTTACAGAACCAAGTATATTTCTTAATAAGTTTTTAGTACTGATCATTTAGAGTTGATAATAATTTCAGATTTAATCCCTTGTATTCTAAAGGGATTGTATCATCGAAATGTGAAGTACTTTAACCTTTTACATCCAGTAGAAGGTAATGTAAAATCTGTTCTCAGTTTCTCAGTCGTCCATATGTTTGTGTTCCCTTGCCCAGTGCGACAGGCATTCAACGATGCACTGATGAAATGAACATACTTCCAGGGAAACTCAAGAAGGCTAAGTTCGTCAGCCAAGTTTCTGTTAAATTCTACAGTATGGACAGAGTCCAAACTGGAAACTTGACAAACTGGAATGGAACAGCAACGACAGAAAGGCACAATAATCAAAAAATACCCAGAACATAACAAATGCTGACCTACTGAACATCAACAATATCAGTGTGGTCATGTGTATGTGCGGCGCCACATCATCTTCTACCTTTGTTATTCTGACATGTAGTACCAAAATATAAACTGTCATGGCACCAGACATTGGAGCTTTTTTTATTCAAGCTGTGAGATAAAAACACAATTAAAGAAAGACCTACTGATGAAGCTTTGTTAAACTTTTAATTTTATTTTCTTCAGCCAGTCACTGATTGATTTACTGTCGATTCTGAAAATGACCAAATGTGATTGCAACCCTAAAACTAGATGCATCCAGGTAATCGCTTGTAAATGCTCTGACATGGTTTGTCACAAGAACAAACTTAAACTCCAATTCACCTCTTGCACTCTCCTGCTGTCTCTGTATCGATTCAGTGGCCTGCACTCATATTAAGCAATAAACCAAATGTGAGGGAGAGTTGCCCTTTTCATTTAAATTATCTGGTCATTCAAACATCCATTCACGTCCCTTCCTTCTTTCTTTGCACCCATTAAGATTGAAGCCGTGCTTCTCAAGCAGCTCAACTCCATCTTAATGCAATTCAAAGACCTATATTCTACACCAGAGTTGCTGTGGCAACAAAGTTTTCCCCCTCCCTGAGAAGCTGAAAGATCAATAGAGCATCCTCAACGGTGTGGCAGGAAATGCTCTAGCACAGATGGTCCTCTGAGAAACCATGAGCTTTGTGTCCTAGTTAGCATCTGAATACTAACACAATCAAGCAGGGTCGCTTTTCTGTTGAAATTTAACAAACAAAAACGTCTATCTCTAAAGAAGAAAGATATGGTGTGCAGAGTGAGTTGTTCCGTGCTGTCACCTACTCTGTTGTGTTAGCTTTACCAAAGTCTTGGAAAAAAGAGAGAGAGAGAGAGAGAGATTTAAACTAGACAAGACAGACACTTTCAAAACAACAACAAAGCATTGCATTTTTTTCACACAGTTTACCATCCAGTGTGGGTTTTTTTGTGCAAAGTGGTGTGTTACCTTTAAAATATTTGCAACTAATTATCTAAAATAACTATATGTGTATGTTGTCTCCCATTGGTGCCAACTTAGAGCTAGACATTAAAACTCAGCCTACAGGGTCAGAATTACCATCCAACCATCCATTATCTTAACCGTTTAGTCCAATGAAGGTTCGCGGGGAAGCTGGAGCCTATCCCAGCAGTCTTTGGGCAAAAGGCAGGGTACACCCTGGCCAGCTCGCCAGTCCATCGCAGGGCCACCAATTGCAGAGACAAATAACCACACACGCACACTCACTCACTCCTAAGGGGCAATTTAGAATAACCGGTCAGACCGAGGATAGGTCTGAGGTTCATGTTTCTCCTAAATACAGTCTTATAGTGAAGAGAAATGAGCAATGTTGTGCTGTGGATGTTGGGATTTGAAAAGCCCCCTTTGATAAACTCTCCCACCAGTTTGAACTTGTGCTTCAATCCTTCAGATAATGACATCACGAGCCCATTTTTAAATAAGAGCTCTGATTGGACAGCAGTTTTTCATAGCTAACAACAAGCCCTGATGTCTGTCAGGCAGTTGCCAGCCAGACAGCAGTGTGTGTGTGTTTGTGTGTGCGTAAAGGTGGGGAAAAAAAAGGCAACTGAGAATTTAAATTATTGTCTGGCATATGCACCACAGGTCGATGTAAAATGACAGCATTGTACTTGTAGTGCTTTTCAGTATTATGAGCATGCATAACAACTAATGTATAATAAGATCGGCTCTGTTAAGTTCAAGGGTTGAGTGAGAGGAGTGTTTATGAAAACCCTATGTTTAAGGTATCTTCATAAATGGAGGGAGAGAACTGGTTTATATTAAATTATTTTAATAAAATTTGACACGTGGCATTTAAGATGCTGCCGGAGTTTTTAAAATCAAATGAGCTTTATAGCTGTTGGTACTGTGCATATTAGATGCTTTTGCTTTGGGCACAATAGGCGACAAAATGAGCAATGTTAGGGACGTCAGCACCACCTCAACATGGTGGAACGCAGATAAAGGAGCTCTAAAATTAGTCATGACAAATTGGATAAGGCATCACAACTACGGAAAAAGAGATGATATTTGTGTTTAAAATCCACAGCCAGCTCTTCCTGAGTCAGACTGAGTAATTATGCTGAACCCTTTAAAACGAGAGATCGCTGATTGACACTGACTCTCGTGGAGGAGAGTGACCTCGTTGGATGAGATGAAGTCTTGGGCTGCGGCAACCTTTCTGTCAATCTTTAAAACTAGAGGAGAAAAATGAGTTGTCATCTCTCTACTTAATAAGCATTAACAGGCTCTCACATCAGCAGTAAAGCTTAAACCATTAGAAGTTTAGACCTATGCCAAAGACGCTTGAACAACTGGCAATATGAAATCGGCATATTGCAGTTTATGTTCCGCCGGGCTCTTTTATGGTTATTACAGCCAAGGATCCTTTTTTTCCCCTGTCACCACAGGCGTGTTCTTTCAGAGGCTGAAATCAATACCTCTAAATGGTAATCAGAGAATGTGAACATCCTGAAAATCCAAGAATCATCCAATAAAGGCCCCTTTAGATGGACTCAAACAAGCCTTGTTTCCACTGTTTTCCCCTTTACTTATTGTTGCTTTGATTTATCTGACAAGTTTCTATCTAATTTAGCAGTTCATCCCAGAAACACAGGCAAAGAACCAAAAGGTTATAAAAAATATCAAGCTCTGTTTGACAAGTGCCCTTTTCATATTTTAATTCTCCATCCTGTGATGTGAAATTCACTGCAAGAAAAACACACAAGCTTATTTTCGTATGACGTGTATGTGCACTGCATGATTGCCTAATATAGGAAAACTGCACTGTGACTATTTAAGCTATTATATAATCCAGTGGTGATGCATCCTGGTGGTACAAAAAAATTGTGTTATTTTCATTAAAAGGCTGCAGAGACATGGGCTTCTTAGAGCGTTGGCACAGCCTTTCATCATTCCAGGTGCCATTATTTCAGTAAAGCTCCATTTCATTTTGTGATTGATGCCTCGCTGGCTGTCTCAGCAATCTTGGTCAAAGCCTGGATGTTTGCAGCAGGCTCTCATATCGGCTATGATTCTGTTTATTAATTCAAAGATGTTTTTTTTTTTTTTGTATTTTGCTTTTCACCATCTCTTATTTCTGTGCATTTGTCTCACGCAGGACCTGGAAACTAATCAACAATGGACCGATTGGTTCTGTGCGTGCTGCTGTGTGCAGCTCTGGTAAAGGGATACAGCTGCCCCGGCCGATGCATCTGCCAGCACCTCTCCCCTACTCTGACTCTTCTCTGTGCTAAGACTGGCTTGTTGTTTGTACCCCCCACCATCGACCGCAAGACCGTCGAATTGCGACTTACTGACAATTTCATCACCATCATCCGGAGGAAAGACTTTTTCAACATGACTAGCTTGGTCCACCTCACCTTGTCCCGTAACACCATAAGTCAGATTGTCCCCCATGCCTTTCTGGGCTTGCGTTCCCTTCGGGCACTCCACATGGATGGGAACCGCCTCAGTGCTATAAAAAGTGAACACTTTAAAGGCCTCATCAACCTCCGACACCTCATCCTTGGAAACAACCAAATCCACCAGGTGGCTCCCACCTCCTTTGATGAGTTTGTTTCCACCATCGAGGACTTGGATCTCTCCAACAACAACCTACGCAGCCTTCCCTGGGAAGCTATAGCCAGAATGACCAACATTAACACGCTCACCCTGGATCACAACCTGATTGACCACATTGAAGCAGGGACTTTTACAATGCTCACCAAGCTGGTCCGCCTGGACATGACCTCTAACAGGCTGCAGAAGCTGCCTCCAGACAGCCTGTTCCAGCACGCTCAGGTCCTCTCTGATGCCAAAGGCTCCAGCTCGTCCACCTTGGCTGTCAGTTTTGGCGGAAACCCTCTTCACTGTAACTGTGAGCTGCTGTGGCTGCGCAGGCTGACGAGAGAGGATGATTTGGAGACCTGTGCTTCACCAGAACACCTCATGGACAAATACTTCTGGTCAATCCAAGAAGAGGAGTTTACCTGTGACCCCCCACTGATTACCAAACATGTGGCCACAAAGCCCTATGTGATGGAGGGGCAAGGTGTGACTCTTAAATGCAAAGCTGTGGGTGATCCAGACCCAGATATTCACTGGCGCTCACCAGATGGCAAGCTGGTGCATAATAACTCCCGGACGGTCCTGTATGCTAATGGGACCCTTGATATTCTCATCACCACACTGAAAGACAGTGGGGCTTTTAACTGTGTGGCATCCAATGCCGCAGGCATCGCCACAGCTGCTGTTGAGATCAACATGATCCCCCTACCCTTGTTTGTTAACAACACGGCCCACATGCGTGAGGACCCCGGACTGTCGGACATCACCACTTCCTCCAAATCTGGCAATGATACCAAAGGCTACGACAAGCAGGACAGGAGGGTCATGGTTGCAGACCTCACCTCTTCCTCTGCTGTGATCCACTGGCCATCAGAGCGCCATATCCCCGGCATCCGGATGTACCAGATTCAGTACAACAGCACAGCAGATGACACTTTGGTGTACAGGTAAGCAATGGAGGAGGTGGGATTAATGGGAGGAGAAAAGGGTAGTGCAGTGGAGATATGGGAAAAGGTGAAGCATCTGGAGTTACCATCTGCTGAATGATGCAACTTCCCATTAGTGCACATTGACATATTCCAGAAATGGGAAATTATAAAACATGCTTAAAAAGAGCTTAACTCTTACAGAGTAGCCAGAATAAAAAAAAAAAAAAAAGAAAAAAAGCTAAATTTGCACTGAAATTAATTGTAGCAACCACAGATTGTGAAGTTTTCCTCAGATTATCACGTTTTACAGATTTCTTTTTACACTCTCCAGCGACTGTTGCTGAACTGATTATGAGTCCAGTACCCTAACAGACTAAGTGGTCTTGTCAGCATCATTAGTATATAATATGACAACAACAATAACATGAGGTCCAACTATTTCACTGCATGTAACAGTTTGTATCATTAGCAAGGGTTGGCATTAATTTGCTGCTGCAGAGAGTGGGATCCACAATGCTAGGCTTTGTGGTGGTGGTGGGGAAGGAAATGTTCAGATCTTTTTGCTTACTGAAAGTTAAAAGTCGAACTGCATCATATTAAAAAAAAAAAGCCTTTAGATGTACAAGAGGGGTCTTGAGAGGAATAATATGATTTACATTTTATGTTGCCATTTTTTCCTGTTTTTTTTTTAAAGGGAGGTTATCAGGCGTTAATATTTCCCAGTTAAACTTTTGCTGTTTGTATTAAGAGAAATGGAGATGTAATATAGTATTTAAAAGATATGATTAAATAAAAAAAATGAAAGTACTGATGTAACAGAATGGGTCCCTGTAGTGTTATATTACCATCATCATTCCTTACAAAAATTAGATAGATGCAAGTACATCAGAGCAGGTGCATTTTTTACAGCAGGAATCTCAAACGCTGGTCCTCAAGGGGCCACTGTTCTCCGGCTTTTAGATGCTTCCCTGCTCCAACACACCTGATTCACATAAAATAGATCTAACAGCTCGTGTTTAAGTTCTGCACAGTGGCTGAATAATTTGCGTCCCTTATTTAAAATATGGGATAAAGCTACCATTTCCAAATCTTCATCATTCATTCATTTTCCAAACCGCTTATTCCAATTCAGGGTTGTGGGGAAGCTGGAGCCTATCCCAGCTGGCTTTGGGCAACAGGCAGGGTACACCCTGGACAGCTCGCCAGTCCATTGCAGGGCCACACAGAGAGACAAACAACCACTCACACTCACTCCTAGGGACAATTTAGAGTGACCAATTAACCTATCATGCATGTCTTTTGGATGGTGGGAGGAAGCCAGAGTACCTGGGAGAACATGCAAACTCCACACAGAAAGGCCACTGACCAAACCAGCCAAGGATCGAACCAGCGACCTTCTTGCTGTGAGGCCACAGTGCTAACCACTGCACCACCGTGCAGCCATCATTTCCAAATCTTTTCAAATTTAATAATAAGCTTCACATGATACTTTTGAAATCTATGACACGAATTAAGAGTAGTTTTGTATTCATGGAGGATACTAATAACAGTGGTTGACATTGTTTCATTCTGTCTCTTTTTTTCTAAGCTTTCATCAGATTTAATGAGTAGCTCTCCTGTATAATTTTCTCATTCTGTTTCGGCATGAAGCCGAGTGTTGTTTTGTCTTTAGGTGGTACATTATTACCTACAAATGATAACCATCAAAGTCTCCCTTTAGGGAAAAGGAACAAGCTTTTAATTATATTAACACCAATGTTGACCTGAAGTCAGTACCTTTCTCCTGCGTATTTAGAGAAATCTCACGCTTGCAGTCAAACTGTGACCTTAGGTAATCACACATCAAAACTGTCTTCACAACATGCATCACTTGTCCTGCAGCCTGCAGCTGTTATGGTGTAATCGTCACACTGAACCTTTTTTTTTTATTTTTTTTTTTACCTTGTTTATCACCTCTGCTGTCACTTCATACACAACCCCAATACGTTCATATCTCACAGGTATTTTGAGATATAACATTTTCTCTTATAAGTGTTGCTTTTTTATGCCACAAGAATGACACATATTTAATGCTAGAATGGTCCTTGATGCCCTTTTCTTTGTGTAGCTGGTATATTTGTGTGATTTAATGCACCTCATGCAAATCAGTGAAGGTGTGTGATGTGATTCTCATTATTAAACATTCACATCTTTAACACTGTTCTCTTTTTCTTTGCTCTGCAGAATGATCCCATCTGCCAGTAAACACTTTGCAATCAATGACCTGGCTGCAGGACGGGAGTACGACCTTTGTGTGCTTGCGGTATACGACGATGGCATCACATCATTAACGGCCACACGTGTGGTTGGATGCGTGCAGTTCCACACAGCCAGCGAGGTCAGCCAGTGCAGGTTCATGCACAGCCAGTTCTTGGGAGGCACCATGATCATCATTATCGGCGGGATTATCGTTGCATCGGTGCTCGTGTTCATAATCATCCTGATGATCCGTTACAAGGCGTACAGCGGTCCAGTCGACAACAAGGCTAAGGTTGGGTCCAGCATGCATTCACAGACCAACGGCAGTCAGCAGCGGCTCCAGCGTTCTGCTTCCAAGCAGCCATCTGACGAGGGCCAACGCGAGGCTCAGGCACCCAAAGAGTGCATGGCACTGGTCCTGAGAGTGGACGAACAGAAGAAGGAAGATCCAGCAACCACCACTGCCATCCTGGAGGTGGAGCTGCCTCCAAATATAGACAAGATGAAGAGAAGAAGCAGTATGGATGCACAGCCCTCTGGTCCACCATCTGAGGACACTCAGACAGACAGTAGTCTGACAGGATCCACCATGTCCCTGTGTCTCATAGGCCCCAATGCTGGTACCAAGGAGGCTCCCAGGCTTAAGGACAAGAAAAGTGCTCTAGCCACTGTGGGGTTGCTTCCCAACGAGTTGGCACGAACTAGGCACAGATTTTCTTTTGATGGTGGGGATTATTCCATATTTCAGAGTCATAGTTACCCACGCAGAGCGAGGACGAGGTGGCACAAGTCCACCAACCAGCTCAACGTGGAATCATCGCCGCTCGCCAACAGGAGAGTTACGTTCAGCAGCACTGAGTGGATGCTCGAGAGCACAGTGTGAGAAAAGCCGTGTAGCCAAAAAAAAAAAAGAAAAACCAAGAGGCTCAGCCACTCACAAACGTACACATGTATAAAACACATTTACATACCATGTAACAGCAAACGATAAAAACAAGCACATTAACTTACATATGCTAACTTTCTGTGAGTTGCTGGAGAAAAACACCATCTTCCTTCATCCTGCCTTCCCATCATACTCCCAGAGAGGTTTGTTGGCCATGTCCTTTCTTTATGCAGCAGTGCCTTATTCCTAAAAACGTACGAATGGAGGATGCTGCTCACTGTAGTCATAAACGTTCCTCTCTGGCATTGCCTCCCACTCTGATAACGGGAAGCATTACTTTACATTTTTATTTTTCACTGTTTTTCTGTGATACGCCGAGGGAGGGAGGGGAGGGGCGTTTGGATGTGACTGTTTAATTGTTTTAAAAAAAAAAAAAAACGAAAAAAGAGAAAAAAAAAAAAAAACTTCATCAAGCAGTAACTGTAAAGTGAAAAACCAGGTATCCTGTTATGTCAATCATGTTTTGGGTTCTTTCCAATAAAAGAAAAAAAAGGAAAAAAAGAACTTTTGCACAGAAGACACGAGATACAAGGACAAGTATCACCACCAGTCTATACAATAAGAAAAACTGAAAGAGAACAAAGTTTTCAAAGCCCGATTTCTACAGTCAGCTGAGGGAGGATGGATGTGGAAACCTGCCGTGGATTCCTCTCTGACGGTCAGACTGTATGATGTTAAATAGATATTGTTCCAGATGTGACTGTATATTAATCGGTACTGTATCTGGCTGGTCTAGATAAAAGGCAACAAACAAAAAAGACATATATAAGTATATTAAAACATTGGTGTATGTGTACTAACTATGTAAGTAAGTAAGTCATAATGTCACATGACTTTTTACAGAGCATTTGGGTGTTGGCTGCAAGTTTTTACATTAAAAACCTGTGTCATCACACCCTTTCCTATTTAGTATGTCAAAGTTTGGACCATTTATCCCCTCATGAAGGGTATTAAAAAAATTTTGTGTGGGTTAACTGTATCAGTGGCAGTTTCTTCTTGTGCTGCAGTGTCCACTGCAGCAAGGGACACATGAATTGAAATGATAAATATTTGATTCTTCGGTGCTATTTATAAGGCTCCTGTGAATGCATCTCGCCGGCGATGAAGTGGAGTAAGATGTGGGACGACGAGGGACGTGCCAGCTGGACGTGGGGTTGAATTGAGATGCAGCCAGCTGTTATTTTGCAAGGCTGTAAGAGCCATAGCTCATCACAAGAGGGAGACAAAGCTGTGAATGGTTCCCATTTAACTGCAGACTGAGGCGAGATTGTATTAATTAGTTATTAGCAGGAAATGTGCATCGCATCCTGCACTTAAGAATTGTAGTTTTCAGAAAAGGAGTCAGACTTTACATTATTTACCTCTTAAGCATTTAAAATCAGCGTTGCACAACACTTGACAGATTAGGAATCATTACAAAAGCCCATTTGATCATTTAACAAATTAACCAGAGTGCCTTTTCTTTCTACACATGGAAACACAGTTTAAAACAGCTGATAAATATGTTCCTTCAGTTGCATCTCATTTCCTTCGGTACTCTATTTTGTTCAACTTGTTGTCATGGTGATACATACGGTACAAAGACATGAATTACTTATCAATGTTGTGATCAGACATCATAGTGAATTAATGCATATTCAAACCAAAATTTTTAATTATTAGAAATGGAAATGTTATTGTGGATGTAAATCCTTTTTAAAGATAAATTTTATGTTTTATTTAGATGCTGGATAAGTTGTTAAAAAGAGCATGACACCAGGTGAAGAGACAATCTGGGTGAATTAGTGATATTTGTTTGATTTGACAGAAAACATCCTCTTCCTCAGATTACAACCAGGTTTGCACAGACTCAGATAAAACAGAGCTGTTTGGACAGAAAGAGATATAAAAAAATTTAAAAAAAAAGGGGTGCAAAAAGATAAGTCATACAGGAGGTTTTCAATCCTCTTGAGTCTCTTATTTGCATCTGCTGTGACAGAGAAGATTGAATCCAAGAACGGGGTCATCCTTCCATCTGTCTTCATCACTCTTCAACTATTTCTTTCTTCTTTTTTTCTTTTTTTTTTTTGTACCCTGAAGATTCCCATTTTACACATCCTTAAATTGTCTTTTCCCAGCTAGAGGAAGACTAAACTTCATGGTGTGATTTCTCAGCTGTCACAAAAACTTTTCAGGCCCAAACCATTAACTACTGACACTTTCAGCCTGGAAATGTGCTGCAGACCATTTCTCCCAGCAGGGAATGTATTTATGTCAGCTCCTATCTGTGACCATTATTCAAGACCAAATCTGCTTAGGTAGGAGGACACGAAGATTTCACCCTATCCTAAAGAATTGGCTTGGACAGCCAAGCTAGCAAACACAAAGTGTAGAGCAAAGTGTTTTATCAGCAGTTATGAATATTTGCAAAAAAAAAAAAAAGTGCCTTGACTTGGTGAAGGCAATAACTTTTTTCACTAAATATCCAATTTCATATTATGTTGCATGAAAGTGTGTTTAAGTTAAGCCTACGCATGGTTCAAGATGCAATATAGTTTCATGTTATCAATGTAACTGTCTAGTGGTGCAGTAATTTGTTCATTTTATTTTAGTTTTACAAGTCAGTCGAGTGTACACTGAGCAAAACTACAACTTTATGATGCTGTGGAGGCATTTTTTTTAAAAATAAATATTGTATGTCTCTCAAAAAAAAGACAGAGTGCATAAAATTTGCATGCACACATCTCAGTAACATTTCTGTGGCCATCATAACAATACAGCCACAAACACCAAATATTATGATCAAAGCAGACAGCTGGAACTATCAGTGTTGTTAAATGCAGTAATTTAACTTCACTCGTTCATATTCAGTGTACAAAATACCCCAAAATTATTTTATTCAAATCAATGAAATATGGTTGTATCACAGTTTTGTGATATATATGATATATACATATACATATATATATATATATATATATATATATATATATATATATATATATATATATATATATATACATATACATATACATATATATATATATATATATATATATATATATATATATATATATATATATATATATATATATATATGAACTATATATATATATGAACTATATATATATATATATATATATATATATATATATATATATATATATATATATATATATTATAATTAAATATTTTTAGAAATGATCAGACCTTTTTAAGAATACACAAAGTAAAGGAGAAGGTCAACTTAGCAGACACATGGATAAACATTTCCCATGTCAAATGTCCTGAAAACCTTGACCCTTGATCAAACCATTTAAGTTAACAGCAAAAGTGTAAACTTAAGTTTTACAGCATGATCTATGCAGGACCACAGGGTCTTTTTTCCTCATATATGTGGGACACAGTTACAAAGTTTCCTAGTTCTAGGCCAGATACTTTCTGCAGTGCAATCAGATTATGGGGGAAAAAATAAGAGCAAAAGAATAGGGTACTGATGCTGCTTGGACCATTAATTAGTGTTTAGACAATTGTGCCACCAGCCAAGTTCTTAAATTTGCTGACATGTCAACAAATTCAGATGTGGTAGGCTTATGAATTTTGTAAAAATGCCTTATAAAGAAATAGAGGGGGAAAAGCCATTAAGTCATAGTGCATTTATTTATGTGCCTGTTATAACTATGGGAAATTATAATTCCAAGCTTTTGTGTTCATTTTTTTTATCTATTTGATCTAAACACTAATTCTTACAATGACAATGCTCATGTGCCTTTTTTTAGCTGGTAATGTTTATATTTGACACCTCTGCTGTAATTTCCCATCAGTTATTCACCTGCTCAGCATGGGAAACGTATTACTTTAGATTTTATCATCCATCTATCTGAAGACCAGGGATGTCTGATCACAACCTTTGTTCTGGTCTGTAGTTGAGGTAATTCCGTCTGATTCAGACTGAACTAACAAACCAGCATGTCCATTCCTCATGTCTTGCCTCTAGCAACTCTCAACACTGTGGAACAGAATTTGTTTAAAGTGGAAACAACAGCGTGACTTGTTATCCAATCCATCTGTGGACATTTGCAGTGGTGGACAACACAAAATGATGCAGCCTGAAGTCCAAGATGGCTTTCTGAAAAGCATGAGCATGAGGTTTCTGTTTATTTTTTATTATCACTTCAACAGTGAGAACAGCTGTAAGACACACTCAGCTGTGGATTTTTGGCCTTTTTTATCAGACTGCATATTTACCGTGTTTGCATTTTTTTTTTTTTTTTAAACCTCCATCAACACAATTTGACTTGACTTTCATTTTCTTTTTTCTGCATCCAAGATTCGTGCAGCTGCAGCCAAACTGAACTCAGCTCGCTCTGTGCTTCTTGGAGAGAACACTTAGCCTATTGACACAGACTTAGGGAAGTGCTTCAGGCTTTTGCAGAGCACACAATTTCAAAGTGGTTTACCAACACTTCCCTTGGCATCAGATTATCTGAATACCCAGATGGTACAGCCTCATGATTTGTTACCAGGTTCACACAAAGACAATGTTAATAAGGTTAAAATAAACTTACCGGTAGGTCTAGTGAAAATGTTGAATTTTTAGGTGGTGCTACTGGCTCTTCTCCTCCTCATAAACACACACCTTACAGGGGAGCACGATCTGCTACTTATCACTACTGAGCCGAGATACTTGGAGTTCTTGACTAGCGTAACAGCAAAAGAGCTCCCTGACAGGTCACTAAGTGTATTCACTTTGATCACAAACAGCAGCTTATTAATGTCTATCTTCTGCCTGATAACGAAGAGCCTTTGCAGGCAGGCAGGATTTTGGTGAGCTGTTTGATCCTCAGTTGTCCATGGAGAGGAGACCGCCCTGTGTTTCTTGACAAATCAGAACAATAACAAGGCTTCCTATCGGAAAATGTCATCTCCACCATAGGTTATTTCAAAGTGTTCAACTATGAATTAATAAATCAGTTATGTACACAAATTTAGCGCTATTGATGCAGTCCTGTTCTTTGGCTTCAAACAAGCTCAGCTGAAGAGATCCGTGGGAGGATGTGTTGTAGCATTTACAGACCCACATGTTAAAGGATGTGAAGTGAAATATCAGACATGCGCTATAACTCGCAAGATTAAGATTCAGATACATTATTTTTAAGTTCCCCAAAAAATATGATTAAAATTTAATTCAGATTAATCTGACTTTAATATTTAACATCTCTATTTTCTCTAATGAAACCTCCTTACAAGAAAAAAGGCCTCACAATACTCAAATTGATGGAAAAAATATAAATATAACTTAGTTAATTCTGTACATCACGATATTATTGACCTTTATGAACCTCAGCACTCTTTTTTGTGTTCTATGATAATGCAAGAGCACGATGAATTATATAAAAAGGTAGAAAAACTAGATATCATGAAACTGATGTTTTGTTTTTTTTATTTCTTTACCACCTTTAATGTAATAACACTGAAAATAATCATTTTTTTACTAACCTGACAAATGTTGTCAAATATCCCATCATCTTAAATAGAAAGCCAAAAATATTTCTTCAAGAAAATTAAAAAGAAACAGAAGGGGATTTTTATTTTACATTTGAAAGCTGTTAAAATGTATAAAATTTTAAAACACAAATAAAAGCAAATGCATATTTTTTGATAACTGATGAAAATTTTCACCTTTTTTCCTTCTAAAAAAATAATAAAAAGAAAATTCAGGACAGAAGTCTGAGATGAGATTCAATAATCAATCAATAATAAATATTACACTGCTCCTCTTCATGCTGCTGCTCTCGTACAGAGCTGATGAGATTCTGCTTATCGCCCACAGACAAGACCAACAGCACAGGCGTGTTGATGCTGAACACAACAACAGAAGTTGGCGAGCCGTCTCTGCAGCTCAGGTGGATACGAAGAGTCTGCAGTAGTCTTCTTAGTCATTAGCTGTGCATCTGTCTCAGTCTGCAGAACTATCATCTGAGCTCTCTTCTCCCGCTGCCTTCCAGTTTTTCCTCCTCCTCTTTTTGGAAAGTGGCCCTGAGTCCGAGTCATTGTGGGTGTCCTGCTTTCTCTTTTTACGACTGCGAGTCTGTTTCTCCCTTTTTTCCTCCTCATTACTGTCTCCTGCGCTGCTGTCCTCATCCCTCCCTTTGCTCTTCACAGTTTTCTTGTTTTTATGTCGGCTTTTAGTCCTTTTTCTCTTCTTCTGCTTGTCTTTCATGGCAGTGCTGTCATCACTGCTGCACTCGCTGCTTGAGGACTCGTCTTTCTTCCACTTGCCGTCCTCCGCTTTCTTCTTCTTTTTCTTCTTCTTCTTCGAGGACTTTTTGGAACGTTTTGACAGGCACGCTTCTGTGTCAGACTTGGATTTCTTCATTTTGTGCCGCCCAGTCTTTTTCATGGTGCCTGTTTTTTCCCTAACAGACAAAATGGACAACATGTTTTTGTTTTGTTTTTTTGTTTCTCTTTTCAAGACAGCAAAAGCTCATTGGTTGATTTTTTTGCTGTTAAATAATGCTGTATTTGTCATATTGGAATAGTCCAACTATCCTAACCACAGAAATATAGCTAGTGAAAATCAATCCCTCTTCTAGTTGCCTGAAACCTTCTTTAAAGTCCATAAAAAATAACCCCTCCTGGTTGCATTGTGGAGATTTCAGTCTAAACTGGTAAAGCCTGAGTGTGTATAGAAACATTAACATTAAGCAGTGCTAGTTTGGAGGGTTTGTTCTCACAACTCCATGTCTTATCCATTAAATTCTAGTTTGATTACAAATGTAGGTTTCTTTTGCTCTCAGGCAGAAGAATTACTTGGTGCAGTTGTGTATATTTGCTTACCCATCACTTTCAAACTCCTCAGGGTAAAGCTCCTTGAAGCCACTATGTCCCCATCTGTGATGTGAATACAATGGACAGACACATTTTGCACCTCTTTATAAATCTGCTGCGACTGCATAAAAGTACAGGTACATGTGTACTGTCACTGAAACACCACAAAAATGAAAACAATTTACATTTCAGGAAGTAGCCCAATAAATTAACTATATTTAGTCATGCTGTGTACCTGTCAGGATCTCCGGCCTCAAATTCATAAAGTTTGCGGGTCCAGTATCGAGCTTCCCTGTCGTCATGCTCTGTTACTGGCTCTCTGCTTCGACTCCTTACTCTGGGTTGATCAGACACTCGGTCACAGTGCATACGCCCTCTGGAATGAAACCATTACCAACAAATCATCAAGCCAACATACACTAACAGCCCTCCATACTGAGAGACACTCACTCTGCGTGTCTCTCAAAGGGGATGAGGTGTCACTTGTGTTTGGATGGCTCAAATTAAACTGGGACATTCACTGCTCCTACCTCATACTGCCTGTATCTGGAACGTGTTTGTGGTGGGATGTTTGGATTTCCCAGTCTCGCATTTTCCACATCTCCATCTCCTCCTGGATCTGCAGTGGGTCAACAGAAACATGTGTATTGAAGACTACACAGAGACATATTAATGTACATTTCTGATCAGAAGTCCACACACGTCCATGTGCCAAAATGTCAAGGCAGTAACATGTTTTGAACAGGAGCTGGAAAGTATCACAGGTATAAAAAAAATAATAAAATTGTAAATATACGTTAATTTAAGAAAAACAAAAACCTCACTGAGACTGAATATTCTGAATGTCTTTCATGCTGCCAAGAACTCTTGAACTTTACATTAGTGATCTGTTTCAACAAAAAAGAGCTTGTTTGACAACTTTAAGAGGACTGATGGACACACAGTAACATGGAAAGGTCCAAAGCAAATGTGATAAAAAAAAATTTTTAAAAAAAAAAGGGGTCAAAGACTCACAAGTAAAGAATGTCTCTTACAGCTCTTTTTTAAATAGGTACAAATTTCAAGACTATTGGTAAATATAAATAATAAAAAAAAAACACACATGTAAGTGGTTATCGTAACATTTGTTAGGAACAACGCCAGAAACTTACACATTCATGTTTAGAAATTACAAGAATGATCAGACTGAAGTTTACAGATGAACGAATGAACACAAACAAAAAACTTTTTTTTTTTAAATCATTTTTAAAATGGTCTAATGAGACAACACTTAATTGTCAGGGAATTTGAAAAAAATATACACATACAGTATGTTGATGAATAAATAAATAACCAATAAAAAGAAGAAGGAGATACCAGGCACAGCTGACTGGCACACACCTGCTACTCTCATGTCCAACCAGCCACTTCTATAATAAGCAGTACAGTGCAGGGTCCTGAAGAGCCAATCAGGAGGGATGTCAGCCTGCCAGCCTGGGTGTCATTATTACTGAGAGTGTTTTTAGTTATGTTTTTTTTTTTTTTTTTGGTTTGCTGTGCTGTGTGCTGTCCGCTGTGCCAGGCGAACTCTGGAGAGCATTGTTTGTAATGAGTGTTGGCTGGGAAGAACTCATGGGTAACAGTGTATTGAACTGAAACAGGTACAAAATCAACATGTTAAACTAAAGTTGTGTTGTTTTTGGAAATAATCTCACTTTGAATTTAATGCCAGCAACAAGCTGAATTTTGATTTAAAATATGAACTTTTTCTTTTTCTGTGCCTCAATATTAAGCTCAGCTTAGCTCCCCTGTTGGACTTGTCTCCTGATCCTCTAAACAAAATGCTCTTATCACCGTCTAATGCAGGTAAGACATGTAGGTTCTTCACGCAGTACCTTACTTAAAAATAGATAAATAGTTATCCCCTTAAGTAAATTATAAATAAGTAATATATGTTAAACCTGATTGAGGATGTTTCACAGTTTTTCTTTAACAATTACAATAAAAGACTACATTTACACAGTAGCATCTATATAACATTTAGTTATATGTGTGTATATAAAGCTAATTCACGACATAATTTCCCAACCATTCAGGTTTTTATAGAACACACAGCCACCAATACTATTTGTAATGATAAATTGATTATTTGCCATTTTGAGATAACTCTCGCTGGTTGCCATTATTTCATGAGGCCAGTGTAAGAAAAATGAATGCAGATATTTGTTCTGCAGGCATTATTGTCAGAGTGGCTGCTGTGAAATGATGATGTTTCCAATTATTGTGGTTGTCTAGAAAATCTTTACACATTAGAGCACAGCAGAGTGCAGAACGGATCAACTCCAGTAAACAGAGGCAAAGCAGACACAGTCAATGAAGCTCACTTGTGTTTAGCAATTCTGTCATTTGCCTTTAGAAAATAGTCATGTAATGATATGCAAAAGAAAACTACATCATATAAATATTAGCTTTTCTCTCTGATTTCTGCTCTTTACTAATCAGCATGAAGGCTAGAAAAAAGCCTATGTTCCACTCCACCAAAACACAATGCTGCTTCTCAACAAGTGTTTTCACTTGTTTCATCTGATCAGACCTCTCTGGATGACTGAACAGTGGCTGTTCTTGGTGAACTGCTCTGTTCCTGTCTTGTTAGTTTTGTTGCTGGACAAGCAGAGAATATTAACTTGAGATGCGTTTGTTGTCTTCCTCGTCCTTAAGACTTTCTAACTTTGATGTCTTTAGCAAGACATGTCAGATTCACCCCAATTCATGTACAATATTAGCAGAAAATGCATTTAATTACGGCATAGGAGCGGATAATGTGTTACTTTTTTTAATATGTGCAGAGTTGTATCTCTAAGCAGTTAGATGATGGCATAATTTGACATAATTTCTTGACACAAACGCACCTTGTTGTGGGCATCTGTGTGCCGGATTACATTCCTCAGCAATGTCTTCCCCATCGGCTGCTTGGACATGGTGACTCCTGACATGTCAAAAATGGACAAACTGGTGTTTTATTTTATGGGAAAAGAAAGAAATAAAGTTAAGGCTGGAGTGAGCAAAAAATAGATTATATCCTAAATACAGGAGATCATTACAAGACTTTAGCACTCAGCTCGTTAGCTACTGCTGTATATTTCGCTATATTTGTACGAAACATGTTTAAATCTAGTCCGTGAACTATGTCCAGATAATGTCAGACTACCTGTTAGCCAACGTTTGGTAGTTATGTACAAACTGTACCTTTCGGAAATGAGCTGTATCTGCGAGGAACAAAACAGCACACAGGCTCTGCCGGTACTTCCGCTGCGAGATTGTCGCACAATCTACGTCACTAAACTGAAACTGAATGATGATTGGACCAGAGACCTATCAATCATGACGTGGCACTAAAGCTCTGCAGGCTGTGAACGTCCATCCCTCTAACTTTAGTTATTTTTTATGTTTTTATTTTTATCTCAGAACGATTTATTTTTAATTACGAAAAGGGCTTAAAACTACACTGATCAAAGATATTTTCTGACAAAAAACAAAGAAAAAAACACTATCTTGAGTTAAATAAATAAATAAAAATCAAGAGATCCCAGAATCCCCAAATCTTCTTTCAAACCGAAAATCAAGCAGTATGAACATTTTTTGGAGAATGAGAAAAGGTTGATGAAGCGAGAGAAAAATATGTATGACATGTAACAGTGTGAAAAAGTTAAATGAGAATTGAGGGGAAACTCTATTGGCTATTTTGATTTCTCATGTAAACTATTCATAAAGGCAGGGATAGAAGGGATGTGGTAGGAAGTTTTACACCACATTATAACTTAAACCTGGACTTATAGGGAAGATTAAAAACCACTTAGATGTAGCCCTTTTCCCATCAGTATCACTATCTGCAAGCATTTTAACAGTATCATCAAGATTATTCTAATAAAAAAAAAAAAACATGGTATTTTCATGGTAAGATAGTCCAGACATGTGGGTACCAAGACAGTAATCACAGAAAATGAAAAAGTAGATGAGGGGTCAGATTGGTGAGGAATCACAGTAGTTGTCAAAATTAGACAGGAAAAAGTCCAAGCTTAGAGTGAAACTTTGTAATAATATCAAATTGACAACTTGAAAATAAAGTAGAAGGGGTAAGAAACAGTCCCAATATGATAGAATAAAGAAACAAAATTATTCACAGCAATTTAAATCAAATACTTTTCACCACAGCTAAGCATCCAACTATTATGAAATGAGACAATGGTACACATAGTTTTACACAAAAAAAAAAACATGAAAATCTGTAAGAAATGCAACAAGTTCAGTGTAAAGACTAAGAACCATAAGAATATGGATGTAGTGTGGAGGACAAAAAAATTATATTTACATCCCTAAAATCGGGACTAATTCTGTATTATTAATTATTAATTAGGACTACATACAGATTTGTACTATACAGTTCTTTTCAGAGAGTGTGTAGGCTGATAAGGATTTTATTGGAGTGGTAATATGCCAGAAGGAGGCAGTAACTCAGCTTGAAGGATACTTAGTGGGTTCACCCTGCAAAGAAGAAAACTTCAGTTTACTTTCTATGTTCATCTCCTTCGTGCAATTTATGGTTCATACACGCTTCTCTTATTAATCCTCCAGCTTACATTAGAAGTACACATGCAAACCTTCAGTGTCTGGCAGAAATAATTAAATATAGCTTTTTGCTGAAACAAAAGAATGTTTAAATAATGTAGTGTCATACGATATATTTAGTTGTCATTAGTTTAAAACAACAGCATCTCCCAGCACACATCATCTGGTTGAAGTGGCTAAGACATAAAGAGAGGAGTTTATGCAGATTTGGAAATGGTAAAAGCTGCAGTAACACACTGATAACACTTCACAGTGTTAACACTTCTGACACATATCAGTGTCTAACTTCTATCTGTTAACATCATGTTGCTGTGTTTGCATGCACAAATGCTGCATAATGCATGCTATCAGCTGTTTCTGCTTTGACTTCCAAGGTAAATTCCTACTGCTGCAATGTCATGTGGGTGTAAGTGCTGTCAGTCTGCATCGCCACGTTCTTGTTCTCTGTTTAGGGGTAGCTGAACCAACTGTCCATAACAATAAGACTTGTCTGTTGTTGGCAGACTGAACAATGGCAGACCAGAATACAAAATGAGGCAGAAAACAGGAGAAAGGGGACTTGTGGGGACCATTTAGCCCAGTCTCATAAAATAATGAATGAAAATTTCTTCTATTGTGCTTGAGGACACAAAATTTTAAATTTGCTCTTATGAGAGCTTTGCCTCAAAGATATTGTATTTTTTATTGAGATTTGTTTCAAGCCTGCACAATGTTTGGATTTTTCTTTACACACTGAGGTAAATCTTAGAGATACATTTTGACCTTTAGTGCTTAAACCCAACTGTTTGTGTCTGTGTGTCATAAATATTAAAATGTTTTGGTTGTAAAAACTTCAGAATAAGTAAAAGGATAAGTATGAAAATGCTAAAGAGACCTCAGACACACCTCCAACCTGTCAGTCTTGCAAACTGCAGGTATGCAAAATGAGATTTCCTAAACTCACACTGTAAAGAACAAAGAACCATTAAATAATAAAAGCAGCCATCTCACTGAGCGTGAAAACAGCAAGTTTTTTTTTTCTTTTTGCAGCAACACGTTTTGATACTCACCTCATATTTTGCTGCCCCAATTTCACCGACTGTGGCAAAGTAATACGGAATCCCAGTGGGATTCTGTTCCAGCCATTTTTCTGGGGAGCACCGAGTACCAGCAGTCATATCAATGAACTAGTATTTTTGGGGGGGTTTTTCTTTTTGCACTTTATTATTTCTCTACCCTGTTCACATTAGCAGTTCCTGGACTTTAAGCCACCTGGGTAGCAAGTCCTTTGCTGGCTACTACAGCCAAACCCCAACCGACGAGGAAGAGGTCAGAGTAAGCCTCTGGAGTGATCAGCCCTCTTGGTGGTGGTCTAAGCCCCACTGGCTTGAGTCCAGGAATTGCTAATGAGAGCAAGCCAGAGTGAATACACTGAACAAATAATTTCTCTTCTAATGTTTCCTGCATGAACGATTGCTCCTACATTGGTCTTGAAATTCAAGTGGCAAAACTCAGTTATATTTTGCTCAAATTTTTCTTGTCCAAATAAGGACTGCAGATGCATGCCTGATATATTCATGGACACTGCCGTGTTTCTAGATAAAGTAAAACCAATTCTATTCCAGTTGAACACCTTTAGATTTCCTTTTAATATTTACAGAATGTGGCATCATGACATATCAGTAAGAAAGAATGAGACCATTTTTTCAGCCATGGAGTGGTAGAAAATCACTTATCTATGTATTTTTACATAGAACACTTCACCACTGTCAATTCTCCCCTGGGCAGACCAACTGGTTTCCTAGGCAGCACCTCATAAATATATTATGAGGCAACAACCTCTCAGTTCAATAAGCAGTCACCACAGATTTCTGAAAGAATTAATCAACAGAATTATTTTCAAAACAGGATTCTTTTGAAAACATTTCACATTCAGTAATCCAGCACATGAATTCATAACTCACACAGGTACACATTAACATTTATACACTTGTCAGTGTTTATCTTTATACCTCCAATCACTTCCAATCAATTATTCAATAAAGAACAAACCTGCCCATTCAGCTGCAGTAGCACTGATTGTAGGCAGGCCCACTCTATGAAGAAAAGCTATCTTAGAGGCGCCTCGAAACTGAAGGAGATAGTGCCTCCTAACAGAATTTGGTTCCTTGCCAGCAAGTGCAAAACAAACCAAGAAAATGACCCACCTTGTTTTAGCCTGTTCCAGCTTCTGTTTGCAGTGTGATTGCTTCTCATTTCAGTGGTTCTCTATAGCGCATGCCCCACCTTGCAGGTAGGCAGAAACAGCCCCTCCGATGATCTACATAGTTCATAAACTGACTGATCTGCCTTTCTGAAACTGTGGATTCAATGCAGAATTCATCAACCGCAATATCGATGGTTGTATATGATATACTATTTATACACAGAGTATAGATATATATGATAGGTGGACTTGGGGTTGGAGGACCCTGGTAAGCACCCAAACTGGCAACGAAGGAATAGCCCCTGAGCTAGACCTTTAACCCACCAAGGTTGGTCCTTGAGCTGTACCATCCTGCAGCATTCCTTGTCCAATACACCTGAATGAAATACTCAAATTCCCTCTTCTGCATGTCATTCAGCTCTGCAAAGGCCTGGTAACGAGTCATTCATTTAATACAGGTGTGTTGTACAATGGTTGCATCTAAAAGTTTCAAGACAATAAGTCTCAAGGACTGAACTTGGGCACTCCCATGGTCTACACTGTTTTATTTTACAAAGCCTTTCTTGGTTTAATGATTTATTATTGCATCTTCTTTTCCAATTTTAATTTCATATCCATTTTTGATCATTTTTATGTTTTTGTCAAAAGTCTGTACGTGTGGGGTGTTTTTTAGTGTAATGATGCAGCTGTCGGGGCTGAGATGCCCTTTCGAAGAATCTCACTTAGGTTTATTCTTGGCATTTGTAAAGGTTATTGTGGTATTAACAAAACCAGTAAATGGTTCACTTTAATGTATAAACCTTACGGTCTAAACTAATTCAGTGTGTGCATGTTTTGGACAGTAGCTGATTTATAATAACAGGAGCTTTGAATTCATTGCTTTCTTCCTAACAGAAAATACATTAACATCACGACTTCTTCTCTAAATTACATTTGACAATAAGAATGGATGAGATTTCCAGGGACAAAATCTTATCAGTGGGGCTTCGTGCATATCTGCTTGAAGGTCACTGAAATGGACAACACTGATAACTTGCATTTCATAGCAGGCACAGTCATAATTTGCAATCAGAATCCATTGTGATCATACAAACAATCTGCTCTATTTTAGCAACTCATTTGATTTACAAATTGGCTTCTTTCGTGCCGCCCCTGTAGCAAACCAATTTTCCTCTCACCCTCTGGCTCCTGGAGTGTTGGAATAACTCTGTCCTCATTCTGAACAGTGATGTCACTTCTTATATATCATCCACATGTAAATCTCAAATAGTTTCTGTTACAAATGCTTTGTTTCCCACAGTTCTCTCAGTCATGTCACGGTCTGCTAAATCTTTATTGTCTCTGCTGAGGCCTGCATTTGTCCATGCCTTTTTAATATTTGAGCATAAACAATAAAAGTAATACTGTGAGGAATAAAAGTGAGTCCACAAATAAATAAATAAAAAAAATCAGTATGTTGAAGGCTGGAGGGCTTTGCAAATGAATACTAAAATGTCAGACTGATACATCTGTTTTATTTGCACGAGCTCCCTCCTTCTCTTCTTTTTCTGGAGGACAAGGCGCTTAATAAGTTATTGCCTAATATCAGCAAAAAGTCATCTGTGTACACAGTATGACTTTGATTAACTCCTCTGAGAGAACATATGTTTTACCCTGCACATAAATAAGCACTGGCAAATATTAATATTTTTAATGTTGTCTTCCTGCTTGCAGTAGAAGAGTTTCCAAATAAGAATCAGTCCTTACTAAATTAATATTTTCACTAAATTTACTTCCAGGAAAGTCAAAATAACATGTCAGTACATTTGAACACCTCAGAAGATGTCTGTGGACTTTTTCCTATTTATCTCCATCCATCCATCCATCTTCTGCCGCTTATCCGGGGTCGGGTCGCGGGGGCAGCAGCCTAAGCAGGGAAGCCCAGACTTCCCTCTCCCCAGCCACATTTGCCAACTCTGCGGGGGGGATCCCGAGGCGTTCCCAGGCCAGCCGAGAGATGTAATCCCTCCAGCGTGTCCTGGGTCTTCCCCGGGGTCTCCTCCCCGAGGGACGTGCCTGGAACACCTCACCAGGGAGGCGTCCAGGAGGCATCCTGACCAGATGCCCGAGCCACCTCAACTGGTTCCTCTCGATGCGAAGGAGCAGCGGCTCTACTCTGAGCCCCTCCCGGATGACTGAGCTCCTCACCCTATCTCTAAGGGAGAGCCCGGCCACCCTGCGGAGGAAACTCATTTCAACCGCCTGTATACGAGATCTTGTTCTTTCGGTCACGACCCACAGCTCATGACCATAGCTGAGGGTAGGAACGTAGATCAACTGGTAAATCGAGAGCTTCGCCTTCTGGCTCAGCTCCTTCTTCACCACGACAGACCGGCGCAGAGCCCGCATTACTGCAGACGCCGCACCGATCTGTCTGTCGATCTCGCGCTCCATCCTTCCCTCACTCGTGAACAAGACCCCGAGATATTTAAACTCCTCCACTTGAGGCAGGACCTGACTCCCGACCCGGAGAGGGCAATCCACCCTATTCCGGCTGAGGACCATGGTCTCAGATTTTGAGGTGCTGATTCTCATCCCAGCCGCTTCACACTCGGCCGCGAATCGCTCAAGCGAGAGCTGGAGATCACGACCAGATGAAGCCAACAGGACCACGTCATCCGCAAAAAGCAGGGACCCAATCCTGAGGCCACCAAGTCGGATCCCCTCAACCCCTCGGCTGCGCCTAGAAATTCTGTCCATATAAGTTATGAACAGAATCGGTGATAAAGGGCAGCCTTGGCGGAGTCCAACCCTCACCGGAAACGAATCCGACTTACTACCGGCAATGCGGACCAAGCTCTGACACCTGTCGTACAGGGACCGGACAGCTCGTACAAGGGGGTCCGGTACCCCATACTCCCGGAGTACCCCCCACAGGAGCCCCCGGGGGACACGGTCGAATGCCTTCTCCAGGTCCACAAAGCACATGTAGACTGGTTGGGCAAACTCCCATGCCCCCCCCAGGACCCCAGAGAGGGTATAGAGCTGGTCCACTGTTCCGCGACCAGGACGAAAACCACACTGCTCCTCCTCAATCCGGGATTCGACTATCCGGCGGACCCTCCTCTCCAGGACCCCTGAATAGACCTTACCAGGGAGGCTGAGGAGTGTGATTCCCCTGTAATTGGAACACACCCTCCGGTCCCCCTTCTTAAAAAGGGGGACCACCACCCCAGTCTGCCAATCCAGCGGTACTGCCCCCGATGTCCACGCGATGCTGCAGAGGCGTGTCAGCCAGGACAGCCCCATAGCATCCAGAGCCTTAAGGAACTCCGGGCGGATCTCATCCACCCCCGGGGCCTTGCCGCCAAGGAGCTTTTTGACCACCTCAGCGACTTCAGCCCCAGAGATAGGAGAGTCCACCCCTGAGTCCACCAGCTCTGCTCCCTCATGGGAAGACGTGTTGGTAGGATTGAGGAGGTCTTCGAAGTATTCCCTCCACCGACCCACAACGTCCCGAGTTGAGGTCAGCAGCACCCCATCTCCACTGTACACAGTATTGATGGAGCACTGCTCCCCCCCCCTGAGCCGCCGGATGGTGGACCAGAATCTCCTCGAAGCCGTCCGGAAGTCTTTCTCCATGGCCTCGCCGAACTCCTCCCATGCCCGAGTTTTTGCCTCGGCAACGGCCGAAGCCGCATGCCGCTTAGCCCGCCGGTACCCATCAGCTGCCTCCAGAGTCCCACAGGCCAAGAAGGCCCGATAGGACTCCTTCTTCAGCTTGACAGCATCCCTCACTGCTGGTGTCCACCAACGAGTCCTGGGATTACCACCACGACAGGCACCAACGACCTTGCAGCCACAGCTCCGGCTGGCCGCCTCAGCAATAGAGGCACGGAACACAGCCCATTCAGACTCAATGTCCCCCGCCTCACCCGGGACATGTTCGAAGCTCTGCTGAAGGTGGGAGTTGAAGCTCGCTCTGACAGGGGACTCAGCCAGACGTTCCCAGCAGACCCTCACAACACGTTTGGGCCTGCCAGCTCTGACCGGCTTCCTCCCCCACCATCTGAGCCAACTCACCACCAGGTGGTGATCAGTTGACAGCTCCGCCCCCCTCTTCACCCGAGTGTCCAAGGCATGTGGCCGCAGGTCCGACGATACGACTACAAAGTCGATCATTGAACTGCGGCCCAGGGAATCCTGATGCCAGGTGTACATATGGACACTCTTATGCTGGAACATGGTGTTCGTTATAGACAATCCATGACGAGCACAGAAGTCCAATAACAAAACACCATTTGGGTTCAGAGGGGGGGGACCATGCCTCCCAATCACTCCCCTCCAGGTCTCACTGTCATTGCCCACGTGAGCATTGAAGTCCCCCAGCAGAACAATGGAGTCCCCAGAAGGAGCACCCTCCAGCACTCCCTCCAAGGACCCCAGAAAGGGTGGGTACTTTGAACTGCTGTTCGGTGCATAAGCACAGACAACAGTCAGGACCCGTCCCCCCACCCGGAGGCGGAGGGAAACTACCCTTTCATCCACCGGGGTAAACCCCAACGTGCAGGCACCAAGCTGGGGGCTGATGAGAATGCCCACACCTGCTCGGCGCCTCTCACCATGAGCAACTCCAGAGTGGAAGAAGGTCCAGCCCCTCTCGAGGGTACTGGTTCCAGAGCCCAAGCCATGCGTCGAGGTGAGTCCAACTATATCTAGTCGGAACTGCTCAACCTCGCGCACAAGCTCAGGCTCCTTCCCCACCAGAGAGGTGACGTTCCACGTCCCTAGAGCCAGCTTCTGCAGCCGGGGATCGGACCGCCAGGGTCCCCGCCCCTTGCTGCCGCCCAGCTCACATTGCACCCGACCCCTACGGCTCCTCCCGCAGATGGTGAGCCCACGGGAGGCGGGGCCCATGTAACCCTTTCGGGCTGAGCCCGACCGGGCCCCATGGGCGAAGGCCCGGCCACCAGATGCTCGCTCTCGTACCCCGCCTCCAGGCCTGGCTCCAGAGGGGGGTCCCGGTAACCCGCGTCCGGGCAAGGGAACATTCATGCCCAGGTTGGTCGTCATCATAGGGGTCTATGAGCCGTGCTTGGTCTGGTCCCTCCCCTAGACACTTGTTTGCCATGGGTGACCCTACCAGGGGCATAAAGCCCCCGACAACATAGCTGCTAGGATCTTCGGGACGCACAAACCCCTCCACCACGATAAGGTGACGGCTCAGGGAGAGGTTCCTATTTATCTGATTGGTTAAATAATGATTAATTCCCCAACATTTTGTGTTATTGAGTCATGCATGCAATACTAGATTAGTGTTGTGGACTGATAAACTATAACTATTGTTTAGAAGAATATGAAGGCTTTAAGTTGTCCTCAGACATACCTTACAGCAAGGGTTTGCAGACAATTTAGCAAATAATCATTCACACCTCTTCAAATGAACGGTGCTATCTGTGGAAGTGGACCAGGGTTCAAAGGAGGCTAAACAATTTCACTGTGAATATTTTCATGACTTTGCAAGTCACATGTATGTGAATATATTATTAATATATCCAATGCAGCACACAAGTATGTAATCACCACATTTCTTTGCTGAAAACTATCAACAAAGGAAGTTATTTAGAAAGTGTAACCAGGGACAGGGGTTGTAGATAGCCTTGGCTAGAAACCTGTATATGACTCATTTACTTTGCATAGCTTGCAATGTTTTATGCATTTGTCCCTGTTAAATAAACATGCAAATAAATACATAAATAGTGTCTGTCCTCATTTATCATTTTACTTTTTAATGATTTGTCCTTCTTCCAGTTCTATTGACCACATTTTTTTTCCTTTTGAGTGTTTTCCTTGCTGACAGTCTCACAGAAAAATGTAAATTTACTTTCTTGTGCCACGTCAACGACTGCTGTAGGGTAATGATCAAATTGCAGCACTTTCTTGCCTTAAAGAATCGTATTTTACAATACTTAAAATTGCGCAAGCATTAAATCATTCCAAGTGACGCAACACTAAATTTCTTGCAGGGATGTTAGAGGAAGTGATGAACAGTAAGTGGCATGAAACCACCTGAACTTTCTACCACCTCATAAATAGCCTGCAGTTAATAAGACAATGTTTTGTGTTGCTGTCTGTAGTGGTAAATTAAGGTGAGGCACAACAAATCTTTAATTAGGATAGTAATGAGCATGTGGTTACTGGTTTGCTTGTTTCTTTCAGAAACACAAGGCAACATCCAACATTTGTCTTTAACAATTTCAGCATCTTTACTGGGTTACTAGCATGTTTTTGGCAGTTTATATGGATGTACCTATTGCATGTCTTCTTAGGAGACTGGTGGCCCTACAGGCTAGTTAACAGAGACACTGTTAAAGTTAAAAACAAACCACTATTGTGTGTATGCCCTCAACTTTACTGCCTTTATACAAATTGTAGCTACAGCAAGACATTGGGATTTTTTGCTCCCAATCTTAATGGAATCAGGGAGACATCTGCTTTTTCTCAGGAGTCTCTGGGGGCTATACCATTAGCTTTTCAGTAAAATGTACTAAAACATCTGACTTTCTCCTGAAAACACATGTCAATGTATCAGGTTCTTAGAGTTTTTAGTCCATTTTGGCTAAAAGCATCCACAATAACAATACTATAATAAAATCAAAATCAAGTTGAAGTAAGAGTGCTACTATCAGAAGGCGCTTTTGTTTTTTGCTTTGATTAAACTTTTTGTGTTTAAATAATACTTGAAATAATGAAGGTGGGAGTTGTAGAAATTGTACACAAACACCAGCCTCCACTTAATCACGTTCTGATTTAATAAACTGAGATACAAAAGTCTTCAAATTTAGTTAAATTAGTTTAGATTTTATTGCCCAAAAAACAAAACAGTAAATATTTAATGCAATTAAAAAATAGTCTTTTTGCAGTCAAACTGTAATCGACTTTGCCTGATCTGTTTTTTCTCCTTCAGTCTTATGCTACATAAGTCTGGTGCTGTATATACATATTCATGAGTCTGCAGCAGAGCGACTTGCTGCAACATGCATTGATGGTGCTCGTAGAGAATTTAAGACTGTCATTTAGTTCTGGACAGAACTGCAAGCTGCCACATGTAAGGCTACTTCAGTTTTACTGGTGACACAAGCAACATCTTAACAGCTTAATGACTATCTGCTCAGCCCAAATGCCTTTTAGAGTACTCAACATGAGCAGTGCATGTTAAAGAAAAGGCTTTGTTTATAGTGCCTGCTGCTGAAATCATAAAGACGACCACTTTGAATGTAGTGTTTATTTTAGGAACCAGTTTTCTCAACAGGAACCGATAATGAATGATGGGAAGAGCTGTAATCACAAACTGATGTTTAAAATCTATATATATTTTCTCCTCAAGTAGCTTTTTTATTGCCCCTTTAAGTGTGTTTCTGTGGGTATGTATTGGCTCTTGTCAAAGAGCACTCAAGATTTTAAAGCTACCTTTTATCCATATGTTTGTTCTTATTTTAGCTGCAGAGACAGGGCACACAAAAAGCATATGCATAAAAAAAAGAGGAGAAAAATCTCCCTTCTCCTCCTCCTCCTCCTCCTCCTCATGAAAGTGGAGAGCAGTAGGAGGGAGGAGGAATGAGGAAGGAGAAGGGGGAGGGTAAATACACCCAGACAGAGCCATGTCTGACATCCTCGCTTACTGAAGGAAGGACGGACTAATACAAAGCCAGTGCGGCCAAGCAGAAGAGAAAGAGGGGAAGACTGGAGGGAGGGAAGAGGGAATAAATGCAAAAAGCTTGGCAGAGAACAAAAAAAAAAATGTGAAAGAGATGCACAAGAGCTGCATCAGTTCCTGCCGGCAAGGAACAAAAAACATTGTGTTCGGGAATGGGAGCTGGTGAGCTCAACCATCAGGCGAGTGCAAAGAGAAACCAGGCAGACTCCAGTGTAGCTGAGCACCAATCCTCTATTCCTCTGTCCCTCCCTGCCTCCCTCTGCCAGCTTGGACCAAGCCTTGGTATGATTTACAGGAAGGGTTTGGGGCTTTTGATTAGGATTTGGAGCTTTATGTTATAGGAATATGCTGCTGCAGAGGATTTAAACGTGCTGTTATTTCTGATTGAACCCAGTGTGCGACGTGGAGACTCCTGTGGTCGCTGCTCTCTCTGTGTGCTGCTCCCCTCCCTGCTGCCTCCGGCTGTGTTTGGACTATGGTCCTGACAGAGAAGCAGGGCATCACCCAGATGCAGGGCTCGGACTGTATGGGTGGTTAAGCCTATAAAAATCACCACCATGGGAGCTAAACAGATGAAATGGTAAGCGCCATTCTGTTATTGTTATTATTCTAACATAATGACAAGATATAAGGCCGTTATTTCCATATACAATGCATCAATGCAGTGGCAGATGTATTCCATTTATCAGGCCTAAATTAAGAACTCCCACACCATTAGCATGTGCATCTTTTTCTACATGCAGAAGTTCATTATATTCTTTCAAATAAGGCTCTAAAACTCTGGCTGCAGGTTATTGTTCGGTGTTTACAGTGCTGAAGATGTGGGTGTGTCCCGTTATGTGTCTGCATTAACTGAGCTGCTATTGCCTTGGAACCACTCTCTACCTGCCTTTACCATCTCTCTAATGTTAAGATAATAAAAAACATATTTAAAATGAGATTAGAAAAAGGACACATTTTTCTCAGTTAAACCAAACATAGCATCATTATATTTTGAAATGGGATTTTAAGTTAAATGAAATCTTAGCCTTAGCATGCACTTAAACTTTTTTTTTTTCCTGCTGATCACTGGTCATAGAATAATCAGACATAAAAACTAACTATTTAAAAAATAACCTGCTTTCTCTCTTTAAAGTCTTATGAGCTACATGCACTTAAGAGTAGCAAAACCAAAGAACTCATAGTTTTAAAAAAAAATACTGCTGTGACTAAACTGGTTTGGAATGAAAATACCACATGTTTACCATATGGTATTTTAATTCAGTGGTTCCCAGATAGGGGAATAAAAATGTGAAGGGCCTTGAGACAACGAAATACAAAGTTGTGCTGCAAAGTTTTGAGCTTTCTTGGCTTTTCTCTGTGTAACATTGGATCATTTAGCATCTTTGTGTTTTTAAGCTTTTTAATTAGAACAGAGAAGAAGCCTAAAGAGAAAACTCTGTGTTAAACCAAGAACATATAAATAAACATAGAGAGGCCCCAAGTAGAAGCAGCTGATTTTAAAAAGGGATCACATACGTGAAGACTCAAAAAGTATCAGAGTATTTTATACTTGCCCTTTGGTAAGGTGATAGAGAAACTGCATGCACTTTCCACACTGCTAATCTAACGATGTTAATCTGATGCATAGCAGCTCATCTTCCGCAAATCCCATGCAGCGCTTAATCTTTTGGCTAAATCTGCATGTTCCAAATTAAAATGCATGTAATTTGTTGGTGCAAAATCAGCACCTTAAAACATACAATAAGTTTTCTAACTTATTTGCACTCTTCCCTGAAACAATGTCAAAAGCTATTCCTATCATGTCATCATGTGCAACGACATGATTAGAAAGACGCTGCTTCTTTGATCCGCCCTTGAAAAACACTTAAGGATAATTACAGCAGCATCTGATAAGTTGGTTGACTCAGGCTTTAAATGGGAACTGGTGCAATGACCATGTGGGAGAGAAGGGAGGAACAGAAACTAGCAGATAATCTGAGTGTGCTGAATGAAGCCGGAACAATTTAATGCTGCCTAAGATGGAAACGTCGTAATTGTCGTCCAGGTTTTTCTTTCTTTACTGTAGACTGTATAAATGAAACTTAGTCATTATCAGTTAAACGTTTAAATATGTCAAAGATATCTAAAGTGTAGGTCAGGTGTAAAAAGGGTTGTTTGGGTATGTTAGGGGCTAACTTGCTGGGGGATGCCAGATTAATTTGCTAATAAATTAAATATTTAGAAATATAACAACAGCATGGATTATTATATCAATTTGCATCTACATTTCTCTTTCAAGTTGATCCTAACTTGTCAAAATGATCATTTATTTTTATTTCTGACAACCTGTAAAATCCTACAATATCCACTTCTACTTAGTTTTATTTGTTAATGTTAGAAATTCTCACAAAGCTGCAGGGATGGAGATGATAAACATTGACTTGAATATCATTTTTAGCATCGAACATGTGGTGCTAGCTGCTAAATAGTTCTGCTTCTCAAAATGGTTTCAAATATTAGTTACGGTTGCTTTAGGCTTGGTTCCAGTTTGTTTGAAATTGTCACCATGATATGTGAGTATAGTCCACACAGAGGCAGTAACAAATGCTACAAGTGTTTGCTGTCTGTTATGACATAAGCTTGAGCTGAATAATGATAGCAGATAGGCAGAAAGCCTCCGAGGCGAAAGTCGAAATCTTGCTCCATATTTAAAAGAGGAAGATGTTAAAAGAAATCCTTCAGGAGATTCATCGGCTTCTAAACAAGACTTTATCCCACAGTTAAATCCATGGTATTTTTTCCATTCTTGGTTATTTAGCCTCAAGCATGGCATGATGAGTTTTGAGCTTCTTTTTTTATGATTTTGCTAGCACCAAGTTAAGACCTGTTTCTTCACTGACTGGCCTGTTTTCACATGCATACACACACAAAAAAACAGAACCTCCTGTTCCATGGCCACGCGTATTACTGTGTGGCACAGGTCAGCATATCCTATTTCTGCAAACACAGATACTGTAAGTAAAATGGCAGCTTGCATCAGCCTTGAACTGCTGGTGATGCTTTCCAAAAACAAAAACTTAGCTGTAAGAATAGCAGCTTTTCAGCATTATGTTTTCAATTGATGGTCAAAAGGGTTTCAAAATATGTGAAGGATTTCCTGTGGGAAAATGGCTGAGTTGTGTGCATTCCTTCCCCAGTTGTGTACGTACTCAGCAAGTTTTAAATGTGTGTAGCTTTGGTTTTATCAACTTCAATATTTGTACTCTTAGGGCTATTATATGTTAAAAAATGGGATAAGTTTAATCCCATCTGGGTAAAATATTTTATTTCCTATTTTGGCGCTCCTCTGGGAGTATAAAGTCTAAATCTCCATTTTATGTTGCTAGATTTATTTACTGCTGTTCTTTTGTCAGGATGTTAACACATTCAGTCTTGCCTGTTCCCTCAATCTGTTTCAGTCTCAGCTCAGCCAGCCCCTCTCACTCCCCCAAAGAGGAGTATATTATCACTCAGTCCACTGACACCTTGAAAGAAGAAACAGTCCATGATCAGTCTGAGAACCAGGGGGAACCTCTGGAAGACAAACCTGAGCTGACAGAAAGGAAATCTGTCCCAGGTTAGTTGGATGCACATCGGTTCTTATAAAGTCCAATTTGATACAGTGAAAAATACATTAATTAAAAAAAAAAAGCTCTGTAGACTCATTTCCTCTGTCCCCATCTTGCTTTCAGAGGAGGTTTCTCTCTGTGGATTGTGTCCCTCCCTCGGGCATGATGGGCAAGAGGAAGAGAAGTCCTGGGAGGAGCAGCTTGATGCCCACCAGGAGCAGCTGGAGAAGGAGATGCAGGAAGCCAGAAGGATGGTGTTCCGCTTACAGGTAACCCTGGGTGATAACAAACTTTAAAGCAAATGGCACAGCAGCTTTGAAAAAGTCTAGATGAAGGTGCACAGACTGCAAATAAATCCGAGGAAGGCTGCAGGTTAAAAACGACATCAAGTGAGATTTTAGCCTGGTTGATGCCTGATTCTCGGCAAACATCTGCTATATTTTCACAGATTTAAAAAAAAGGGTACTATGTTAATATAAAGCAAAATGCATATAGGGTTTGTTGTAATTATCAGACTTACAACAGTTATTGCTGATTCCTGCTAGACTCCATAAGTTCTGTTGAAAGACTTGTCTTAAGTTTCACATTAAGGCAGATCAAGTTTTTGGGATCGGATCATTTAAAATCTTGTGTCATCCTACATGGAGGGAGTCAAACCCAAATGCTTGAAAAATAATAAACTAATAGGCAAACAACGAGGAACAAGCGGAAGACTGGAAACACTGACGAATGAAATCAAGGCATGTATACTGAGGTGAGCTGACTAAATGAGAAGCAGGTGAAGAAAATCAGATAATCAAACCAAAATAAAACAGGAAGCTAGACAAGACAATGAGACAATAAAAAACAAAACATATACCCAACCCCCACAGATCTTGACATCTTGCTCGATATAGACACCATTACAGCTGTCAAATTATACCTGCTGGTTGATTTGAATTCATTTTTATGTTGCAAGCATACTATGATAATCCTGTAAAATATTCTGTTTGTACATATATTTGCACAGAAATAGGTTGTACATCATATTTATTTGTGTTATTATGATATTTTCTCTCTGTTGCCTATTTTCTGTTTGCATGATTACATACAGTGCTAACACAGGTGAACCACTGTAGGCCCTTGAGCAAGTCCCTTAACAGCTCAGAGCTGGTCCCAGGAGCCATAACAAGGCAGCCCACTGCTCTCAAGTTCATCTATTTACAATGCAGAGCTGAATTTCCAAAATGGGATTAATACAGTACATTATTATTATTATTATTATTATTATTATTATTATTATTATTATTATTATTATTATTATCATCATCATCATCATCATCATCATCATCATCATCATCATTATTATTATTATATTATTATTATTATTATTGGTAGTAGTAGTAGTAGTATTGTTGTTGTTACACATGCAGAACAAAGCAGATAACAGGACAGAGATCAACACATAATTAAGGTGAACAAATCCGAATGTGGAGCGTCCGTCCCACCATATCATCCAAATTTCACACTAATGTCCAAACAAATATGGAAATTAATTTTCTGCTTATATAATATCAAACAATGTCATTACTGTGAACGGATTGTTTTGTAGCTTATGAACCGAACATGGTTGGGGAAGGGTTAGAGTTTAAGATAAAGGGAAGTAAAGCTGCTTTGTCTTGTGAAGTTAAAAGGGAAAAAAGACATTGATGGATGAAGTTCCTGCTTGTATTCTAGGAATGAAATGCACTTCACTTTACTGTGCTTATGCTTGTGTACACATCAAGTTTTTCAGAGTGATTTCATTTTAATTAAGTTAAATTTACTGACATTCTGAGCAGCAACTCGTAAAATGTTAATCTGATTAAATACAGAAGTGCAACACAGAAACATATCAGGCTTCACTGACATATTTATTTCATCATCACTGCTTGTCTGTGTGTGTGTGCCTTTACTGGTGTGTTTTCTGTCCTCAGGCTTTGCTGCTGCATGGCTCCCTCCCCGAGGAAGACCAGGATGGATCAGTGAGCTTCGGAGATAGCCGGGCGAGTGCAGAGCAGCAACTGGTACGATATAGTGCCCTCTCTCTGTAAACTTGAGAAAGCATCACTTAACTGTGTGAAGTGTCCGTGTCAGCCCTTCTGCTGTGATGATGTTTGTAGCCATCATTCCTCTCAGAGCAGCCGCCGCAGAGAACAGATGATTCTCTCTGATCTACTAGTTGACTGTCATATGTTCTCATTGCTTCCTTATATGTTCTGACATTTCTCCTTTTTCTAATTATCCTGTTCATACCCTCTCCTTTTGAAGGTTCTAATCCGCAGCCGTCTGGACCAAAGCATGGAGGAAGCCCTTGATCTCAAGGTACAGTAAGCAAACGTAATTAGAATTAATATAGTTGAGCTGCATAACAACCAGATTTCCTTTCTTTAATGTTTCTGCTCATGCCTATGTTTTTTTAGAGGGAACTCCTGAGGCACAAACAGGAAACACGGCACATTCAGGCCATCAAGGTAAACCTCTTACTCTAATTTAGTACTTTTGCTGTGAACTGAAATGGATTAGGGGATATAATTCAATCTTCTTTTTTGAACCTTCCCAAACCGATGATTCTGCTATTTTGAACACATTTTCTTTTTTTTTAATTTCTTTACAAAGATGACAAGATCAGTTGTGGTTGGATGCCACGGATGAGGCAGGTGGATGCAGCTGATCTGTATTAGTGTCTTCTTGTCTTTGATCTCTCTCTCTCTCTCTCTCTCTCTCTCCCTCTCATTAGGATGCTCTGCAGCAGCGCCTGGCAGTGCAAGAAGACGTTGTGCTGCAGCTAAAGCAGGAACTACTGAGGTGCAGCATGGCCAAAGATCAGTTGGAAGGAGAAAATGTGAGAAAAGTCACGATTTCCTTTCGACCTGATAAATTATTTGACCTGCTTGACTCGTGGACGAAAGTGCAAGGGAGAAAAATATTGGACTTTTTATATCACACTCATGTCCAGTCTCTGCCTGCAGGAAGAGCTCAAACGCAAGCTGAGCGAAAGAAACAAAGCACTCATTGAATATGAGGTACAATCTTTCATCAATCTTGAGCTGAACGCGTGTAGGTAAAGGCTGGCTTCATGTCATCCATCTGTCTTGTGACAACAGCAGCAGCTTGGGAGGAAGGACAGAATTCTGCATCAACAGCAGCAAAAGCTTGATGAAGCTCAGCATAAAGCACACGAAGTCAGCCATGGACGGGTATGGAATCTGACACGGTTCAAGCACTCCCCTAGTATTCTCGTTGTTAAGATGTAAATCTGAATCTTGAATAAGAATGCAGAGAGATTTTTTCATATCACAGTTACACACTGCTTAACACGAGGCAACACCCACTCTTCTTTTGTCAACAAATCCTATGATAAAACCAGAATCACTGAAGCATTAAAGCAGCATGTCATCTTAAAAGTAAGTTTTATTTCCTCATACAAGTCAGCATCGTATTCTGTAAAAACCACAGGAGCAAATAGAGCATTTGTGGGGACTATTCTCAGCAGCAGATTAATACAGATTTCTTGCACCAGTGAGCTTTTCTTGCAGCAGGATAGCAAATGTGAGAATGACTCAACACAAGCCACAGTGCTGCAGTCTACATCATAATCAAAAAAACCAACAAAACATGTCACCTAGTGCAACATTGTGAGTCACTGATGTGCTTTTAATAGTATTTTAACTACAGTGAATCTTTTATTCTGAGGTACTGGCTCCATCTGGCTTCGCTTTAGCTACAGCTACAGTTGGCCTCTTTTTTTTTACTTTTTTTTTTTGTAGTATTTTCTAATAATAATGTAAAAGTAGAGCACATCTCATTTATATTTTTACTTTTCTCAGCCATTTAGGAGTGACAATGGTGGCTACAGTAACTCGGTGGCATCAACTTCCCCTCCAGCTTTCCAGCACAGTGCTCCAGTAAGTACCCATTACTTTTTATTCATTCATTTATTTTGATGGCTTATGGTATGAATTTGTTTTTGGTACAAAAAGGAAATTTTAGATAAATAATTATATTTTTATAGATATTGGTAAAAGCAACAACAAAAGAAAAGAAAAACGGAAGTAAAGATGGGGGAAAAACTGAAACTTTGTGTGGTGAAAGAATTAAACTATTGAAGATGTTTTCTCTGTGTAAAATAGTTCATACCCTGGAGATTTTATGATATATGGTTTTTAATAGTATTCAAAGCTTCAGAGAATCCAAACACAACAGAAGTGAAGGCCTTGATCTTCAGGCCCTCAGGTAGCACCGCATTACAAACTAAAATCTGGTGTGAAAACACTTGCAAAAGGTTTTTCAAAACAGTATCGCCGCATCCATAAATTCAAGTTTAAATTTTACTATGCAAAGAAAAACACAAATAAGCACATGTAAACAAGATCAAAACAGATAAACAAACAAGAGTAAATTTATCCTGTGATTAAGCATATTTTTAACTTTATTTTGGTAGATGTCAAGGTATGCCATGTCCATGCAAGGTAAAGATGAGCATTACCATGTAGGCTGGGGTAAACATAGCTCAAAAGCAAGTACTATTGAAATGAATCTAGTTGAACATAATTGTTTTGCCCAAAAGCTGGTCCACATTAGACCCAAAAATGTTTGCTATCTTGTAAAGTATGCCTTTAACGAGGAAGGGAAGAAACCGGGTTTCATTCACCAGTATGTTCTCACAAAATTTGTTCTCAAAGTTTTCTCTTTCCACAGAAAATGTCGGTCACATTCACAAATGTTCTTACTCTGCAATTTAGTTGTATCTTTCTTTTTACACTGTAAGTTGATAGGACAGACCAGATACCGTTGCATATAGGTAAATCCCCAAACAATGCCCATAAAAGCTCAAGACCTACGTGCCATGTGCAACCAGGCCCAGATAGATGTCAGACGGGAAAAATCACAAACAGAACGCCAAAAGTGTGACTGAAAAAAAGAAGTGATGATGAAGATGTTCACTGAAACCCGACTGCCCTCATTTTCATACATGGTTATAAATAACCACACAGTGTGATTAAAATCTTATAATAGCAGCTTTATGTGCAAACAGGCAATTATTTACAACTGAACTTGGACAGGAGCCTGTAGTCTGGTCCCATGAGGCTGTTAGGACACACATCCTTGTGGTGTAGTGGCTGAAGGAGGAAAATGTACACAAGGATACATTTTCATTACATACATTGCCTCCTGTCCCTTCTACAGTGTTTAAAGCAATTTGCCTCCTGTTATGGCATCCTTTTAAGATGCGGTGTGCTGTTAAAATGACAGATGCTAAACTAACTCTCCAGATAAGTTGGTTACCATTGCTAGAAACCAAACAATCAGGGCATTATTAATTTAACTAATCATTGATGAAGAAACCATTGGGTTGAATAGAAATGATTCATGACCACATTCAGCAGGAGCATCTGGGAGTTACAGATGACCTGGACTATTATGTCAGGATGTTATGCATGTGAAGGAACAAATCTGACATGTGTCCAGTTTATTGCACTGATGGTGTTAAGAAGACAAGCACTAGAATGAAATCCATCTGACTCTGAGTTGTTCTTAAACAAATGATTGAAAAATACTTTTTTTTTTTCAACATTGGGACAAGATCTGTAATTTCTCAAAACCTGATTAAATCAAAGTATTTGTTTTTTCATTGTTGTGTCTAAACTACAGAAAGGTTGACTATGTTCATCCATGTTGGTGCTAAAATTTTCCTAACAGTACTCTACTATAACAAATTCACAGTATCCAGATTTTCATGAATGCCACAACCTCCCAAAGTAGAATTTAAGAGTCTCACTCAATTGCTGAGAGAGGCTCGGTGTCCATCCTACCCTGCAGCTCTTACGACTTCATAAATAGGCGCCCAGACTAGTATACCTGCAGTTTAGGGCAATCACTGATTGAAAATGTGTTTACGTTTATGTAATAAAAAGTGAAAGAAAGGGGAAACTGAGTGGTGAGCTGCTGAAATCATACATCATGCAAAATAAAAAGAAATACAGATTGTTTTTCCTGTCTATATTCAAACAGGAGTGAAAATGTTGGGTGCACCTGATTGGACAGTTGTCATGTTGTTGTACAGTGAAAGGTTCATCCTCATATATCTTCAATCGATGCATTTATCATTTTAAACTTTATGCATATTCTTCTAATGTATTCTTGTTCATGTGTACGTTTTAGAGATCAATTTACTCTGTACCTGTGCGTCAGTACTTTTCCACTTTGTGAGCTATTACTGTTTAATCAATTCCTTCAGTAAGTCTCCACTGAAGCCTATCATACCAGCTGCATGTGGGAGTCGGTTTCTGAGCCAGAGAGGAGTACGCAGAGAGAAAATTCACCCATCCATGTGCAATAAAACATATTGTAACTTGTGCTTTTTATTCATTTCAGCTGATCTGGTAACCACATGCATTTGTCCTGTGTTCGCAGCCAAACTGAACACATGCTAGTCTTTAAAACAGCATCGCAAGTTTTTTATTTAAATCAAGTGCAGACCATGAAATAATAAGTTTGTTTTGTCACAGGGTGAGGAGCTGCAGCTCGTCAGAGAAGCGCTTCGCAGTTTAAGGGACAGTTTCTCGGGCCATGACCCTCAACATCACACCTTGGACACTTTGGAGCAGGGTGTGGCCAGTCTCATGGACCGACTGCACTCCTTAGACACCCAGCGCAGACAGGATAGAGGGGTAAACACTCAAACAAGCATCTCAGACCATTTTAAGAAGCAGTAGCATGTTTGTCACCTGACATATCATGACTCAAGCATCTATGACACACTTGACTGTTTACCATGAGCGATTGGTCCTTATTCTAGGAGGAATTTAAATCACCAGGACGCAGAGCCAACTCAACAGACCGTGACTCCTGGCCACCGAGTTCAAGTGAGACAAACAAAATACTTGTTTTGCTTCGTAGTTGTCATCCTCTCCAACATCTCAGCTTGGGCTGCTAAATCAAATTGTCCCATTCAGTTATGTTGCTTTAGAAAGAGGCTGTATTTGTGGCTGTGAGGCAAGAGCCATTTCACATTCTGATCGTGCAAACTATTTCTTGTTCTTGTTATTTGTTCCAGAAATGGCACACTCGCACAGCAGCCCGGGATTGGACGCTGCCATCTCCACTAAAGTGCTCTACTTCACAGACCGCTCGCTCACTCCGTTTCTGATTAACATCCCAAAAAGGTAAACATAAAAATGCACCCTAATGGCAGGCTTATGTAGCTGTGTCTTTGTTTATTTCTTCACAGCAGAGTGTGTGATTTGCAGACAAATTGCTGTTTAGGTTTGAGCTGGATTGAGACATGACCAGAGCATTAAAATGGGCTCTTAGGTGGCTTTATGTTTATCCAAGAAAAGCTTACGTGGGTGTTTGAATGCATATATCATAACTGACAGCTTGTGCTTACAGGCTGGGTGAAGTGACACTTCGGGACTTCAAGGCTGCTGTCGACAGACAAGGCAATTTCAGATACCACTTCAAGGCCCTTGACCCAGAGTTCGGCACAGTGAAAGAGGAGGTAGGCGTGGGAGTAAAATCACAGCCCCTACATCTTTTCACGTCAACTTCAGCGGGTACAATGTAAAACGGCAGTTATAGAGAAGGATATGCAAATATCAACTACACCTGCTCTTTATTTAAAACACTGCAAAGTGACTCATTTCTATCCCAGAGAATCTGAAAACACCCGAGTAGTTATTTTCACATCCCATCTAAAGCTTTGTGTTGTAATTTTTAGGTGCAAGTCTCTCCTGTATGTAAATTCTGCTCTGTTGGTCGTTCAGGTGTTTCAGGATGGAGCAGTTGTGCCTGGCTGGGAGGGGAAGATTGTAGCGTGGGTGGAGGAGGACCATGGAGAGCGGAGGTAGAGCCCCAAATACCGGAGATCACCACTGGAAACCTCCCTTGTTCCTGCTGGACCCGGAAGCCACTATAAATACATGTGATGCCATAAGAAAGAACAGCTACAGTATTATTATACAATTTACTGGGACCAATGGATTTAATGCCTCTCAATTCCCAACCATGTTTTAAAAATGAATGTTTCATACCAAGAATTTGACTTTACATTTGGGTAATAGTTTGTTTAATTGAATGCACACTACACAATGTTTGAAGCTAAAAATTAACAAGTGGAATTGCAATTTAATGGTCAGTAATACAATACTTGAAGCTCTTAAATACAAAAGAATGTTCATTTGCCATAAAGGCTGTAATCAGTGCATAACACATGCACGTCAAAATGGAAGCGTCTACTGACATTTTTCACACGTTCTGGATTGCCAAACAGTGATGTTGTTGTTCTGCATCAATTTTGATGTTTTAATAAACGTAAATTATTGCATGGATCATTTTGCTGACAATTATTCCCCTTTGCATATGCTACTGACGCTGTTCACTAGCTTTTAGCCATTATACACCTACATGCAGACGCCCACATATTAGTAAACAGACTTTGTAGACTGTCATTAAAGTCAATTATTGTTTTGGAGAGGTGGGAGGAGAGGAGGGAAGGGGGTGGAGGTAAATTTGCTTTTGTAGATCAGCCCACAAAACAAAAGGGACAGTCTTACACATGTGCATAAAAAGATTTTGCCATTAAAAGTAGATCAGTTTACAGGCAAAATACTTGCAGATTAGTTGGAGGCAGACCATGCTCCACTCTGCAGTCTACTATGGTCTTGTCAGGTTGTTTTTCCACTGCTGTATTTTCACTCCTTGCTTGGAGAATTTTTTCTCCACTGTTTTTCTAAAATGTTCACAAAACATCAACTTTCAACTTCAGCCTTCGTATTTTCTTGTTGAATATGGCAGAAGCAGAGTCCTCCTTTATGGTTTTTGGCCATTCCAGAAGTAAATAGTAAACGTCCTCCACCTCCAGTAAGACATCTTCCTGTGAAGCAAAACGCATCCAGTACATTGTAATGTTCACTATAAGCCAATTATGACAACCAGCCACATGCACTGATGCACACTGGGATCTGAAGTGGTTCATTATAACTGTTCAGGGGAGTGTGTAACCATTTACCTTGGACAGTCTCAGCTGGCACTCTGACACAGAGCGTACCTTTGGCAGCTCTACTGTCAGCTCCATGCTGCGAGGAACTCCTGCTGTATCAGTCTTCACCTCAAGTTGGTACTCAGGCTTTTGAGGCTCCACAAAAGCAGTAGAGATGACCTGGATCAAATCTTTCTTTATGTGCACCGCAGGTTTACTGGTAATTTGGGCTGTGGAGACTTCGTCTTGTTTCTCTGATCGTAGAGAAGAGATCAGCCTCAAGAGGCCATCTGGAGTCTGGCTGACTGCAAAAAGGAAGACTAGATTATGAGAGCCTGGTGGGAGGTTTCAGATAATACACCTTCAAAGGACAGGAAAATAGGTTCAACATAAAGGGCTCGCAGTAGCTTATCAGAGTATGTGTCGTTTTCTCTACCTGTTTCCATTTGTTTGGAGGTGTTGGGCTTCGTTTGAAACCCAAGCCGGTGGTGTAAGTCACCTGGACTACTTTTTGGGCTGCAGCTGACAACACTGTACTCCTGAGATAACCGCATCCCATGCTGCTGCTGGGCAAACCTCAGGACTACCCCATAGACCTTGTTAATGTCTGCTTTATCTCCATTGCTTTCTGGTAGCACTGCAGGATTTAATGCCACATCCAACACAGCAAACCAACCTGTGGACAAAAGCCTTTGAGTACCTTGTTTATGTCATGTAACACAAAGGATGGCTTTGTTGCATATGATGTACCTTGATTTTCTTCTGTGCCTGTTTCCATTTTTCCTGCACACACTGATATGGGGCTGTTTAGATCCTGGGGCACAGGCACACATTTCCAGCTGCATATATTAATGTACAGCAAGCCTGTTTTTGGTTCCTGATAAGGACATGGATGTACTGTCAAAGGGACCGCCAAAACATGCCACATTCCTTAGCTATAAATGGACCAAGGCTTGACAGGTTTACAGAACATGCTAAAAGTCGGATGTTTTCCATGAGGAGCCAGATGGAGCTGAAACAGTTTGACAGGTCACCACAAGATTAATTATCAGAAACTCTATGTCATAATTAATTTTTAGTAAATACTGGATAGGCCATATAATATTCAAAAAAATATTCCTTATATATATATATATATATATATATATATATATATATATATATATATATATATATATATATATATGTGTGTGTGTGTGTGTGTGTGTGTGTGTGTGTGTGTGTGTGTGTGTGTGTGTGTGTGTACAAGGTCAGATTATCCAATCGGCATTATGGGCACAGGCCATGCTCACTTAGGGCCCTTTTTAGGCCCATGTGGGGCCCACGTAGGGCAAACACCAGCAGTTTTGACATGAACAAAATATACATAAAAGCCAGATAGTTACACCACAGTGTTTAGTGTATTCCTGTTGGTACCACTGGTTGAGAGATGTTAGAAATGTCATTTCACACTGTATCATTTGCAAATTTCACAATGTTGCAGTGGGGGAAGGGGACCCCTGGAACACTTTGGGCTCAAGGGGCCTGTGCACTTTAATTCGGCCCTGTATATATATATATGTATATATGTATATAATTTATTTATTTATTCTATTTATTGTTGTCCAGTCTAGCTACAAAGCCTACTTTGAGGATTTCTAAATGAAACAGACCGGTGCATTTTCTGCGTGCACATTTCATCCAGTGGGTGTGATATTTTAGGGCAAGCTGACTTGCTTGCAGTCTCATATTTGCATTAACAGCTGGAACTTACCAGTATTTGAGTGCGCAGACAAGAGTGGAGCTCAGGTGGTGAACTGAATTTAGCTCTTTCCGTCATCTGTTTCTCTGTGAACTTGCGATAGCCTTCGGGGTCATTTTCAGCTAGATCGTCCAGCATGGACCAAAGCTGGTTGACCTGCTGCAAAACATCCGCTGTACTTCCAGTAAAGGACATTTTAAGATGAACGCATTGAATGCAGTCCTGCCCCTGACCGTCAGCTAATTAGCTTCTTGCTAATAACAAAAAAAAAAAAAAAAAAAAAAAAAAAAAAAAAGAGTAGGAAACGTATTCTTTTTTAAGTTACGAAACGAGTATTTTACTTGGAGATGAGTCCAGTTAGTCTATACTATACGTCTTTAACTTTATCACATTAACTTTCTAATACTGGCTTGGCTAATGTTGTCAGTTGCTATGGAAACCGCATGAAACGTTACACAGTCACCACCTAGCGACGAAAACATCTGTCGTTCAATAAACAGGCTTAACACGTTGTCCAGAAGCACAACTTATTATTCAATACGTGAAAAATATAACATAAAAATGTATTTCTTTGTTTCCACTCTTTATATGTGTACATTATATAACAAACATGTAAAGTATAAATATAGTATATATTTGTAGTTTTTAAATATCTTTGTTACAGCAGCAGCATCCTCTTCCTGTGCTCCTTGAGCTTTTAATAATTCTGCAAAGAGAGAGTAATCATTAGTAAATAGTAAGATGTTTCAATATTGTTCATTTTGCAACTTTCTTTGTTTTACTATATGTAATTTTGATAATGTTTTGATTCAATTGGGGATTGCGTAACATGTTCTTTTTTTTAGTTAAGTAAGTAAGGAATACTTATTTAAACATAAAAAAAATGTATTAAAAAGCATCTAATTACATTTCAGTGTGAAGAAAAATATTATTAAAGCAAAAGCTTCTGCTTAGACTAAGCCTCAACAAATAATATTGACAATATTATAACAATGACATTAAATAATATTGACAATGATCACATTAAAATTTGAACTATTTCACAAACTAATTTGCTACTGATTCCTATAAAACACACTGATCATTAGTTTTAGAATAGAATAGCTGTTGTAAAGGCAGGGTGAACGCATACATTAGGATTACACTATGATTTCTGAACTGTCAAAATATGTGGTGATGCCATGTTGAATAAAAGTCTACCTCAATCATATCATAGATCCAGCCCAAGAACTCAGCTACTTTGGTGTAAACCCCGGGATGGTTTGGCTCAGCACAGCCTGTCCCCCAGCTGACAACCCCTACCAGCCTCCACACATTTTCATCTTGGCAAACCAGAGGACCTCCACTGTCCCCCTGGAGGGATAGATACGGAAGCTCTTTGTTTCAGCTGCAAACAAATCTCACAATAGACTATAAATCTTTAATTAGGTCCTACAAACTTTTCAAACTATGCGTCTGACCTGACATGCATCCACTTTCCCCTCGATGTATCCTGCGCAAAGCATCCGTGATGTGATTTCTCCATTGTACATGCAGGAGCTGTTGCATTTCTTTGTGCTTATTATTGGAACTGGTGCCTCTTTTAGGGTGTCAGGTGAGTGAACTACAAGAGGAAGAATGCATTTTAAGGCTGCTCTATCAATATCTTTCTTACGATCTCTCACTATGTTTGAATTATACTTAAGGCAGCGAGAAAATTTAGAGCAGTGGTGCATCAACTTACCACCATCAGGCTGAGTGTAACCCCATCCAGAAATCCAGCACTGTGTTCCACCTGGGATATCATGGTCATACTGGGGCAGACAGATGGGCCTGATTGCATCTAGTTACAAAGGAAAAAGAAACTTTCTGACATGCAAAAACATCACAAATTGGATTAAATAACCATTTCAAATCTTTTCATCTCCATGCAAGCATGTGTGGAGGAGAGCCACACAGTTTTTTTTTACCTCTCATTCTCTTGTTTTATTTCTTCTAATTTATTTATTTCTTTTTTTTTTTGTTGTTTTGTTTTTCATACTTTGGAGAACTGCTGAACAAATAGTGTTCTAAGTTTCAAGTAAACTATTCAACTGAATCCCATAGATCCTGTGGATTTTTTTCTTTTTTTTTTTTTTTTTGCTTCGTTGTGTGGATTATGAGGGATTAGAGGGTCAAACTAACGCTTTATTAAGGAAACTACAATGTAGCTTGATAGAGTGTGTTTTCCACAAACAGACATTTTGTGTTTCATGTCTCAACAAAAGCTTGTTACGAGACACACCTGAGAAATTGAGTGGTGTTCGCAGCTTCATCAGAGCTATGTCGTTGTCATGGCTCCTGTGGTTGTAGTTTTTGTTGTAGATGATTTTCTCCACAGCATATCCCGTATGCTGAGCCATTTTAGCGGAGCTGCGGGTCACAATGCCGGCATATACCACCCAGCTAGACACCTGAGGTAGCCTGTAGCTGACATTTGAAAGAAGAAAACACAAGACAGACACTGATAAGAAGGATAATATCCAGCTTTGTGCAGCTGTTAATGACTGATTTTTGTCCTTCACAGCTGCTGTAACCTTTGACCTATAGTGCTGTTAAGGTCAGCAGTCTTACTTGTGTACACAGTGGGCAGCTGTTACTATCCATTGAGTGGTGATGATGGAGCCTCCACAGGTGTGACGGTTGCTGTAGTAAAGGCTGACCTGCCAAGGCCACCTGCCCAGAGTGGCCTCAACTCCCCCTATTATCCTGGACAGCTTTGCACGAGTTCCACACTCTACACAGAGATCCCATTCATAAGAAAGGAGTTTAACTGGACAGGTCAAAAAGCGCTGTAAAAAACGTAATCATGCACTCTGTTCTGAGCTACATGATACGTTTGATATCACACCAAAAGCTGTGTTTAATTTGCTCACCGAAACATTGCAATGCAATAACCTTCCCTGTGATACAGCTCCCTCTAAATGAGAATAAACTGGTTAATTAATGAAGCACAATTAAGCTGTTGGTAGCCGTGATTTTCCATGCATATTTATGAATATGAAGTCATCAGACAAACTGCTTTACCTGAGCTGCCAAATGTTTTCCAGACTGTTCTTGTGCTCTGAGGTAATTTGTATGAAGCCGTCAGTGTAGTTTGGTCCGATATCTGTTAGATTCACTCCTTTATGCCTGGTTAGTCTGGCAACAAAGGATTAGAAAAAGTGATAAGAGAGAGAGAATCTAAATAATTCATGCTCATAAGCTGTAGAACATTGTAAATGAGGTATTAAAAGATGATGAATAAGCCAAGCCTTTGCAAAGCTGGCCAAATTTCCACCAGTTAGCTGCCACCGTAGCCTCAGTCTGTGTTCAGGGTTGAGCACTATAAACTGAGAAGGTGTGTTAGAGATCCAATTAGTGCAGACACACCTGAGATAACCCAGTTGTTTGCAAACCAGTGTTCCCAGCGATGAGTTCCATCTCTCATAGCACACCGGCAGCCAGGTAGGCAGCTTCCCCAGCTGGATCTCCAAGAGGGAGTTTTCTGGACTGATTCTGTAAAACACTGAACCTGATTGATTGAAAATCCCTCCAGAGACAAGCTCTCAGTACAACACTAATGAACAAACCTCCTATTCGAGTGGGCAATGATTTTGGAAAAAAAAAGAAGAAAAAAACACAAGTATCCATGCAAATGCAATCAATACAAACAGGTCATTATGTGTGATTTTTTTCATGTCAGTCAATGGGAACCTTGGAGGTTGAAGAGTGAGCAAAAGGCAACAAGAAGCAGCTGCTGAATATTCATTTTGCTACTGTGCAACTAAAAAAAAATTACTTCAGAAGTGACCCTGTACAATGAATCACATAAAAGTAAGCTGAGCAGCCACACAATCGCTGCCCTGATTAATTCACAAAACCTGGAAAGGAACAAAACCAAAAAAATAAGGAGGAGGCACAGACCTTTCCTTGGGTCAGCGACAGAAACATCCTCCGTCACGTTGCAGAAAAACGTCTCCTTTGTATCGCCAAGCCCTACTGGAGTTTGGGAAGAGGACGGCCTCAGCAGAAGTTTGACTAGATGCAGATAATGATGTTGTTAATAAGTACATTAATCAACCAACAACACAGAAAAACCTAAACTTTTTCTAAATGTTACCAGATAATCTGAATTAACACTCAGACAGACAGTGGAGGAGAGCAATTTTATTCTACAGAGAATAATGTAATTGAATAACTTGATGTCCAGAAGGCAGCCAAGAAGACAAGAAGCTAATTAAAACGTAGCATTATTTTTAAATGGTTTGTGCACGTTCCAGAAATCTTCTCTCTAAGCCTTAATTTGCTGGTGTGCTTCCATAATGCTGGAGGACTTCTGAGAAATGAAGTTAAAAATAAATAAATACAAAAATAGGAACGAGTTGAAGGTGAAATGATATAAATTATTAAAAGAAAACAAGTAAATATCCCAATTTTGTCATCCATGAACTCTACATAATAAATCCTTCTTTTTAAAAGCCATATGTTGCTGTATCAGTTTTACTTTCATTTGCTGCCAAGATTTCTTCTTTTAAAAGATGGGAATGATGAATCATATGAAGATTTATGCCTATTTTAGTTTTATATGGCAGTGCCAGGCGGATTAATTGGCCAGGGAACAGGATTGGCTTCGTTAGGTATTTGCAGCCATATCTGCATCAAAAATATGCCTCCAAATAAGTAATTAAAGCACAGCACACATCATCCACAGTGGAGATAATATGTTTCTTAGTCTGACCACCAGAGAGCACTAACAAGTCTAATTTTAACTTCTCATTTCTTAGAGAAAGCTTATTTCACGAGGAACACTCTGTTATATAATGATGGATTTTTAATCAGAAAAAAAAAAAAAAAAAGATTCATCAAGTATACTCACATTTCTCAAACCGAAGAATCTGCCACAGCAGTCAGTTTGGTTTTTACTAACAACATGATAATATTACCTCTTAATCAAGAAGTGGCTGCAAGACTGCATCAAAATTTTAAAAGCTTTAAGATGCTCTCTGTAAATTAGCTTTGACCTAAGACTGTACAGCTCTAATTTGGCATTTTGCACATTCATTTCCACTTCCTGGCCCCTGCAATGCTTATTTAGTGATTCTTTCTCAGACGCATTGACTCACCTAGAAACCAGACACCTACAACTAAGCCTCCCAGGAGTCCGACTGCACACACCGCTGCCAGCAGCCTCACCAGTCTGTGAGCTAAAGCAACAGTTAATACTTGAATTAATGCCTCTCGAACCCTGATGTAATCTGAGAGGAATTATCAAGCGTATGCTGTTAAATAAATTGTACACAGTCAGAAAGGAGCACGCTTTGTTCTATACATGTGTGATACTAAGAAATTGGAAAGCAAAAACCACAAGCAAAGAAAAAAAAAACCGAAAATACTGCTGCAGTAGTTTGATATCTGCTGCTCACCGGCTGGTGCACCTCTTCAGCTTACCATGACTAGTGGAGTGAATGCCTTTTAACCAGCCTTGGACTCCTTTGGTCCCCGCAACTCCTTCCGTTGTCTCTGACTGAAAAGGATGACTGACAGCTGCTGGGTTTTCAATCACTGATAAAACGTCTCCATCAAGACTCTGTAAGGAATACAGCAGGCTTACAGCTGTTTTCGTCTGACAACGTCTGGGCAGCCGCGCTGACCATCTGCTCCCAAACAACACCTGACAGGTTCTGTCAAATTAAATTAGGAGCTCTGTAATCCCAAACATTGGTCACCGCTGACCAGATGTGTATGCGGTCACTTGTAAACATATGTGTTAATGTCACATTTCTTCTCAGTGATTAAAGTATAAATAAGTCACAATGTATGTGTGTGTGTGTGTGTTTGTTTATTGAACTAACTCACAGAAGCAGCTGTTTCTATGCGTTTTATATCAAGAATAGTGCTATAATTATAATAAAGCTTATGATAAAAGCGACAATAACAGAGCAAAATCCATCTATATGGACGAATCTGTTGTTGTGCCGTTGTGTGTGGCAAACATAATTTAACCTCTGGAATGCCTGTGCTGCATCTCTGTAGCTCAGGGAACCATTAAAAATTCAGCACAGCTGCTCAGAAGAAAGAAATGTGACAGAAACAAGTGAGATTTGGGTTTGAAGGGAATCTGGTGTGTGTGAAGAGTTTCTGAGTGTGAGAGTGAAAATAGGAGTGTGATGGAGGTGATGCTGTGCAGACTACGCTACACTGCAACAGAGCAAGGTGTGGTTAATATTTGGGCTCCTTTGTTCTTACCATGTTTTCCTTGCATTCAGTCCTGAGGGAAAGGGAGTTGTATCCGTGCTCATCTGTAGGCCTACGCTGGAGGTGTGGAGCTCTGTCCCCCTCGGAGGTGATGCACCATTTGCCATTTAACAGAATGCAACTCTGGATTTTCCCTTCACAAAGAGACAATGAGGTCAGCAGCAGGCTAGAGAATGAGGTTGTTGTTTGTCCAGGGAGGTCATGAGGCCTGTGGAAGCAAGCTGAACCAGGTCTTTGTAAGTGGGTGGGGGGGCGCATCTCCAGAGATACCTCCAAGCTGAATATTGACAGGACACCGGGGTATTTGCTAAGTAACACTTTTTACCTGTGCCAAAAGATTGTCTGTTTTCACCTGAGATCCATTATTACCTGACAGTTTGCAGGTTCTGGGAAAAGGTCATTATTGCAGATTGTTGAAAAGCCTCATGTCATGTCGGTCCCCATCATTTCAAATCCGAAGCTATCATCTCTTATCACTCATGAGCAAAATGAAGTCTGCTCTGTCTGCTCGCTGACAGATGAGACTTTCTCCTTTTTTTTAACTGCTTATTGATTTCTCTTTTTTTTTTTCTTGAATTGTTTTTCAGGTTTTTTAAATTCTTTTGTGTGTCTGGCTACTTAATGAAATGTGAGTTGAGGGGCATATGAGAAGCAATTAACTCTAAGAATAGAAAAAAAATAAGGACGTGTGGTTTTTGAAAAATGCTCGGACGATATCTTGAGCTTCAATCAGATACGAGACCAAAGCCTGCCGTTGCTTCATATCCCGGAAGACACACTGAATTTCTATTGACATGACACTTAATTAGATCCTTGTAGCTAAAAGGAACATTTGATAACAGAGGTATTTATGTGTGTCCTGTCTGCAAGGTGTGGGGATTAGACAGAGTCCACATGAAGGGATAAACTGCCAGGGTGAAAATTCCTCCTTGTCTGACTGTCAAAGCAAAATCCCAGAAACGACCTAGATCTATTCGGCTCATCTAACAGGTGTCGCGTTGAATTATTTGGAAAACAAACGCAGAATAATGAGAGCGATGGCAGCAGCGTAAATTGCATGTGATGGAGCAACAGCTGAGTTTTATACCACCTGGGTTGGGGGGGTTAATAATATTTGATGATATTAGCATTGGTCTAAATTGTTCTCCTGCTGAGGCATACAAGCTGTTGGCTGGTAATTTCCTCGAATGCTTGATGTCTCCGTCTGGTGAAATGTATTCTCCTACAAAGTAAGGTTATTTACAGAGAAGCATTCACTGAATTCACCTTTCTTAGAAATGAGTTTCATTTTATTTCAATTCAGGGTTACATATCTGTATCATCTTCATTCTTTCCACCATGTTTTGGTGTAGTACGTATCCTCAAATGTCACAGTTCATCGCTCTCCATTATTGTAAGACACAAGTCAAATGGTGATGTTTTCTGGAACAATAAAGTTGTTCATCCGAAGATGAACTGCCCTGAGGTGGAAATCTGCCCTATGATCTGAATAAAAGTAGTTTTGGAAATGGTGAATGTTACTCATCCTTTACAGTAAACAAGAGAGGGACCCCTTTGCTCATATGTGTGCAGCTTAAACTCAATCTTCTGTGATTGTATATGGTGTACATAACCATGATTAACTTCCTATATGAATACTAAGTGATACATGTAGCTGCCATTCAGCTGATGTTCTCATTTGGATGCTGCAGTCTGTGGTGCCGACGATGGCAACAAATCAATAACCAAACTGAGGATTAGAGACCTTTTGGGGGTTTTTTTTTTTTTTTTTTTAATCATTGTGCAAACAATTTGTAGATTTACGCTTGTAGTTCAGTGAAATTAACATCTGTTCTCAGAAGGGGTGAAGTCTTCAGGGTTTTTCTTTAATTCTTACATCAGTTATTATAATGAGAAACAACGACAGCTCTAAACTGTGCCAGCGTCTTGACTAGGTTGGCTCACATTCATGTTCAGATCAGACATGTAAATTAAAGCGCCTGCAAAGTGACCACAACAATAACAGTGGTCCCAGTGTGAACTACATTTTGTTTCTACATGTATCACAGTCTGAGGTTCCCCCCGGAGAGGCTGGCTGCAGGCCAGCTTGGAACTGCATCTATCTTTTTTTCTGCCATGAACAGGGACTGATTCCTCCCCATTTGGTGTTGAGATTTGATCAGCTCTCTTCTTACACCGTCTATCCACTGTCCAATTCCTGAACCTCAGATGTGGTCTCCTGGTCCCCACCCACAGATCCTTTAGTAAGGTTTTATGGATGCAGAATAGAGAAAAACTTATTTCTTTTATTTATTTTTTTTTAACCTTGGATGGTTTTAACCTGAATGGCTATTTTGACTAAATCAGCCAAGAAAGGCATCTAAAACTGAATCACTCCTGTGTTTTCCTGCTTTTTTTCTGTGACGACAAAGCAGAGATGGTAAAGGTTGAACGTGTCTTCTGCACAGAGGCTGCTCAGGGAGAGCCAAGGCTGTTAAAGACAGTGGTACCGCTTTCTGTCTTATGCTGGAATCCTCTAAACACCCAACAGATTAACACTAATAACTCCTGATGAATACAGTCTACCACATTCAACATCTGACTTGCTCTCGCACGTTTAAAGGCTTATTGAAAGAAACTGAGTAAATTTAGAAAATCTGTAACGCTCAGATCAGGCAGCTAAATGCAGCATTTCTCAGTCCATGTCCCCACTGCCCTGCGTGTTTTAGATGTTTCCCTGATTCAATGCAATTCAATGGCAGGAAAGAACAGCACGTCAGTAGGCTTGTAGTGAAGTTAATGACAATCCATCTGTTTGAGTCAGGTGTGTTGGAACAGAGAGTCATCTGAACCACACAAGGACCAGGATTAATAAACACTGGCTAAATGGGAGGTTCACACAGATCACAGCCAGATAAATGCTCAAAGCTTACCTCCAAGGGAGCTAATTCACTCTTCATATCTGTAATCCTTATGTCGTCTGTTTGATATTTTAATCTACTACACTGAATCCAGGTCTAGAAAGGTTCTGAAAGACAATATGTTAAAAGTTAGAAATAGCTCCATATAAGTTTGTGCATCCTTCATGGTCAGCTGATCAGTATTTCACAAAGGGGGGGGGGGGGGGGGGGGGTTGTTAAAAGCTTGCTGGAGACGGAGAGTTTTGAGGTTTTTGCCTATGGGATTTTTATTCATTCCTCCCACAAGTATTATGCAAGTATTTTGGGCTGGTTCATGTGGGTTCTAATTTTGAGGGCCGTCCATGGATGTTTATGCATCATGGCCAAACATTCGGCCTAAGATTTTTGAGGGAGTCCCTGGTGGATTTGGAGATGTATTTAGAATCATCATCCAGTGACAAAAATCCTCCAATTTTCATCTTCAGATGCTTTTTTAATGTCTTCTTCCAGAGTTTACTGGTGGTAAACTGAATCCATTTTTTCTGGCCACCCGTAAAATATTCTTTGTATCACTACCTCCAAAATAAACCTACAGCTGAGCTGAACAGTGGGGGGACATGTTCTTTTCTAAACTATTTTCCTCCCAAAACAACGTTGTTTTGGGAGGAACATGTTGTTTTCCCAAAACAACACGTTTCCAAATCCATCCGGCTTGTTTAAATGTTATTTTCTAACTTTATATTGAATTTTCTACCAAAGAAATTGTTTTTTTTTCTCATGACTCCTTTGTGAAGATGTTGCTGCACAACAACCACCTCAGCCTGCTGCTAAAATTCTGCTGAAGGACATTTGCAGTAATGTGGGGGGGGGTTAATTAGCCTGTCTATATACTTCTCGTTTATCTGTGATTTCCTGGCTGTCCAGACCTCAAATTGACTTCTAACATTCCTTTTTACCTCAATTTCCCTAATTAAATTACAAACTGAACTATTCCTGAAAGACATTGCTTGTTACAGCCTCTCTCCTCTTTGTAGACATCAATTATTTTAATTTCCAGAGTTCTTGGCTGCTGCTTAGAGGACGCCATGACTGCTTGATTGTTTGGACAAGGTTTGAGTAGTCAGAAATTTTTTAATTTGCATCTCCTGACCTTTTCCACCAATTACTGCAAACAAGGCATTTACCTAACAAGCTAATTAAGCCTTGATAGAAGTTATGAGAGAACAGACTTTGATATTTTGCATCGAAACGTTCTTTTACTCAAAGTTTGACCAAAACATAAAATGAAAATAATTTTTAGTTTAGTTTTTTTTTTTTTTTTTTACAGAAAACACATATGAGGATTTATGCATGAATGTTTGATGGGAGACAAAAGATTAATCACATACTTAGTATTAAATCTAGCTTTCTGATTAGCTTGCAGAAGCGCTCTTTAGCTGGATATATTTGATGTGTCATTTACATTGTTCAGCCAGGATTTGAGATGATAAAGTAGTCTTTCTCCACTGAGATTTGTTTATTGAGCAAGCAGAACAGATAAAACCTCTTCATTTTGGCTAGCTCAATCTGAAATGTTGCTGTCATAGGGAAAAGATCAATAACTGTGCCTGATTGTTTGAAAGGGTTTGTTAAATAGCCAGTCCAAAGCATCCATATTTAGAAGTAAATCACATTCACGTGTTAATAAATGATTGAATCGACCTTTAAGACGGTACCAAGGTTGTCAGCTGAGTGTGATTGTTACTGTCAGGATATATTCCTGTGTTCATCAGGTAAGCTGTCTGGGTAAGGATGAAGAACTTAAGGGAGGTTTTCTCTAAGATTCTGACAATGACTTTAGAAGTCTTAATCCTCAAAAATGACCTGTATGCATAAAAATTAAATTGTGGCATCCATGTTTACAGGAAATCTTCATAAGCTGGTTTCCAGTCAGGTCTTGGTCTCTCCATCATTTCTATAAAATGAAGCACACAAACAGACACACACAAGGGCTAATTGTGCTTTCATGCTGTCCATGGCAACATGCTGCCCTCTTGTGGTGAACATGTGGAACTACATCTAACATTTTCTGTCGTCTTTGAATGAAGGAAACATTAAAGATTTATTATTTGAGTGCATATATAGACTATATAAATATTTGTATATATGATTAATTAGTTCAGTAAGTAAATTAAGTGCTTTCTACTGACTTATGTTGTAAAGGTCACACAAAAAGTTAAGTCAAAATGTGGGATCCAGACAGACAAAAGAATAAATGAATGCCACAGCAAATGTGTTAGACAATTTGTGATTTTTGTAATGTTATTCCTTGACAACTCCTCTAATTTGGATGCTTTGTTGTGTGGCATATTGTAATTACAGGACAGTGCATTTGTGACAGGTCTATGAGTGCTTCTCTAAATGGTATGCAGTTGTGTCTACATTGAAAGTGGCAGGATGAATAAATAGCTGTCATGTATGTGTTTGTATCCTGTCTTGTAGGGGCTAATCATAGTGAGTGTGTTTAAGAGAAGAGATGCTCCTCACCAGATGGTGAGTAATGTGGCTTGCTTTAGCTGCCCACCATGCTCACTCTAATTAAACAGAGGAGATTACATTAACACTGGTTCCCACTCTGTCTGCTTCTCCACCATGCGTGGCCTTGGATTTGAGGGGGTTGGGGGGTGGAGTTGATTGGTTGCAGAGGTGATTGTCATTTTTCACAGCTAGACTTGCACAATTACTTTTAATTTATATCATGGAAGAGTTTTGCTCCGTTTCAGAGTTCAGGTCAAAATCTGTGTAGCTGGATTCACCAGAGGGTTTTCTGAATGTGGAAGACTCAAAAATCTTTGATTGATTAGAATAAAAGCCAATAAACAGGAAATAAACTGGGAAAAAATTATGAGATCATGTTGTGGAAAAAAAACAACTACTTGAATATAAGTAAGCGTCTTCAGTGGGGGAAAGGAAAAGATTTGCAAGAAAAGAGAAAATGAGCTTAGTTGATGTGATGAATTATGATTATATGAATTATGGTGCCAACAAACAAACCATTAACCATGATAAAAATTTATTTTAATATTGTGCAAAAAAAAACATCACACAACACTACGTCTGTATTTAACATTCTCCAGTCTCCATTTCAGTCTGATCCGTACCAGAATACATGTTTCTAAACACTAATCTATGAATAAACCATAAACCAGATATAAACCAATGTTGTGAAAACACAATGGGCAACGTGGTAAAAGAGCCCATTTAAAATGTAGAAATGTTGTCACCATCAGTCTGTTGTCAAGACATGTTATTTCTTTAGTTAGTAACGTTAGCAAAGCCTGATGTGAGACCGGAGAGATGTATACAAACCATCAGCTGATGCATTTACTGTTCACTAATGTATTTTCAGAAATGTCCTCTGTGGAAATGTGTCTGTCAAGAAACCATTCTTAACCAAGTGGGATGGAGAAAAGGTTTACAAAATGCCTTGAAAATGAGTGGCAGTGGGTCCGACTGATGGAGGAATTCTCCCCAGAGCCCAGACCTCAACATGTTGACAGATAGCAGAACAAAGGCAGCCAACATCCAAAGAGTTTTCTAAAGTTTGTCAAGAGGCCTGGAGAACTGTTACTTCAAGACTACTTACGGAAATAAGAGTTTGTCTAAGATGATGCAGGATTGCTGAAGAACAGATGTGATCTCCACAAATACTGACTTTCAGCCTTAGTATTATTGAGTCCCGATTTGTCATCATCCAAAGGAGCTGATCTTGTATTTTCAATGCATTTCATTACAAATCTCCAGAGAAATAAAAAATACAGTCTTACATAACTTTGTCTGCCAAACATACTACTCACACAGTGATATTCTGCTTTTTGTGTGATGTCAGAAAGCCTAAAGGTGCCATAGCTTCCCTTAATTGCTAAACTTAATTTAGACTTGTGTGACTTCATTTAAACTTCAAAGTGCACATTTATAAACATATAAATATCAGAATAGCATGACATTTTTTTTTGTAAATTTCTCCTGTAAGCTGAATATTGTCAACTTGATTTGTGTATTTTCACCCTTTTCATTAATTTGAATCTTTTGGGAGGAAAAAAAACTGAATAAAGTCAAAATAATAAACTTATGTTGGCACGCCAAATTTAAGTAGTGGAGCCACAAGAAACCGGGGAAACTTATATTTTCTGTCTTTTGGAGTTGACTTTTTTTTTTTTTTTTTTACAAAGAGCATTTATAACAGCCAGTCGATGTTAAACATCATAAGAATGTGAATGATTTAATAAATTACACCATTATAATTACAGTAACAAACGCTTTAATCATAGTGCAGCGATAAGTTCAGTCAGTTTTCTTTTTTATTTTCTCTTCTGTTTCTTTCCTTTTATTAGCAGTTGTTTCCATTTACGCCTCATTAGAATATGTATACAAGTTCTTTTTAGTTGTCAGGCATGTTACAACCTCAGTTGGAGTTTGTCCGGAGGAACAAGAGGCAGCAACATTAATACAATGAAAATACAAGAAAAATACAAAATATGAAGAATTTAATTAGGACCCACTGGTCATTACAGGGTATCAGGAGCCACATGAGTTACTCAAAGAGCTAACCCAAAAGCCAAAATAAAAAAGTTTACGGTTTACTAAACACAGTAGTTCTAAACCACAAACACCCAAATAGTCAAAATTCAGTCACTGGCAGTGAATAAGTGGCAAACTGTGACACAGAGACCCAACCAAACACAGTTTCTCCAAATGAAGCGTGATGGTAGCCTTTATCCTGGTGCTCAGCCAATCACAGGTAGGTGGGAGTGTAGACAACCAATCACCGACCAGCACATCACTCTGAGGGCAGCGCCAGGGAGAAAACCAGGTGTAGCCAATCTCCCAGGTGATGATGAGAGGAGTGTTGATGAGATGACATGACATGGGCCGTAAAAGGCATTAAAATTTGTTTTTTAAAAAATCCAGCACCAGTTTCCACACCTAGTTGGTAATTTTCTTTTACATTAATAGTTTCATCAGAGTCAGAAAACAGAGAGCTTTCACATGTATAACAACCTGGATGGCAACTCACTGTGATTTTGATCATTTTTTATAGTTCAGTCATAAAGATGCCAAGTTGATGGAGCTACAATGTTACACTGTTCCAAGTCCTGTTGGAAATAAACCTCACCCTGAATTTTACCTGTCGAAAATATTTACTTTCATTCCACATGCACAGATTAGACAACCCTTAAACCACCAATAATATGAAAAGCTTTGTGGCAAAATAAAGTCACCCTCCATGGCAGCGGTCAGAAACTGGAAGACACTCCGACAACGCAAAGCTTTTACTGGTCAGAGCGGTGGTCTTTGCCAAAAGAAAGAACTGCACAATATTAGCTGGGGTGGGGGGGCTCAGACGTAGTGGCTTGTCAGAGTACATTCTCAATGTTTACTCTTGTACAGCTGGAAAGTACTGAATGGAGTCACATACTGGAGCATGAATTAAACTAAAATTATTCCTGTTGTGAAACTGAGCTGAAAAAAACCAGAAACGCTAACAAAGTAACAGCATGTGATCATTATAAAGAGAGTGTTAACGCTGTAGGCTAAAAGTCATACTGTATAGCAAGAAAAGGGGAAAAAAAATTAGTCAAAATAAATCACAGTTTACTCAGAGGGGACTTTGCGTGACAAATGAAGGCACTGAGTGTGAAACTAAAGGAACACATTGTTGCACAATGACCTGCAACACTGAAAGAACTGGGAGTGACTCCAGCGGTTTGCAACTCAGAAGCATAAACCCTATAAATAGCGTGGGAGTGATTGTGCTGCTGTTGCAAGAGCTAATAAACTGCAGAGAGAGAAGATGTGTCCGTCTAAATTCTGGACATTGCTGCAGTGTTCAATGGCTAAATTTAATGAGTTGAGTTGGGATGTCAAGAGTGTGTAGAAAGTTCTCCCTAAATATCACAAAACCTCAACTGTTGGGATCTTTTATTATATAGTTTTTCAAACTCCATGTTGAACATAAATTAAATATCTCAATAATAAATACTAAAAATAAAATCAGACATAACTATTCATCTGCAAATTATTTGAGGTTTTCTATAACATCATTGTCAAATTCTCCCCAATCTGGTGGAAAAGTAAGGATTGTTGAAACTTTGGGGGGAAAAGAACAAATAATGACTACATTTAGATCAGAGGGCCACACATCAAGAAAGAAGCTAAAAGAAAGTCTTTGGAAAAGAGCTTTATTATTTAGCAAAGCTATACAAACTATATTTAAACTGGCATCAGGGGTGCAGAAGTAATGAAAGTCAGCCCACATCAACTGATTGATCCACTTTTTCCCTTCTACACGTTCAGTCGGTGACTCTACAGTGCTCTGTTTAAACCTTCCAGTCTGACTGCGTTTGCTGCTTCCTCTTCAAGCTGCTTCAAAACCCACCTCCATCCCAGCTCCTCCTTTTTAAACTGTTGTCTAAATCAGTGACATGTTTGTCATTAATGCTGCTCTGCTGTGCACTGTGGGGTCTTTGCTGCTGCTCCGTCTGCCTCAGGCAGTCCACGTTCGCTCGACAGAGGGCAGAGAGTTCCCCGGATGAAAAGATACACCAAATATAAACTAAGACTATTTGAATGGAGACTTGTCTGAAAATGATTACATATACAGCGAGCAGCGGTGATCAGGATGGAAATACCTTGCTGTCAGAGGAAAACGAGCAGACAGTTTGCAGACGATGGAAAAGCAGCAGTAACCGTTGGCTACAATCAAGGTATGCAAAATAGCATCACTGAGCATCAAACCTGAAGCAGGTGGAGGCAGTGGAGGACCACACCGGGTGTAGCTCCTGTCAGCTTACAACAGGAAGGTGGAGGTATAATTTGCCCACGTGCAACTAAGTTGCCCGCTCAGCACTGCAAAAACTCAGCCTTAAAAAAAACAAGAAAAAAATATACAAAAATTAGCTAAATGTTGCTTAAAATAAGATAATTTATCTGCCAACACAACAAGAAAATTTAGCTTGTCAAGACATCCCAAAACAAGTAAATAATAATACTCTTAAAACAAGAGGAATTCTCTGGCATAAAAACTAAGAATCATCTTACCTTTAAAAAAAAATGAGCATATGTGAAGTCAATTTAAGATTTTTAATCTTACTTAGATTTCAGTTTTTGCAGTGAGATGAGTCTGGATTTCAGCTGCAACGTTCAGATGATGTGAAGATAAAAACTAGGGCTGTGACGATATGCTTTTGTCCCGATTCGATTCGATTCTGATTGTTTTGGGCGCCGATTCGATTTAAATTGCGATTCTCAAAATTCTTCAATATTGATGATTTTTGTAATTAAAAACAAATTTTTTTTTAATAAAACTTCATTTTGCTAGTAATTTTTCTTGATTTCAGTTAGGAAAAAAACAACACAGTAGCCAGATCATCATTCTGCTGCTATAATGCCCAAGAAGACAAGTAAAAAGATCAATTAAAACAATGAAAATGACAAAAATTCTATAGTGGATTCATTTTATTTATTTGAAAAAAAAATGCGATTTTTTTTTTTTTTTTTTTGACAAAAAAATTGATTTTAAAATTGTGAAGAAAAAAATCCCGATTTCTGATTTTTCGATTCGATTTTCCCACACCTAATAAAAACATGGATCCAACTTTATAATTGTCTTCACACACTCTGGGCTCCATTAGTATCAGCTGAGCATAATATAAACACCACAGCCCACCTGAGGACTGTTTCTGACCACGCCCCTCTTGCCACATTGTAGCATCTTCTGATGGTTGCTTCCAGCAAGATAACGCACCATGTCACAAAGATAGAAACGTCACACTTGGTTTCAATCATGACATAGAGAGTCCTCCACAGTCACCACGTCTCAATCTAACAGAGCACCTTTGTGGATTGTTAAAAATCCACCTTAACCAGCTTAACGAATAAACGGTTAAATCACATCATTAGATTTTATTTCAGTATTTAATACATTTTCAATATGTTTTCAGTTGTGACTAACTACTTCCACTGTCTTTTAGTTTTTACTGCTAGCAGCAATAATGGAAAAAGCAGAAAAAAACTAAATTAGGAATAGAAAGAAGAAATAAACGTTTTAAATTTGCGGTTCCTGCCGGCTCTTAGTGGTGGAACAGAAACTCAACCAGACGGGTGTAGACTTTGGCAGCTCACATAACTCTTGTGTGTTCTGTCGTGTTTGATGACAGCCAGTTTGAAATATATTGATATCAGACCCTTGTTGCATGTCAGGTGGTGTAAATAAAGCCCCCTGTGGGGGTACATCAGATCAAACAGAAGTACTGACGCTCCACCAAACGCAGACAGCAGCAACAGCAGGCAAATGAGACAGGATGCATAAAATAGTAAATCGTTTTATTCTTTTTTTAACCATGCCACTGAACACTGACGCATACAGAGTTGTGCCTGAATCCACACTGAGAAAACACTTCCACACACTGTGTTACAAAGCTGTAATGAAGAGGGATTTTACTGCACACATGGCAAGAAGAACAACCCTGATTGGATACCAGGTCGAGCTTTGATCTGGCCCTGAGGTAGACAGACAGTGACATAATCTAAACAATGCTAATCACATCCTTCTAGGACACATCAAATAAAAGACAGCTGCATTATCACAACATACAAAGATCAAAGAAAAAACCCTTTTTTCAAACAAAAGTGCTCTATTTCTTTTGGTCCACCGAGGAAATCCATTTATAGTGCATGTTCATGTAGAATAGATACAGTCAATGTGTGTGTTCATGGCACTGAGTGTTGTTGGCTACTTTAGGAGGCATTGGTAATGCCCACAGATGCCAAGATTTGATATACACACCATTTCCACCCCGAGATGTCAGTTCACTGTCACTCTGAAGGGAACAATTTGAGACAAGCGTGTACTTTTATACATCAAAATTGCTTGGAACTTGCATCAGATTATCAGCCACTATCACAGTATGTTGCTTCCAGTTGCAATGTTCAGACAAAATGGATCTACATGGCAGTCTATCTTTAATTAACAATAAACAAACACCCAGAAACACCTACCAACAGCACAGACCCATGTACTCAAGCACATCAATGCTCTACTTATAAAAGAGGCACAAGGGAGGGATCTTAATCAAATCAGAGACTTATAAAACACACACTAAGATGTTTCTCAAATCATACCAAATGTAAACAGATAGCAGATTACTGTAATACAAAAATACAACATGTTTAAATCTATAAGGCCTGTTTTAGGCTCACATAAGGGAATCACATACCATGACAGTTTGTACGTTACAGCTACACTACAACTGACAATAACCTGCTCATAGTAATCCGATAACAGAATTTTCTCATCGTGTTTTTTATTAAAAAACAACTTCTTTTAATATTTTGACTCGTTTTCTCCTAGAAAATTCTGATTCTTTCATTTTTATAAGACATCTATATATAAGCAATGGTTAAAAAAAAAACTCAAAAGCTTTACTGAGGCTTGTCACGTTTTTTTTTTTTTCTCATCACACTGTTTGACCATGTAAATTGTGATGTTTGTGACTAAATTAAACCTACTGATGGATGAATAATTTGCAGCGAAATTTCTAACAAACAAACAAACAAACGTGAGGGAAGAGGTAGAGCTTGCTCTACTAGAAAACATCCCAAGAGACACAAACTGGGTGATAAAAACCAGCACGTATTTGGTAACAAATAAACAACATATAAATAGCAAAAAAAAAAAAAAAAAAAAATTAGAACAAGAGAAGCTCGATTTGTGAGCGAGCTACCTCGAGACAACAACACTCACTGCAACGGAGACAAAGCAATTAAAGAGATCAAGCTCGTGAGGTCAGCCATTCAAGTAACACATGCAGAAAATAAACAACTCTAAAAGAAAAAAAAAATTAATGTCAGAAAAACAACCCAAAAAAACAAAAAAAAAAAAACGTCACAGAAAATTAGGAGAGAAATGTTGCAAAGTTCAGCCAATCGAGCCTTTGTGGAATTATTTTCAACATCTGCTGTACAATCATAGAAGATGACTCGGTTTGCCTGATAGTTCAGCAATCAGTCAGAACGCTCCAGCTGAACACGCAGGCCAGCGGTCACAGCCTTTGTGGCATTGATTTTTAACTACAATGGATCATTTAGAGACACAGTTATCCAAACTGCATGAGAGGAATAGGAAGCATGTGTGTCTGTGCGGATGAGGGCTCAAACAGTCATCAGGAAACCGTCAACAGCTTTAAGAGTCAATCTTTTATGCTTTTACAGGAAATACGTTTGCTCCTCTCTTGTCTCTCAAAATGCGAGAATTTGCGTCTAAGAGATTGCAAAATAAATCTCTTTGGAGTGGACTTTTAGTCAGACAAAAGAGGCCATCTTACCACCAACACGTGTCTACTTCTGGAGATTCTTCAAGGTAAAAATAATCCGGCTGATAATGAAACTAACCGTTAGTTGCAGCCCTAATGTGCACACACACACTTTTGTATTCTTGCTTCATATATCAGTGTCAGGTAAGAACCTTGGCATTTCCTACAGTGACAACTTTATCCAAAACGAGCTTTTTTTTTTATTTGAAACCCCTAAAGGAACGTGTAATCCTTCAGCATTAAAATCAGCAACACAGGAGTTACCAGGTTTCCACCTGATAGTGACAGTGTGTGTGTGTGTGTGTGTCAGACTGTGCCTGGAGTCCAAGTCCTGCTCAGACGTAACAGACATACAGGTAAGTCTTTTCTATCCTCCAGTCGGCCGGCACCTCCTCGGGTTTGTGGCCTTTCATGTGCTTCTGCATGGCGGCCAGGCTCGGGCAGAAGTCCTGGCAGATGGTGCACTGGTACGGAGACGCCCCGTTGTGCGTGCGCAGGTGTTTGATCATCGCTGAGTAGTCTCTGGATCGTTGGTGGCACAGCTTACACTCAAATGGCTTCTCACCTAAAAAATTCAACAATGCAGCATTAACCCCGCGGCAAGCCTGCACGGTGACGCAGGACTCACCTCTGTTACAGTGGAACACAGAGCCGTGTGTGCGCGTTAGTTTAAGGATTAGATTTGTCTCAGGTTGCCATTAATTTTATATTAGGACATTCTCCACCAGAAATTCTGTTAAAGTTAGTCAGAAATAAGAATGTAGGCTCCGTTGTAACTGCATGATGTGACACTTCAGCAGTAAAGCTACTGAAAGCTACTGAAACGGCCAATACCAAAAAGGACCGAATGTGCTGCTCCTGAAACGGCTCGTATGGACTCAGATTTAAAAACCTTTTGTAAGAGTGCTCAACTTGAATACTTAGTTTATTCATTGGAGGGAAACCGAGAACTTTGGTCCCTTTGCCAAAGGCTTCACATGCGCAAACTTGCATGTGAAGCTTAACCAAGCTGATAATGTAAGAAGATAAAACAGAGGGGGACGAGAACTTGCTCAAAGATCTGTCATTAAAATGCCGTATTGCTGCGTTCTGTTTTCTCATTGTTCATGCTAAACTTTTAAATGATTCAACTTTATTCTATGTAATTGTATTCACCAAAAAGCTAAAAACTGATCACTTTTTTTTGGGTTTAATAGAACATATTTAGTCCTATTGTTAGTGAAAGCTCCTAATGCCGCTTATTATTCAAGCTGTTTTCCATCAATATTTCATATCAGAACGTTTCTTTTGTTAGCAGCTTATGGAAAAAACTAAAGTTTAAATGTATTAGGCTGAATGTTTTTCTAACCCTGCCTTGTCTGTGTCAACATGCGTCAACAATAAAGATACTTATAGTCACCTGGCTGTCAGACATTATCTCTTTTCATGTATTTTTTTTTCATATTCTGCTCTGTATTTTTATGATTTGTTTCCTATTTAGAAACAAAAAGTGTTTCTAAATAGGTGAATCAATCAGTCAATCAATCAATTTTATTTATAAAGCACCTTTCATCCAATGAAAATGCAGCACAAAGTGCTATACGTATCATATCGCCCTAAATTAAGAATCTGTTCAACCAGCAGATACACAACAATGCTAACACTTTCATTTGTATCTCAAGAGACGATGTCCCAACCCTATAACTGTGTCGGGAAAGTAAAACACTGGAAAAATAAAAGAGATGCTAAGACTAAATAAAGTTAAGAGAATAAATAACAAGGAAAACATAAAATATAAAAATCAGGAAATAGTAAGAAGCAACAAAAACTAATTATACATAACAAATGTGACATATTATTGACATTGTTGTCAATAGATTGATGCAAATAATAGTGTAGGTAAAATCAGTACAACCAACAATAAAACGAAAAAAAACACAAAATGGAAACAGCTCACATAAAAATCTTTTTTGTTGATCCACCGATCAATATTTTTATTAATCTCTCATGTACTGCATGTCATCATTCACGGCGCGGTGATTTCAGATTGAAGCTTTGTTAGTTCATGACTGACAAGGGACCACAGGAGCTCTGATGTTGTGTCCACAGGCTTTGATCGCCAATAATTATCAGTTCCTCAGTCGGGACTAGGAAATTGCTACGAAAATGAAGCATTTGCTCCACGTCTTTCTAGAACAGCTCTGTTTTATTTGCGTGAGCGAAGGATGACAATTTTAGCTTCTGTTTCTGCCACATCTGTCTTTACTCTGAAAATGTTTTCATAATGCTGCATAAAGGCAACCGAAAGGAAAGAAAAGAGCCATTTAAAGCTGTTTGAAAATATGACAAAATATAATCTAATGGAGGAGAGCTGTCAGACATGGCTGCTTTTAAATATTCACGCTTGTATAAGATTGACTTTTCTTATGTAATATTACCCTTCATTCAACAATAATAATCATGCAGGCACCACTGGTTCTTCATGGGGATGTTACCTCTGTGACACCCACAGTATTCATTTAATTAAATTTTTAATTTGTAAACTCCTAGGCTATGAAAATTTGTATGTGTGTTTTTTTTTAATGCATCACAAATGTTTTTAGGTGATTTTACTAGAAATATTTGACACTCCAACTGTATGACTAAAGCATAGCCAAGGTACTTAGCTTGTGAAGTAATATTAACAGTAACTACCAAATTACCAAGTAGTTCAAACATAAAGGCAGGAGCATAGTTTCACCAGGTCTCCATCTCCTGCCTGAGGAGGGAGAGGTGCTGTGCCGCGGCTGACTGACGTATTAGCACTGTGTCTGGAGAGAGCAGACGTCTGAGGAGAACTTTTCTTTTGTTTTTGGTAGAGTCTAAGTATCAACAGATAAACTTCCATTTATTTTGCCAATTGTCTTTCAGTTTGAATAAACGTTTGCAGTTTTTTATTTTTCCTTTTTTTCCTTTTATCCAATAAGTATCATATGTGATACATACAGTTTCTGAGATCTTTTGCAATATTTTATGGTAAATATGTGTCTTAGTGTACAACAGGTGTCAATGTTTTATGTACATGGACGTATACGGGTGTGTGTGTGTGTGTGTGTCTGTCTGCGTTTGTGCGGGTATGTTTATGTCCATATATGTCTATATAACTATGTTTATGCTTATGCTACTAATTTATGGTCATGTAGATCTGATGGGAAAGAATGGGAAAGAGGGGGGTGGGAGGGGAGGGGAGGTCTTTAATGTAAAGCACTTTGAGTTGCATTTTATATATGACAAAATGCTTTATAAGAAAGTTTAATATGATTTTGATTTGATTTAATACCTTGTTAGTTACAATATTATCCTTGTCTTTAGCCCCTTGATAGAAACATAACCCTAAATCTTTGGTCGTTATTTCATTATGTTGTTCAAGAATGGCTCTTTAATGACAAAAAAAAATTACCTTTTCTTTAGCATGTTTTTCTTGGATTTGAAGCTTGGATTTTTCTGAATAAGTCGTTATTATTGTAATTAGTATTATCATTATTATCATTAGTAATAATAATAATAATAATAATCTTTCAAAAGAAAAAAAAATGTGGATACGTTTTCGATAATAGAAAAGTGCTCGAAAGCTTGATAAACTCTTATTTTGCTGAAGTATGGGAGACAAATGAAGTCTATTCAATGCCAACAGGAAGTTGGTTTGGCATTAAATCAAATTACTGATGGTACACAGCATCAAAGAAAAAATATTTGGGAAAATCTGATCAATTTTTATACTGATAAATTAAAAAAAATGCTCCAGACTTTTCTTCTGTTTGTAGCGCTGATAGCCGCATCGTTCCTACTGAACAGCGAGCATTGTTAACTGCCTCCGTCTGCAGGGATTTCCAGTAAAATAAGTTTATTGGGGGGGGGCAGACAGAGAGGATTTTCTGACCACTTTCATACACCCGAGTTCTAGAAAATGCCGCCGGATGAGTGACGAGTTTTTTCAGAAACTGAGAAGGTTGAAAATACTTTTACAAATACCCACAAAAAGGCTGTTTCTGCCCCTGACTGGAAATATAAATGTAACATGTAAGAAAAAAAAAAGACTCTTTACTCTAAATTTTACAACAGCAGTTCTTTACATGTTTTCTCACCTGTGTGAACACGGTAATGCGTCTCCAGCTGATGTTTCAGACTGAACCTCTTCCCACAGCCATTGCACTCGTAAGGCTTCTCTCCTGTGTGTATGCGTTTATGGCCCCTCAGTGTGCCGTCATCTCGGAAACAGCTCCCGCAGAACTCACACTCAAACGGGTGATCGCCTGAAAGCACAACCGTGTCACAACAGCAGCCGCAGCACCAACTCAGACCATTATCCCGAGACGCATTAAAGGCTAACTTCATCTTTGGCACAACGTGGCGTGGTGCATATGTAGCCGTATAGGTCAGCCAGTCACACGGGGCCTTTCTGAACATGCATATCAAGCAGGGAAATGATGTGCTTTCAGACGTCGCTAATGTTACGACATCGGGACACTCCTCTTGGCTGTCTGCTAATAGCTAATAAAAGTCTTCCAGGCATGTGCTGCTCTGTTTTTCTATACTGTAGTTAATCTATTTCTCTCCTAGGCTGAGGGTTTGACTCATCTCCAATGACCTATGTGCCTCATTATCTCAGTGTCCACAGCAACAGCCAAGTCAGAGGATACATTGCTCTCCTCATTACAGGCCGATTCTCCCCAATCCCCCACCCCACTGTGGAGCAGATGACATTTACAAAATGTTACTTCCAAGCAGAATGGTAAACAAACAAGATACGCTGCCATGGCCAAAACTCCCTTCAATTCTGTCTCTTCACATCAATTATGTATTTCTCCTGTCTAGACATCAAGTCGTCCTGACAGCTGGGAGTGTTATTTAAGGTAAAAGAAGAAAAGGGGACATCTTTGCAGTAAATATCTCTCCGTCTCCCCCGGCACTAAGACTCACCCTCGGTAGAACACAGAGACAAGTCATTTCCATTTGCTTTTCCTTCAATATTTATTTGGGCTTCCTCTATCATTTTGGGTGAACCACACAAGAACTGACAGCCATGAATTGCAGAGGCCCAAAGGCTGTCTAAGAACCCAAATTATAAACAGGATGAAATTGCCCAAAATATGCACTGGCCATAAAGGTACAGTGCTGTCATCAGAGAGGTGAGTCATCTTATAGTCAGGGAGAAGGAAGAGTGGGAGAGGATGCATGCAAATTGACTAAAACCTTACAGCCAATAACCCGAGGAAATTAACCCATATACAAAAATAAACCTAGCTGTCTTTGTCTCTTTTTCAACATATGCACACAATTGACACCAGCATGTTTATGTTTTATGACAGGAGCTGACACCACAGATAAGTGCGAGCGATCTCTTACCCGTGTGTGAGCGCAAGTGTCTTTTGAGCGTTGTGTGGCTTGGAAAGGGGCGCTCACAGTGGCTGCAGATGTAGCTGTGCATCCCTGCATGGACTTCCATGTGCTGCTGCAGGGCCTTCTGGGTCTGGAAGCGCTTTGCACACAGCAGACAGAACACCGCCATGTCAGTCCCTGGAGATCACACAAGACACAGACGCATAGTTATTTCAGTACCATGCACAGACAGGGCCTTAAGTGGGGAAACTGGGTCACTTCAACTTTGTGTGAGTCCTCTGAGGGAAAAATCTTCTTTCAAAGAGCAAGTGCCTCTACCTAAACTAACTCCCCTAAAAGCCCAGAGGCACTTCCAGCTGAAGTCCTTGTACGTTTTTCGATTCTATTTTAAACCATGAAAGTGATTGTTTTCTTTAAGAATTTCCCTGCGCAATGCACAGCATGCCAATCACACAATCAATGGCTCCTTCCTGGTGTGTTAGATGTGTAATTATTCTCTTCATTCCCCATCAGGAGTCAGCTCTAGCCTGTGAAGTCCTCTGTCTCTCTGCTCAAAGAGCAGCTGATAGTAGCTCCACCCTAAATGATGCCTACACTATGAGCTCTGTGTAGAATGTTAAGTAGTGATATCAAGCCATTAAAGGCAGGACTGCAGGAAAAAACACAATCCAGTTTAATCCTGTGTGTGACCTGGCATCTCTTTGGGGCTGCTTTCCTGTTGCAAAGAGTGTGGAGAGGAATACAGATAGGGAGTCACTGGCAGGGTAGTTTAAGTCAAAATGGCTATGTGAAGAAGATCCATTGGCTGTCATACAGTCGACACTTGATCTACAGGCTGCGTACGCCAGCACTCAAATCCATTCTGGCATTCCCAGCGATGCAAATTCATATGTGTGGTAAGACTGAGGCACTGGTTAATCACCCGCATTGACATAATGTGCATGTCCTGGAGAGTGAGGCTTTAATGTGAGATTATGAGGTCCTTATTTCTCTGTCTGCTCAGGTTGCAGATCATTTACAATGCGAGCAGGTCCCATTGCTCCTGACTCAGATTCAATCAGACATCTCCAGCGGAGGATCATTAGTAAACAGAGGACTGTGCCAGCACTTCATTGGAATTCAAGTGGGGTTGCTGTGTCGCATTTAAAATGCAGTCTGATGAGGTCCACTAAATCAAATCATTTGTTACTGTTATTGAAGTGCCTTGAGGCAACTGGCAATTAAATTGGAATTAACGCAGGGAAAGGGATACAGCACACTCATACTAAGAGGGAAGAGTGTCAGACACTTGCTTTAGGTTCAATCAAGTTAGCAGACAGACAAGTCTGTTCCAAAAGGGAAAGAAGAAGAAACAAATGAGGCAAACTCGCATTTTCAGGGGGTAAATCAAACATATTCAAGTGTCACATCTTAAAGCACGCATCGCTATTTGCTCAAACAAAACCGTTTTTAGAGTTAACATTTCACAGATTACTGGAGTTTTAGAGACACACTGCCTTTGAAATCAGGGCACATCTTTTTGAGCTATTCTGGTTTGAGAATTCCTTCCAAAAAGAAGAAGAAAAAAAGAAAAAACAACTCTGATGATACCTAATCATCAGCAGAAAAGACGATGGGATGAAAGGCATTCCCTGATCTCAACAAACCTTCAGGAAGGCGATCCAGTGGAATGAACTGCACCTGTTTGGAGGCTTTGTCCACTGGACTTTTGCACAAAGGGCACACAATGAGGTTCAGGCCCTTATTGACCAAGCCCATTAGTCATAGGCTTCTCATGCAGCTCGACAATCCCTGTCTTTATGCTGTCACCTAATGACCAAGACCTTTTCTCACCCGTGGATCACAATATTTTACTTGTAAACAAAAGAGTCTGCATCGTCACCGCCTCTGCACCCTCCTCACTCTGGGTAGTCACTGACCATACAGTAAATCCTTTCACTTTTCGCCTGACTTCTCACTGAAGTCCATTCACTTTGCAATGGTGAAGGTTGGATAATGAGCCATCCGGACATGCAAGAAGCAGAAAATATACTCCCTGCAAGAGCTGAGATCTGAAGCCTTTTACTTTATCTCATGATATTCACCATGAACCAGCAGGGGGAGTACTTTCTGTTCCAATCTGACCGTGCTACTGTAGCTGCAGGCAGAGCAGAGCCCTCACTCTGAAAAGCACATTATCCACCTTGTAGATACATCAAAGCTACTTTAATTATCCTCTCTGCACTTTGTCTTTTTTTTTCTTTTTTTTTAACCATCAAACTTAGTAAGTTTGTGTTTCAAAGTGGCTTGGTTTGCGTACTTTTCTGTGTCTGCTATGAAAGTTTAGTCTCCCTGTGGAGGTAAACTGTTACTCCCTGACACACTCGCAGACACTCACAGATGTAGCTCCTGATCCTTCTGTCACCCACAATACTGAAACCTGAGAATAAAAATGACATACTCTCACACAAGAATCTCACTCTTGATCTCAGGTTGACACACACTGACAACAGCTCAGCAGTCGTTTTTATTCTGCGCAACCGATGCTGAATATAAAAATACCGTATAATATCTTGAAGTGTAAACAAAAACCAGAGGAGTGTTTGCGTGCATTAGTGATGGCATTTCGTCTCGCTGCACTTTGGTAACTCCTCAAACAAAAAAGGATTTGTGGTTAAAGAGTTTTCCAGTAAGCTTTCTGGTAATAAGTGCAGAGGAGCTTCTTTATGGGAGAATAAGCCCTAAAGTTGGCTGTCATTGCCCCCTGCTTTCTCACCCCTAACCACACAATGGGCTTGGGATTTGGCTTTTTAAGGCCCAGGCTGACCTCCTGACCTTTGGCCCTCACTGGGGTAAATACCATGTAATCAATGGTTTTTCTCAAAGCCTGAAGAGTTGAGTGATCATTGTGTTCAGTGGGATGGAGATTTAACAGTGCGAATAATGATTTACTTTTAAGCAATTCTCCATTTACTGTGTGCATAATATTACAGAACTGCATGTGCTGTTGAGCAGTTAGGTCAGCAACTGATGCCAGTTTGAGATTGTAATGCTATTTCGGCATATCTCCATCAAAACAATGCGTATGCTCATGTGATTTAACATGGTCTGCATTCATACATCTGCCACTTATTCAGTCCAACCGAGGTGGGAGCTAGCCAGGCTCTCACGCTGCCTAAGAAACAAAACCAAGTGTCTAGGCAACCAGATAGGATCAGGGTCCTTGTTGGGGTGAAGTGTTCAAGCTAATCCCTTCATTCACAAATAAGCGCAGCCTGTTTCTTTTCAAGGGACCAACAAAAGTTTTCCCACCCTGAGAATCTGGGAGTAAACCCACTGCAAATTGAACAAAGGACTGTATCGCTGATCACCGCAGATCTGGATCATTTTCTTCTGAGCTAATCTTAACTTTAGTGTCCACAAACCACCATTCTAACTCATTTGTTTAATATATACATACATATGCATATATTTATACATATGCACACGAGCGATCTGTGGTGTATAGATAGATAGACAGGTGTGTATATATATGTATGTGTATATACATATATATATATATATATATATATATATATATATATATATATATATATATATATATATATATATATATATATATATATATATATATATATATATATATATATGTACATACACACACATATATATATATATATATATATATATATATACACACATACATATATATACACACCTATCTATCTATCTATACACCACAGATCGCTCGCACTTATCTGTGGTGTATATATATATATATATATATATATATATATATATATATATATATATATATATATATATATATATATATATTAAGTGTATATATATATATATATATATATATATATATATATATATACACATATAATATACATATATATATACACCACAGATAAGTGCGAGCGATCTGTGGTGTATAGATAGATAGATAGATAGATAGATAGATAGATAGATAGATAGATAGATGTTTGACTCTACGTATTTAGCTTTATTTTCTTCAGAATTTTATCCATCAAGGTTTTTGTTTCAGTAAATTACAACAAAATGAATGAATTATCAGTTGACTTCATAACAATGAGGGATTTCACACAGATTCCATAGTTTTTAATGTATCATCAATGCTGATCATATCCACTAGTGTGCAGTGTGAAAGCACCATAAACCATGTCCTCAGGCCCTGCTTCTGTGTACACACAGTGTGTGTTGGCTAAATACTACTGTGTCAGCCAGTCAAACATACACAGTCATGCAGGCTACATTATGACCAAGCCCTCACATGACCCTGTGCATTCATGCTTATTGTATGTTCTCATGCAGATGGCTCCTTGGAGATGTGGGCCTTGCAGTACACACACAAAGCTACAGTACCTTAAACAACCCCAGGCGCTCATCAGTGGACTGCTAATCTACCCGAGTGACGAACAACCAACTCAATAATTAATGCAACAAGAGATGCGTTGCTCGTGTTTAAGCACCATTCCACGGTCCGGTTCACTAAGGCTACACATTCAGCTTCATTTGCCTCTATTCCCAGAACCGTTACCGTTTTCTGTATAAGCACCATGTGTCAGTTTTACAGGACATGACAGGATATCCTGGGGCTTTGTATATCATAAGAATAGATGTAAATAAATATCGGAGGCATAATGGCTAAACAGAGCAGAGTTCAGTTCAGTTTAAGGCTTACAACTGGGAATTAAGAGGAGGGTGCAGTATGATGACGGGCACGCAATTAGGCGAGCTAAAAGGTCTGCATTAAGAGGAATGCATTAGAAAGCCTGGGCTGTATCTGAATAGACTACAGGACTGTTTAATTAGGGTTTGGACAGAAGGTAATATTATTCACTTGATGAAGCAGCCAGTAATGTGTGGAAACACTGCAGCTGCTGTGAGTACACAAAGGCAGCACTCTTTCAGCCTTTTCCTGAAGGCAAGGTGGCAAAATGGTCAGCCAGCGTGTTCTGAAGCATTTACAGTGCATGCAGCAAATAAGCCAAAGTCTTGGCTTTTCCAAAATTGAAAGCTCAGGGCCCTGTAGCTTCCAACTGCCCCAACTAAACAAACCCCTTTGTTGTTCGAGCAATTTGGAGACAGATCCATTCTTTTATTTTGGGCACTGACAAGTAGGTCAGAGGAGACTATGACACTGCTGTGGTGAGGAGTAAACAGCAGCACATGATGTTTTCCTCTTACTCCTGGCATCCAACACCAGCAGCAATCCTCCTGCCCTCAGGAAGCCCTCACATACCCCCCGGCCCCCTTTCTCCTCACTTTCCTTCCCACAACCCAACCCGCCCCTGAAATCCACCACCCCTTCTCTTTGATGTCCAACTTCAGCAACCCACGGCCATTCACCTCTGACATATTGAAATGGATAAAGAGAATTTCACTGTAAACCAGTTTTGCTGCCAAAATAGACAAATTGCTTCAGAGATAAGTCTCCTAAAAGTAGTGTTATTTCCCCTCTATAGGACATAGACGGCCATGTGGCAGCTGCTGAGGTCTGGCAAGTGTTAATCTGCTAAAAGGAAACTCATTTGACTCACTGGTTATGTCACAAATTAAAGCACATGCTGCATGAACTCCACTTAAAAAAAACAAAAAAAAAACACACATCCAGGGTTGTTTGGAGGAAATGCAACACAAGTGATTTCTTCAATATATCTCTGTGTTAAACGGCTGCATCTCCACTCATAACCTCAGCACAGCTGATTAAATTACCTATGGCTCATGTCGTAGGCCATGTGAGTGCGTCACCGAGGCCAAGCTGAGATCATGACAAAATAAGAGAGTAATGCTCTCCTGTACCCTGCTCTGGATACAACCGCCGGGCTGAAACCGAGCGCGGGGTGTTTACAACTCGGGGAGATGAGGGTAGAAACTTCTGGGCATCGTTAACACCCCCTCCATGTCCACATCCATTAACTATTCATACCGTGTGTGCCACCTGGAGTTACAGTTACGTGCCAATGCTCCTGAGAGGGTTATCACCTTTCTCTGACAGTAGCAGAAAAGGTGTGGATTCAGACACTGTCGGGCATATGTACCGTCTGACAACAATGCTGGGTTTTTTTTTCTTCCTCCTTAGGAATCCAACTCACGCTAAACTGCTAAGTCAGGCTGGAGCTGATAGTGGAAGGAAAAAATTCAGTTTAATAACCACTGATTAAATCTTTCTTTGTCGTACAAATTATTTCACTGGAGAAAGGAACATTCTGCTGAATAAATGTCTGTTTTTTTTCTTTGGCTTTTTTTCCCCATTTCATCAGCCTTATTCGTGTTTTCTTTGTTGACTTTTTTTTTCTTCTTTACTTGCTCAAGCAGGTTGCTCCAAACTTTTAAAAAGTCCCTAATTGCAAATCCAAGTTTGCTGAACAACAGAGGTGTTGTTGAGTGTGTAAGGTAGATCATTTCACAGCCGCCATCAGGGGGAGGTGAGGATATGATGTCCGTGGAAGTGTAACGCCGGCGCTGTAAAGATTCCTCTGTGGCAAAGTGGCATGCACTGAATTTGAATGCCAGGAGATATTAGTGGGTGATATGTGAGATGGCCTCCCACCACCCTGTTGATAAATTATGGAGCATCATGACAGGAACAGTTTAACCCAGCCAGCATGACAAGCAAGTTTAGACCACCGATCACAAGGGTCCGAGTCACGGCTTACTCAACAGCTAAATGCATGCTGTCCAAGTTCAACATAACATGCGTGTGACGTGTTGCAGCATCTGCACGTGTTTAGGTACCTGTGTGCGTTTGCCTGTGGGCTTCCAGAGCATCCTCCGACGAGAACGTCGCTCCGCACTGATCGCACACCAGCGCCTCCACAGGAGCTGTGGGTGACATCAAATTCATCAGAATGAATCTTGATCACACATGAAGACAAACGCGAGTGTGAGCGCAGAGCGAGTTCATTTAGAGACTTAACTAAACGACACACCAAAGACCCTCGCTTGTTACACACTTTGGGTGTTAACACGAGGAAGCAAACAATAGATCAGAGGAAAGTGTCATAAAAAAAAAAATTATAAAAAAAAAAACATCTGGGGGGCAAACAAAAGCCCCAGACAGGGTGCCATAGCCCGTTTTTAACAAAAAGGAGCTGAAGAGTTTTATTTACCATGGTGTGTTATCAGTCTCTGAACAGTGAGCAGACTGTCTGCCTGAGAGGCCACAGAAGGACTGGGTGTTCTCTGAACAGCAGACGCTTCCTGCCTTCGGCATATCCCTTTATAAAAAAAAAAAAAAAACTCTTCAGAGTCAACGCCCCAAATCCCATTGCACAGACTGTAACTACAGTTCCCAGGTAACCTTTGGAATGCCCTTGTCTGCTCTGATGAAGACACCAAACAAACAAGTTTGCACATAGCTCGGAGAAACGTTCAGCCCTTGTTCTGCTCTCACCTCACACCTGACACACAGGACAAATATGCACACGCATGCCCACAGACACATTTCTCTCTCACACACACACACACACAGCTGTTTGGATGTGGGCTGGCTCTCACTGAGATGTAAATCGGTTGCAGATCCATACTGGCCCTGGGCTCATTCACTGATCTATTTTCTGCTCAGCTGGCTTTAAATGAAGTTAAAATGACTCATTAAAACACCCACTAGCTTTGGGAACTCTGAGCACTACAGCCTAAATGTGGTCCTCTTTCAACTCTCACGATGCCTCTGTGCACAGACAGTGTGCCACTGTTCCCAATGCTGCACACAAATAACAGAAAAAAAAAAAAAAGCCTCAATCTGTTCCATTTCTAAAAACAACACTTTCTGAAAACAAACCGTTCCTGTTTTGGAACGACGCGTTTTGTCTCGCAGAATAAAAAACAAAACTTGGTTGAGAGTCGTCTTGTGTCGTGGAAACACAGAAGCAGCATTTGTAGATCCTGATGTTGTTTGACGCTGTCCAGTGCGGTGTGTTGTGCTGTGTGAGATTGTGTGATAAGGGAAGAAGAGAACATAGTGCATTGTCTTGTGCAGTCAAAGGCACGGAGTGTGCTCTCATCCATAAACCATCAAACTGTCTCCAGACGCGGCTGCAATCGTCCTCCATCAAAACACTTTGTCTGGCATACCAAAATAAGCGCCAGCATCGAGCTGAATACCAAATCAGCCCATTAGAGCGGTGGAGCACTCGCTCCTTAGCAACCAGCGGGATCTGAGGCAGCTATACTGAAATACACAGTGACAAAGAAATGAGATCCACATCTCTCTCTTTCTTTTTTTTTTTTTGTAGTATTATAGGTTGACACATGGGATGGGTGGGTGTGTTGAGGGGGGTGGGGGGGTTTGCATGCAAAAATTTAAATGCGGTTAAAGGTGCTGCTGTTCTGGATGTCACTGCGAATTGAAAATCATAGCATGCCACAGAGGTCTGAGAGCCGCGCAACAGCAACGTGTGTGTTTAGGGTTATGCAGATGGTATAGGCGGAGGATGAAGGAAGACTCAGGTGAAGTTTAAAGCAGCAGTTTCCTCTCTTATCTGTCAGCAGTATGTCACTCCTGAACAATCCTAAGAGAGCAGGCGGAGAGGACAGGGACTTTGCCTTGTCTGCACACATATTCAAATTAAGGTTTCTGTTTTAGTTTCATTTTTAGTCCCTGATTTAGTCGTCGTCCCCCCCCCCCCCCCCCCCCCCAACCCCAACCCCCCCACCCCCACCTACCCCGCCTCCCCCCCTTCCTCTATTTTGGATAAAGTAGCTGGGAGAGCAGTCAGGTCTGATTAAGTCTGCATTTGGGTACAGTGTGTTCCTGGACACACATCTGCGAGCGAGCCATCACACACGCTTCGGAACACTGGCAGAACACCCAGGCCTGCCGGCAGCTGATGATGTCATCACTCAGAAGGGGCAGAGCTGGCGCGCTGCCAGAGTCTCCGAAAAAACACAAGAGGATTCAAACGGAGAGAGATGAAGAGGAGAGGAGAGGAGAGAAAAGGGGAGGGACGTACGAGCGCGGAAAAGAAAGCATGATCCAAGTTTTCGGAGCAGCACTAACTGCTGCGTGTGTGTGTGTGTGTGTGTGTGTGTGTGTGTGTGTGTAGAGGGGAAGGGGGTGAATGAACAGGTGCATCTGAAAGGCCGCACTACTGTATCAAGAGGGTTGATCAGCACTGTGAGATGAGTGTGTGTGAGTTTTCTAAATACCTGTGTGAGACAGCATGTGCATCCTGAGCCGCATGCTGTCCTGGAAGTGTTTTCCACAGTATTCACAGCCGTTGCCCTTCTGCTCGTCATGCAGCCTCCTATGAAAAGAGGAACACTAATAAGAATGTGTTAATGAAGACAAGAACGAAGCGACAACGCGCTTGTGATCATGTCTTTTATTCGACGGGGATAGTGCTCATTGATCAAGTGATGCAGAGTCAGCCTGATGATGCTGCAGCGTCTCGTCTCTGCCGTCTTTTCTTTGAGACCTCCCCAACCTGGAAGCATCATTGTCCTCATGACAAGAGGAGCATGTTTTAATTCCGGCAAGAATCCCTCGCTGAATGCAACATCATTAGTGTAAGAGGCCCTTGGAGTTGTGAATCACAACGCATGAATGCTAAGAGAACACAGACAATAGGATATCTGGCTAATTTCAGAGTGCAGACATACGCGTGCCTCCACCCGCCAGCGCTGCAAGACAGTGGGCATGCATGCAAACATACACCAACTAGATGCACGCAGACTCACATCCCAATAGAACATGCATGCACACACACACACACACACACACACACACACACACACACACACACACACACACACACACACACTTCCTCAGTGACTGCAATGAAAAGAAGATGATTCGCTGAAGCTGTGCCGGCAGCAAAACCTATCATATCATATCATACACATCCAAGCATGCAAGGCATCTGTACTGTTATCCTTATATCACCCTCCCCCCCACCCTCCACCACACACACACACACTAAAGGCAAGGCTAATAGCTGACAAATGGGCCATGAATTAAATACATTTCAAAGTAAAATCCCTGATTTAACACACTCGACATCGACAACAAAGTGGGAACTTTTGTGTATTTTAAGATTTGACTTAATCTTACTTCAGTTTTTTTTTATTATTATTTCTGGTGTGTTGGTGACCAAGGAGATTTCTTATTATGTGAAGGGCAGTGATCATAAAATCCTGTGATGCAACTGTTGCATTTTTTACACCCAACTCTTCTTCTCTCCACTCATTAATACGAAACTTTCACTTCAAGATGGTTCATTAAAGATTCTGAAACCATGACTTTGTCTTCAAACATGCAGAACCGCCTCATAATTTAAATGATATGATGTTTTAGTAACTTTTTAAAATGAATTACGTCCTTTCTGTTTGAATTTTGCATCACAGCCACCTATTTAAAATTAATAAGTCGGAATTTTTTTCCCTTTATTCGAACCAGATTGACTGAATTCCTCAAGTGTTTCCGTCTAAAACCGTGCCAAGAGATGCTTCTCGGCAAACACTAGAAAATGTCAGTCTGCGTACCAGGTGTATGCTCACTGACCTGGTTTTAGACCTACAGCAACTGCATTACATGCTAAAGCAGTGGCATCGACACAGCTCCTTCAACCTGCTGACATCTCTGTAAGTAAGGAATGCGTGTTACTAACTAGCTCGCCGGATATTTCCTTTCTTTTAGCAGATCTCTGGAGTGGCATCCAGCTGAAATGTCAGCCAGGGGCGTGAAAAGGGAAGAGCAGTCATCTTAATCATAGGTTATCAGCATATTAGGAGTTGTCGCTATTCAAATGATTAGTGACGAGTCAAACACTGCCAAGCAAACAGATTTACAAACATCTGCAATCAAGTTAATGAGCTTCTCGTGGTAAAAAAAAAGGTTTTCCTGTAGAATGATGAAATTAAAAAGTGGCAAGCTCGTAAATAAAGCAAAAAATAAACACATCGGGGCGAAAATTAAATAAATAACAAATAAAAACAACAACAGGGTGATGCTGTGAAGCAGAAGTGATCCATCTTGCTGCCGAGGCGTCCAGCCTGGTCCCCGCTGAGAGGCTTCTCTCTACTGATGCAAAGGAATGCATATCAAATAGCCTGAGAGACAGACTGTTGTGTAAGGCACACGTCTGCGCAAATAATCAAACAGAATAGTAAAAAAGGGGCTTTGTAAATAACAGCGTTATACCACACTAAGGCCTCTTTATATCACTCCCCTCGCAGAGGCCCCGATTCTAAAAGTTTCCCCGACACCATTAAGACATGAGTGCAGGTGTCCCTGAGAATAAATCAACACATCCGCTGTTGCTGTTTCCAGCTTCTGAGCTGTAGTGTGTCAACAGCAAGAAGTTAAAATGTCTAGGAGAAAAAAAACACATGATGCCATTTGAGACATCTGTGTTCAGCATAATCTGCCGTTTAGCTCAGATGTCAAGCTGCACGTGCAAATTCATTTGATAATAAAAATAAAAAAGACAAAGTTCAGAAAGTATTAGTGAATATAAAAGTCTTTTTTTTTTAAAGCAGAAAAAAAAGAATAATTATTAAATGTTGCAGTTGGATGTATGTCAGAGTAAATGAATGTAGAATGATTGTTGTTGATGAATGTTACCTGTGCTGCTCTACGGCTTGCCTGCTGTGCAGCTGAAGGCCACATTCGCCACAACACTGCTGGCCTTGAGTCTGGCCCTCGTGTCTCATTCCTGCTGCAAACTGGCCCAGCCTGCTCAGGAGCTCCCTGTGCAGCAAGCCCTGGTGAAGCAGGCTGCTATAGGCCCTGGGATCCAACGGCACACCCAGAGACGGGGTCACTGAAACGGACACTGGCAGGCCTTCCCCTGCGTGGTTGGATGCCACGGAGTATATGGAGGCCAGGTGTTTGTCAGCGATTCCAGGAAAAGTGTCAAGAGTGTTCCCCACCACTTGTCCCCCATCTTCGGGCCCAGTGTGGAGCTCACGAGCGCTGGTGATCACGCTGCCTCTGAGGGGCGTACCCGGGCCCTCGTCTCTATGCTGGTCAGACATGCAGCTTCCCTCCCCAGCGCTGGAGGATCTGCCCTCACAGCCGTTGGCGTCGTCCACCTGCATGCGCTCTGATTTGACACTTATGGCAGGATGAAGGGATGAGTCCTGGGTAACATCTGTGCTGCGATGCTGAACCTGTTGAGTGCTATCCATGTCGACCTCAGCATCCAATTTGGGGATGGATTCAGGAGGCGCTTCAGGACCCGGACCAGGAGAGCTCTTCTCCGTCACATGATACAGCGCCAGGTGGTGCAGGGCAGTGGGAGTAGTGCAGTTGGTTCCATCCTGTATGGAATGCTTCTTGGACATCAACATGTGCCTCCAGTGCCTGGCCCGACTGTGGTCACCATGGTCTCCAGATCCGTGGTTCCTCACCGCTACCTCCTCGCTTTCCTCCGCCTGGATGGTCTCCAGCACCTTCAGGCACTGCTCCTCCAGGTACTCTATCTCCAGGATCTCGGCGGCATACAGGAGGTCGTCCAGGTCTTCGGCTGTGGCCTGGAGCGAAGCGGTGTAGGCGTACTCCAGGATCTGCTGGAAGGTCTTTGGGGAGAGAAAGTCCAGGGCGTAGCGCAGGCTGCTGCGGTGGAACAAGATCTCAAACATTTTGCTGGTGCAGGCAAGGACGGTGCGATGAGCTGGAAACTCCTGGCCATCCACTGTGATGATGACGTCACACAAGGTGCCGGTCAGACGCATCTGATTGGCCCGCTGCAGAAGCGTGCTGGAGTGAGTGGGATTGTTAAGCTGGAGCACACCCATATTTGTCAGACCGTATCCACTCGGACCCTTGCTGAGCCCACGCATGAGGTGTGGCTGCTCTGCCTGCTTCAACTTGCCTTCAGTCCGGTTGTATCTCTGTGGTTTGGATGGAGGAGGGAGGATAAAGCATCATTAGAGCTTGATTGGCTCACAATGTGATGTAAAAAGGCTGTTAATTAAACTGCAATGGACACTTTTATCCATTCCCAATCAAAGGGAATATTCTTTAAAATAACACGAAGCAAAGCATGAAATATTAATCACGTTCTGTGAAATAGAGAACTCCCACGTGATATCTTCAGAGGTTTTTGTTTGATGCACCCCCTACATGTTTGTGTGTTTTAATTAAGAATCAAAGGCAGACAGCGGGTCGATGAGCGCAAAGCAACAGTTTCCATAGCAGGTGATTAGTCTGAGAGCGGTCACGTCGCTGGAATAGCGTCTGCATACTGAGAGGTGACGGTTCAATTTGTCAGGCTCCGCACACACTTTCACACATAAACCCCTGTCCTCAACAGGTAGGCCGGCGATTAACACATGCCTCCAAGGGATGGTTATCACTTCATTTAGGCTGCGCACGTTCACGATTTAGTTGGAGACAATTAAGCTTTAATAAGTTATGAAACTACCCCCCAAAAAATTATTCAAGCTCGACAATGACGCACAATCCAGCTGCGTGTGTGTGTGTGTGTGTGTATGTGTGTGTATATGTGTTTCCGCCGGCATGCATTTAAATACCTGGATGACTGTCTGAATGATGATTAACCTCTGAGATGTTTTGTCTTGTCGGACCAGTTCAGTCGGCATTTTGAAAAGGATGCTGACATCCTCAACTAACCGCAACATCAGAGCGCATCAGGTGCGGACGCGCAAATCCGTCCTTTCGTTTATTTAAACACGTCGAGACAAATTAAGCTGCTGTCTGCGCGCACATTGACTGTCTGGATAGTGTGTGAGGGAGCACGTCCAGTCTTAAAAATAACAGACCCAATTTGTTGAAAATGGATCTTCGTGGTGAAGTGAAGTGTCCGCGCGGAATCAAGTTTGGAACATCCTAAATCCGGCTGCGCGCAAAGTTGGGCTGGTTCCCACGTTTAGCCCTCAGAGGACTAGATATCGAGCCGATCAGAACCGGTGTTGTCCAGAGATGTTAATTAGTGGAATTATTCTGACATTGGAAGTAAGTTGTGGATGGAAATGGTGAGGATTAAGAAGAGTGGCGGATGTCGCGGCTGCTCTTACCTGCGTCTCCTACCGTCCTCCGCTGATTATCCAGGCAACATCATGCTTACACATTTCACAGTACCCGCTCCAAACTCAGTCCCGCTCCAAGTAAGCAAATCATCACCCTGCCACGACACGTCAAACTAGCTGGAGGAAAAGCGGACTTCCGGCCTGGACTTTCAAAGCAAAACTCTGCTGGAAAAAGCCACGTGTTGAAGCGCCAGGAGGAGTGACAGTTACAAGATATGGGTGGTAAGCGATTTAAAAAAATGAAATAAAAAAAAATCTTGGGAAAAACAAGACAAAATCAAATTAAAAACTGTTCTTTTAATCTTATTCAATCTGAATAAGATTAAATCTCTGAATCAATAGTCCAGCTATTCATACAAGTTTAATAAGAATTAAAAGCCTACAAGGAAAACCAACAGACTGGATCACAAATCTTAACTTAGATTCAGTCCCCTTGCCTGAGCATGGGGCTCTGGGTGACCGTGGAAAGCAGCAAAACCCTTTTAACAGGAAGAAGAAAAAAAATACCGTAGAACCGGTGACTGGACACGTTTGGGTGGAGAGGACTGGAAAGAGACCAGCAGGCACTGTAGCACTGGAGATGTGCTGAAAGAGGAAAAATACTTCATGATGCCAATACTGTCACCAGCTTATGCCTGGAAAATAACAAGCAGTAAGATTGGAGTAGAAGGAAGTAGTAAGTTTATCATCTACATAGTCCATAATTTGCCAACACTCTAAGAGTCTTTTTAAGTAAAGATTTGATTACATCAGTATTAAAAGATTATGTTGCATGTCCTGACAATGTAGATATGTTGATCAAATCCAATACAGATGTGTTAAAGGGAAAAACTTCCTTGAACAGATTGGGTGGGGTGGGAACTGAAATACAAGTTAATGGTGAAGATGAAGCTATTTGTCTGGTTTTACAGGAGCTGGACAGGACAGAAACATAAATCAGGTTTTTTATGAAGTCTCTAAAGCTGCTGTACGAGACATCGACTAGGAAGGATATCATGGATTTTCGCTCTAATAGAAACAACTTTGTTTATAAGGAAACTCATGAAGTCATCACAGTTGAGAGTTAAAGGCTCGATGTCACAATGACTCTCAGTCAGCCGGGCGAAAAGAAACCTGGGACGGTTCTTCTTCTGATGATGAATAATTGGCTGTTCCATATGCAGCGCTTTCTTTAATATTATTAAAGCTTCTTTCCAGGCTCAGTGAAATTCTTCTTGACCAGGTGAATGCCATTGCCTTTCAAATCTTTTTGGTGTTTGTTTCAAAACTCATAGCTGTGAAATGAACTGAAGATCCTGCTTCTTCTGACTGGTTATCTTCTTTCAGAGGAACAAGTCTGGTGTTGCACACGTTCTGTCAACAAGCTGATCTACCAGTGTCAGAGTAAAGCTCAGAAGGTTGCTGTCTGTCATATTGACGCACAGCACCGTAAAAAAAAAAAAACGCTGAAATGTATTTTTTTTAAATTTGGTAACAACATTATCTGACAAACTATAAGGGAATTTCTTCTCAGCTATTATGTAGTCAAGTAAACCGAAAAGTTATTAAGAAATGATCAGAACAAAACAGGGTTATGAGGAAAAAAATGTTAGTTCTTCACTATTAATATCGCACGTGAACAAGATGAAGAGTATGAGTATGAGAATATGTAGGTATGAGGACAGTTTCTTAACAGCCAGTTAAAATAATATATAATTGAAGGCAATATTTAAGTCATTTTTATTAGCAACGTGAATGTTAAAGTCGCACCGTATAAGAGATTTAGTATTTAGCACTAAGCTCAGTAAGAAATGTGATAAATGAGTCAGAAACTGAGAAAGGTCAAGATGGACGATACACTACTGCTTGCAGAAGTGGCTTCTATGATTTTTATTTTTGGGGTGAAACTGATGTTGTCCGTTTTTTCAAAGAATTATGCCTGATACTGATCAGTAGCTCCGATTGGCAGACAAGTGCCACAGCTCCTTCTCAGCCTCTAGCACTAGTAACATGGGAATTTAAATAATTACGCTGAGTAGATACTAACATAATCATCCTGCTGGAGCAAGTTTGTTTAAGACAACATGGATCAATCAATATGATGATCACCAATCAGGTCATTGACTAACATACTTTGACGGCATAGATCTGATATTCACCAAACCACATTTGATGGTATTATTTTTATGTTCTACATGTGTTTATTCTCTTCATTTGTCAAGAACTGTCATGTTGACTTATTCTTTTTGCAGAGGATGGATGTTTCCAAAGACACACCAAAAGATCACATTCTTGATGTGATACTGTCAGAGTATCTTGTTTATGTGTAGAATTTTGCCTCGCAGGTTGGGGGAGGGCATCAGAGCTGGCAGAAGCCTTCTTGGAGTATGACTTGACCCTGCCTCAGGCCCAGCAGTGTTAATCTATTCCAGCTTACCTATGTTGGCCCTGTAAGGGTTAAACTTGAGCTGCCGATAAGGGTCCATAGTGGATTTGTCTACATGGCCTTACATGTGTTTGCCCATATTAGTTTCAGGTTGGTTCTGACTGGGTTTCAACTGGGGGTCAACTTGCTGAGTAGCACAGATCTCATATAGGCCCCATATCCCAGCCAGCATGTCCATGCGAGGCTCCAAAAGGTTCAACTTGGGCTATAGGTACCAAGTGTGCCTGGGCTTGAACTGAGCTGGTCCCATGGGGTTTCAGTTACATGGGTCCCATATGTGAAGCCCATGTGGACTGCCTGCATGAGCCCCATAGGGATGTAGGTGGGTTAAGTGAGCTAATTTAACACATGGGGAACCCATGTGGGCTGGCTAAATGGGCCCCAAGTTGGACCATCCCAGCAGAATTTGATGGCTTTGAATAAAAGACTTGTAGTGGTAGATGACTGTTGTTGTCCTGGTGTGCTTGTTATATGTGCACATAAGGAAACCACAAACCCTTCATTGTCTATTAAATTCATTGCATTCTCCCTCCAGATACAAACAGGATTTATAAGCAACAATTATGACTGTAGAAAACTGATGAAGTCATGTAGTGATATTTCCTCCACCTCAAACGATGTATTGAAACATAAAAGATAAGAACAGCGGTCGGTATTTCACAACATGCAATGTGAACGTTGTATTGTCTCAGTCTGGTGATGTCAAAATGTGAACAGTTTGAGTACAAGGTGCAATTAAACCAGAACATTTAGAGATGGCTTCATGGTTCAGAAACATTGTTTTCAACATGTTATCTACCAAGTATTTCAACACTGAACATTTAGAGACTTTAAAGGTAAGAGCTTGTTGTTTGTTTGTATATCATTATATGTCACCGAATGCTTCTAAATTTATACTCCAGCGCACGCTTTGAAGTCTGAGGGCCAGTCACAGCTTGTGGTGCCTAAGACGAGACTTAAAACCAGAGGGGACAGGGCCTTCTCTAGACTCTGGATTGCTCTGCCTCTCCGTGTCCGACCTGCCCCCACGGTGGAATGTTTTAAGTCTCCTCTAAAGACCCCCTTTTATTCTTTGGCTTTTAACACTGTTTGAATTGTGTGGTCCTCTATGCCTTGTTCTTCATCAGGTACTTTATTCGGTCCATTTTTATTACTGATTTATTTTTAACTCGTTTTGCTTGTTTCATTATTTTAATCTGATCATCATTTATTTTAATGTCATTTAGTGACGTAGTCGACTTTTGATCTGCAGCACTCTGTTATTAAAATGTGCTTTATGAACAAAGTTGATTGGTTAAAGTTCAGTTAAAATCACATCCAAAAGCTTTTTTTTCATCATCATCGTCAGCTCTACACAAAAATTATTTTCTTTATATTGTTGCTATATTTTAGTTTACTTATTTCCTGACTGGTTTAACTATGAAGTTCAGCTGCCCAACTTCCTGTGTCTCCTCATGTCTCCTCTGCTGACTTGACCACCAGGGACGCGTCACGGATCTGAAAGCTCGTCCCTCCATCCAAGCTGCAATCAGACATCTACAGGACATCTGAACTACTGAGAGGTTACAGAAGCTGCTCTTTGACCTGAAATAAGAGGCAGCCCTGGTTAATTCAGTGGGGCTAAACAGTAGTGCAGTCCTGTTAGAGGAAAACAGAAAAATAGAATAAATGAAATGAGGTAAGAGGGATATGTTTGAGTGAAACTGGATGCCAGACCAAACCAGTGTGGTTGTTGACAATCTGTTGACACAACACGGGTTTATATCACACCAGAGGTACTGAGGGCAGGAATGCAACAGCTGAAAATATCAAGCCCCCACTGAGACATAGTTTGTGGTCATCCTAGCCTGGAAGTATTGAGTTCGCTCCCACACAAACATGCGTCATTAAACACGTGTTTATTTGCGCCGCATCTAACTGAACAAAAAGTCCGCGGAGTTTCCAGCCCAAACATAACCTGCATGTACTGTAACCTCTTTGTAAATAAGCCCGTGTCCATGACATGGCGAAAATCCAGCATCAGACGCGCGCGCGTGTGTGTGTGTGGATCCCAAAACGAAAGAAGTCTTTTACTACCCTCTGCTGTCCAAAATGCGTCACTGCATGCTGGGGATCAGCTCGAGAGCGCGGAGGAAATGAAGGAAATTAATTTAATGACAAAATAGGCCAGGACAAAATTAGATTCAGAAACCATTTTTTTATTTTGTAAATGGGTTATCACTCAGACTGTACACAACATATTTTCTGAGCTAAACCCCGATAAAACAAAAAAACAAAAAAAAAAAAAAGAGGGAGGGTCCAGAGACAACGGAGCAAGGTGGTCTGGTAAGAGAAGTGGAGTACAAGGAAGAGTGAAGCTAGAGTTTTTCCTTCTTTTACATTTCTAATCTGCAGTCAGGTTTCCTGACAACAAATATGTAATCTAAAGCTTAAAAAAAAAAAAAAAAAAAAAAAGTGTGTTCTTGTGTTTCAGGTGGACCACTCTGCTTCCTGACACTGCTATTCTGAACCTGTCAAGCGGTCGCTCTTAGTGAGCAATTTTGAATACAAAAAGAGACAATAACTAAAAAAGAAATCCACATTACACAACACTTTAAGAACAACTGGGGGAGAGAAATAAAAAGCATGAGTAATTATGCCAGAACCAGCCCCGTAGGTAAGACCCATTAAATCAATATGAGAACAGTTTTTCCCCATACAAACACCAGCACGTCTGTGTGCCTTGTAGTTATACGTTATGAAGTACTGATTGAATTCATGCCAAGGCTTCGAAACACCTTTCTTCACTATAGCTGGAAATATATAGTGCTGTGACCAGAGACGGACAGTTTTATACACTACACGTGTTATAATGACCACATTAGTCCACTTATTGTATTTTGTTCTAATAATACATCAAATGAAAAGAACAGGCTAAATCCCTCACAATAGAGCTATGCAGATTATCATAGAAACTGATGACGAGACAATCTACTGACACACAGGCACAGTGCACAAGCTTGCAGGCAGGAATGGAAAAAGAAATCGTTGTCATTTTTAAATAGTACAAAAATGTATTTTTTTTTTAAAAACTTTTTTCTAAATTTCAAAGCACAACCCGAACTATGAAGCCAGAGTGTAAGTGGAATTAAGACAACCAACTATTACTAGTCGTCGTCCTCCAAATATGTGGCGTATATCTAGCTTGGGACCACAAAACATTCGCTTGATCCACAGTTTAACCCTTGGCAGAAAGTCAGCATTTCTGCTGGTAGTTTTTTCTCTCTTTTATATTCTTTTTGTCTTAAGGTGAATGTTAATTTTTATCGAATCAAATACACTTTGATTAGCGAATACTTTAACAGCACTGTGGTAAGGCAGTGACAGACTGACTAAATTTGATCTCAAAAGTGGTCCAAATCTGATCCGGTCATGCGCCGTCAACACGCTGAAGAAATCTCCATCAGTCTCTCTCCCCCTCCTGCAGCCGGCTGGGATTTAATCTGTTAACTTCTTTTTTTTCCTCCCTTTTTTTAACTATTAGAAATATGGTTATTATCCTAGCACTGCGCTCAGGACCTTGTCTGTGGGACATGGAGCATCCCTGTTGCAGACAGAGTAAAACAATAAACCTTGTAAAAACTTTACAACCACTTTTCAAGTCAGACATGCAGAACAAACTACCTAATGAGACTAGCCCACAAAGAAAAACCAACTTAAAAACAATTTGAACAGTTTTACATTTGCACAATAGAACATGAACATAAGAAAAATAATTTCTATATATAATCACTTTCTTTCTTTCTTTCTTTTTTTTTTTTATACACGTATTTTTCTCATAATAATCCAATAGTTGTGCGAAACTGCAATTGAAACTATGCACAAGAGGAGCTTCATATATTTTCCAAGTGATAGCTATAAGTAAGGTTGTTCTAAATCATCTGACTGGTTGAATAAAATAATTTAAAAAATAAAATAAATCTCTTATGAGCTTACGATTAAAATCCTCAGATGTGGCAAACATTTGTGGATGGAACAAGAAATGAAAGCACAGTCAGTCACGCTCTAACAGATCGTCACATGTGTTGTTTGGAATACGTTGTTAAGGGCACTGAAAATCATAACTCCTGCAGTGTTTCCCTCTTGTTGCTGCTCCAAAATGTTTTGGGTTGGGCCGAGGTTTCCCCTCTAGCCCATCATACTTTGTTCTCGGTGGGATTTGTCTGTATCACACTGTTGTGTGCTGTGGTGATCAGGGCGTTTGGTAAGCCCGCCTCCTCCAGTTTGCCTTTCTCCTCAGCAAAAATCTTCCTGCAGTGGAAAGAAAGCAAAGGTCCAAATGAAAGATGTGACTGTATCTGTCAAGAAAAACATCTCAGCAAACAAACACTGTAGTTGAACAAAGTTGTAACCATTTATTCTCATGACATCTTCACCCAATATGTAAGAGGACACCGTGTTTCGACATCTTCTTACATATTTCTTCACCACCTTTAAGACAGTCAGATCAACAGATAATGATAAACCCACATCCAGTATCGGCTACCATTCCTACTCTTAAACAGGAAATATTTAGTAAATATAGTGTATTAATTAGTTCTGCATCGAAGTGATGATGGTATAGGAATAAATGAGCCCCTGGCTTTGCTATGTGATTCTATCTGTTCTAGTTATCAGTTTCTAGCTGCTGCTGTTTTCCTCTTGTGCAGTGCAGAGTAGGAAACACCACCGTCGGGCTTCTGTTCGCATCTTGGTGAGGATTTAGGCAACCCCTCGAGACATGTAGCTCCAGCTTGAGACAAAGCATCTTGTAATTATTAAAGGTCCATTTCAGACATTGAGCTTTTAACTTTGCTATTTCAGTGATTGTTTCTACAGACACTTGTTTGCAGCTTTATGCAGACATGAGTAGACAGGTTGAGCAGACAGCAGTAAGGCCATCAGGTGTATGGCAGGGAGAGCAATACACGGACTTGCAAGGATATTATAAGGGGAAATGTCTTGTGATGCACACACAAGACAATCCCCTGATAAGTGCTCTGATTCATTTGTTTGTTTTTTATTAATCTGACTATTTCAAACGATCTGAGAAGTAAACAGCCATAAGATGATAAGTTAGGGCCCCTGTTTACACTGCTCTTTGATTGAATCACTTTCTGGAGATTTCGCTTAATCTTTGAAGATAAAAATACAGAAGATGAAACTACAAGTCTAATTAAAACATAACTTTTTTGAAAAAGTATTTTAAGGGTTTGCATCAGCGCAGTGTTACTGAGAGCCAGTGGCGCTTGTATTTGTAGGAGCAGACATCCACTAAATCACTGCATTGGAGCACATTTTTCTGTTCCTTTCTGCCTTCCTGTCAGCTTCTTTCTGCGCAGAAAAAGCAAAGCATTACGGACCCCACAGCTACACCTGTTTATGAGTAAATATCCACCAATTTTCTTCTTCTTATTTTTTCAGCTAATAACATGTTAACAGCCTCCCAATAGAGGGTGATGCCAACAACCAGACTGCTCAAACTAATTTCAAACATTATATGAACACTGTAAACTAAATGATAAGAACTGATCTGAAACAAGATAAATCACATTAACAGCTTAACCCAGGCTAGTCTGCAGGATTTTCTTTGTTTTTGAATAGTTTGATTGAAAAAATGTAATGTTTTGTAAGATTTAAAATAAACTCTGCATGGCCCAAAAACAGGGGAAATAAAAGAGATACAGAGGCTTGTGGTAAAATATTTCTGTAATGGTCTGTATGTCGGAAAAAGGGCTCAACTATGCTTGATGTGAATGCTAAAAAGTAAAGACCCCACAATGAACACATGTCACACACAAGCAATAAAACAAGCACCAACATGTCACGTCTGTCTGCACCATTCCATGAATAAAAACCCAATGTCATTACCACAGTTTACCATTACAATATAATTATGTAATGGTTATTAATAATATATATTGTGTGGTTAATGGCAAGATGCGGTGGTGAATGAATGGGCATACAAGTTACACACACTCACACAAACACACAGATAAACCTCTAGAGGGAGCCGTACTCATCGTTGACAGGAGGACCGGTCTTGGCCAGAGTCTCTGAAGCCTCCACAACTGGGCCTGAGGGGGGAAGGTCTGCTCCGTCTCCATTGGGCAGAAAGGGGCCAGCGGGTGGGCTCTCTAAGCTAATGAGGTCTGAGAGGGGTCTGGAGGGTCTTCTCTTGTTGTTTGTCAGCTCGAGTTGTAAATCTGCATTTTTGGGCCCTGCGTCTGGAGCTGTTAAGTCATACATGACTGATGCTGGTGTCAGGAGATCACTTGAGACGGAGGATATGGAGGTGACGGGTAAAGGTGTGGGGGCGTCTGCGGCTCGAGAAGCGAGCTTTTCACTATCCAGCTCTCTAGGAGCACTGCTGGTCACTAAAGGAGAGCTACCTGCAGTAAGGGGCGTGTTTTTGTCTCCAGCAGCATCAGTGGGTTTATCTGTGTCGAAGGCAGGAAAACTGAACGCAGGGCAATGTGGGGCTGAGGGTTTCAAATCTGGCTCGGGTTTTGGAGGGGCCATAGTTGCTGGACAGGAGGCAGCTTGTGCTGCTGGGTCTGTGTTTAAGGCTGCAGTGTTTGGCTGTGTGGTGGGCTTAGTGACTGGGGGGCTCGGAGCAGGTTTCTTGGTGTCTGGAATAGGAGGGGAAGATACTGCAAGAGGGGAAACAGGGGGGCTACTTTTAGCATTCAGAGCAGCAAGCTTGGGAGAGTGTCTGCGCTTGGGTGGTATCGGTGTTCCAGGTTTCTGAGGTCGATTCAGCTCAGGGGTGCAAGGAGGAGTGTTTAGTTTCTCCTGTTCATCTGGGAGGTTACTTCCTCTTTGTTCGAGTAACGGGGCCATTTTAGCTTCGACGGCAGTCGAGGAGATGACTGGAGTTGGCGGGGCCATGTTTGACTCTGGGGTCGGGGCCGGAGCGGCGAGAGGGGTGGGCGAAGGTTCATTGGCCGGGGTGGACAGGCTGCACGTTAGTGTAGTGGTCTCGCTAGAGGGGCTGTCCTGAGCTGGGTCATTTGTTGCAGTGGCTGTGTCAGTGTTGGTGGCTATGGAGGAGGGGGTGTCCAGTGGCAGAGAAGTCACCGGCCTGAGAGAGCAGGGAGAGAACAGAGACACACAGACTAGACACCAGGGTGACTGTGACAGAGGAAGGGTGGCCCGGACGAGAGCATGCAGAGGGATTAGTTGGCTTTAGAAATTCACACAAACATAGACGAAGCAACTAAAAGAACAGCAGTTATTAAGCCTGGTGAGAAAAAAAGCAAGAAAGAAGAAAAAAAGGTGCCATGCTGTGAGTGAACATTAAAGGGCACATCCCATACATACACCAACATGGTACACACTGACTAGGCAAACTCGTGTAGTTAAAAAAAAACAAAGGCACCAGCCTTCCTCCAAACAACACTACAGCACCACGTAAATCCACCATTAAGGGTTAAACAGTACCAGTGACAGTCTCATACTGCATTATCTCATTTTTCCAGGCTCCTGATGGTTTTCTGGTTGTCAAATGGCTTTGGGAATTAACCACACTAAAGAGGAAAGAAGCCTCTGTGTCTTTGACTGGTATTGCTTCAACCTTCATAAGATGAGACAGAAAACTTCCAAAAGCTGCAGAAGAAACTTAAAGTACAGTAATCCCTCTAGCGGGGAGGAGAAACAGGAAAGCAGCACGGTTCAGTGGACTCCACTAAAGAATGACCTCAACTTTGGGTGGAAAAAAAAACTGCAAAGGTCAGATTAAGTCCTGTTAAACAATAGAATTATTCTTTAAAGTGGAGTGCACAACAGCTAATGAGACTTAAGCAATAAAAAGGCTGTGTGGCGTTTGTCAGCTTGAACTCACTCTGGCTCTGTGAGAGGCGTCGTTTCATTGGGTTCTATCGGTCCTGCTGCGTTATGATTGGCCGTGTGCTCATCTTCTCTTCTCACCTCCACTATCGGCTCTTTGGACTCATCTTTCCTGTAGGAGAAAAGACAACAATCTTTTTTAAAAAATGGTGAAATTTAATGCTTGTAACTGATTGATTGATATTTCTTTATCTTGAACAAACATCCACAACTGTCTCACAGTCCACCAGAGTTTAAAACTGGTGTAGGATAAAAAGATCTGCACAAAAATATCAAGCAATCAGCAGACTTGTTTTACTTGTTTAAACATTATTACAGAACAGGGCTTCGTGTCTTCAGCATCATAGGAGGACCTCATACTGGTGATATCAATGACTAAACTAGCTTGCAATGTGTCCTTATTTTATGCTACTTGAATCAAACTAAAGCTCCATTATTAAACTTTGGCTAATTTGGCATCTGCCTGTCTTGTCTATTCTCTCATCTCACTCTCGGGTGTCTTTGCTGAATTAAACACCATGGTACTTATATGCAGATGCTGGCGTGTGATGCGGTGCCATAAAACCAAATAACACTGTAACATGATGATGTGGAACAGAAAAAGGTGTTAATTGTTCTTTTTTAGCCTCAGGATACTGCAGGGCAATTACGGCTCTGGAATGAGCGTAATTAATGTCAGTGCGCCATCAAACAGGTCAGAAGAAGAAAGTTTTAAGGTCAGAAAGTTATGTTGTGTTACTTTAAAATAGTAACAAAACCATTGGTCCAAGGTTTCCTTCTGATTTTATTCTCTTTCTTCCTCTGGACACCATGTTCAGATGTTTGAAAATTGGAAACTGATGATTACTTTGTGATTAAATTCACAAAACAAACAAAAGCGAAGTTTTTGTAGATGATAAAACACAGCTGCAGACCATCCTGGGTGCATGAGGTACAAAAGTTTAGTTTAGTTTAGTTTATCTAGGTCCCCCATTAGCTGTAGCAAGCTACAGCTATTCTTCCTGGGGTCCGGCACAATTATAACATCAAAAAACAAAAACTTGTAAAAGTTACAGAGCATAGCAGCACTTCTGTTCAATCATGGAATAAAAGCTATTTACATATTCAAATCAATCTCTTTAAATCCATTTTTACATACTAAATGCATGCATGTCATGTCCATTCATGTTATATCCAGTACTTTACCAAAAAGTCCAATGAAACCTTGCAGGTTGTAAACAAAAACGGACATATTTTCATCCTAGAGAAACAGATCTTGTCCAAGTTTTTCAATTTCACTTAAATGTGTCCTTCAGAGAAGTCAAAACTGAGCCAGCGGCAGCACCTTTAGCAGCTAAATGTGTCAGTGATCATCAGCTAAGCTGCTAGCTTTGTCTGGCTGGTGTAATTCATGTGCATCAAGTGTGTCAGGGCAAAAGGAGACTTTAAAACCCCTTCCATGTGGAGATGTACTTCAGGATTGTCAGCAGGAGCAAGCCTTTCCTTTTAATGTGGAGTTAAGTTACACAAGTTAATATTTGTGTATGCTGTCCCCCTCTTAAAATAAATGCCTGAGTCATTTTTTTAAAATAGTTTTTCTGAGAAAAAAAAAGAATCAAATATCTAAAAGAAATCAGCCTTTTGTGTTTTTGTATACTCACGTTACATAGGATGCATTGCCCTCCTCTAAATTCTGCCCCTTTGTCCCTGAGACAGATTTGCCGCAGAGACACATGATGAGGCCGCATTTGTTGACAAAGTAACAGGTGACGTCCACAGCCAGCAGCAGGAGGACAAACGCTACTACAAGGATTCCTGCCCAGAACACGATGCCCATGGAGAGCACAGACTCATCACCCAAATCTGCCCAACAGGAGACAACACAGAGAGCACGCTGAATAACTGGAGCGGGACACACTTTTCCAGAAATAACTGCAATGGCTAAATAAAAGTGCTGCTATGCTACTGTTACCACAAATACCTTCAAACAGTTACAACTCACCTGCTTATGTGTACACCGATACGCTTGAGCAGTCTCAGGCGACTTTAAGACTGTCATATGTGTGTACAGACTGAGGTTTCACTAGATAATTATTTAACTATGAGATATGTTGAAGAATTCCTATGAAAGCAGCCGTTGCTGGAAGAGACATGATGAAACATATTTCTATACACATATATATTCAACCCATTTATTTGGTATTAGAAAGACGAGCAATCCAAAGCTTACAGTGTTGCTGGTTACATGCAGGCTATTTTATGGATACAGAATGAAAAAAAAAATTAAGTTTTCTAGATTCCGTGAAGAGCTTTCCACATCCCCATTCATTGCAAAGTCCACTTTAATTATTGTGAAAGCCTGCAGAACTCTCTGACATATCATTTGTTATATATATTTATATATATTACAGAAACTTTACTCTGTAAATACAGATTAACTAGTAAAACAATGCTGACTAGGTACTAAAATGCAGCTGAGAGAAGCACCCCAATTACTGTATAAATGTATAAAAACAAGTTTGTAATTCCTGATGGCATCTGATAAACATTACATGCATGAGGAATGTTTAGACATGTGTCTTAGTAATCTGCACAAAAATAAGTTTCCTTCCAACAATTCTGCATACAGTTTGTCAATCTGTCCCAATATAAACATTACAAACATTTCATTTACAGTTAGGCGTTTGTCTTCTCAACAATGTAAATGTTAATGACGCAAACCTTTACAGTACATCTGCATAATTCTGTGAGACATTAAAGAAGATAATACAGTGGTTTTGTAAACGTCCATGTTCAGAACTCAGCTCTCACTCGATTCTATGTGCTATTTTTTTTTTTTTCACCATAATAATCTCAGCTTGATTCTTCTATTGTTCATCACTGTAAACTGGCACTCTTCTCTGTTGTCTAGCTGTGCTAATGCTGAGCAGAGGGAATCAGTGGGAGGCGCAGGATTTCCACTGCCTTTGGTTCAATTCGTCTGTCTGGTCTGGTCTGCTCTGAAGCAACGCGACATCCTTTTGTCATCCATAATAGAGACACGTCTGTCGTGGATAAAGTCTGTTTTTAAGGAGTGAAAGCACCTAGAGAGACAGCCAGGCCAGAGAGAAGGCGAGCTCTCCTGTACTGTTATGATCAAAGTCCCACACGTGTGAACTATGATAGCAGGAGAACAGTGATGAGGGACAAGATGAGTGATACCACAGTGCATGTCACAGATGAACAGCCCTGAGTGGCTGAGGGTGGAGACAGCACAACCCAGACCAAAATGCACACAGGTCAGGACGAACATGATCACGTGGTCC